>NW_009953719.1:762475-777048 GCF_000747805.2 Chaetura pelagica | reverse complement strand
CATAACCTTTTTCTTCTCTCAGCTCTTTGTCATCAGCACTGTCAGATGTCAGGTGCCCTGGTTTGAAGTCAGCAGATACTCCTCCTGTCTGGGCTTGTAGCACTGCCAGCAACGCCCTGGTGATCGTGGCCTCCTGAGTGCCACTCTTTGTGTGACTGCTGGCCATCTTTGACAAAGAGAATATTTTTCATGAACGACTAAGGAAATCCTTGGTCAAGATAAACAGCTTCCCCCTTGCTTGCCTACTGCCAGGAAGCTCTAAATAGATCCTCTGTAGTAGTCTTAATATTATTTTTTTTTATTACTTCACATTGGAGTTCAGTCCTGAACTCTAAGCCAGAAGTTCTAAACTGTGTTGGAACTGCTGAAAGGCCACAGACCTTGCTAAAAGTTCACATATTTCAAAGCCCTGAGAACATGTGTTATCATTTACATTGCTTTTTTTTTTTTTTTTTTTTTTTTTTTTTGAGAGAGAGAGCAGCTCTGCTGTTACCTTCTCTCTGCCTCCAATAATACCATCGCTGCCCAGTGAGGAAGGTTTTTGTTTTTGTTGTTTTTTTTTTTTTTTTTTTTTTTTTTTTTTTGAGAGAGAGCAGCTCTGCTGTTACCTTCTCTCTGCCTCCAATAATACCATCGCTGCCCAGTGACACATGCTCTGAAAAATACCTTTCACACCTTTTTCTCACCAAGTTTTTATCAAGTCCACCCATACTCACCAGAGCACAGCCCATCTCATGGCAGCCAGTACTGCTGTCAATACGACGACAGTGACATTCTAGGCTATGTCTGCAGCAGAAAAGGTGAAGAATCCAGCTAAAGAGTCTTCTATTCTTACAATGTCAAAACAAACCAATCCCCTTTGTGATTTTTCTAGCCTGACTCATGAGTTCTGTATGTTAATATAATTGAAGAGCTTGAAATGCAGCTTTGATGACCAGTCCAGGTGTTTCTGTGTAGGCAAAATAATTTCGAAAGAAGTTAGTTCATCCTAATTATACCATAATGAGCATAGTCCAGCAATATTTTGGGGCAGTTTTCTCTTAAAATCCTACATTTTTCAACAGATTTGGAAAAGGTAGGACATGTATGTATGGAAAGAATATCCCTTTTTCTTGCTACTTGGAAAATTAATACCTCAAATAGCAATTTATGCATGCAATTAATTGTGGATGACTCGTTGATGATTTCAGTAAGCAATGGCTGTGTTAAAAACATTCTGGCACTCATAACAACACAGAAGCAAGCTAGTACATAAAATGTAGAGTGTAGAGGTACTGGCCTGAGCATTTTTTCTGGTAGTGTTGAAAGTGCAAGTTGTCCTGTTGTGGCTGTAAGAGGACAGCAGGACCTGGAAAACAGCAGAGAATGTGGGAGTGAGAGTGAGATGAGAAGATAAGGTGGAGTTGCAAGAGCTTGAAAGCCAGAAAAGGGAAAAGACAGATGTTGGTTAAGGGTTGTGTGAGGAGGAGCAGGACAAATGGATGCAAGGACTGGAATCAGGGGAGTGAGGTAGCTGATGGTAATGGGAGCAGCTGTGAAGGAAGAAGTGTGATAAGAAGAGGAAGGAGGGCTAGGGACAAAACACTGAAGCATTCAAGAGGAAGAAACTGGGTCATAGAATCTCTGAAAAACACAGTTGGGAAATCAATTCATGAGGAGTCCTCATTTTTTTCTTCCAAAGTTAGTTACTATTAACAGATGTTGCATAATGTTGCACAATGCCCAGATGTATTTAGTTTCCTCCATCCTATTCCTGGCATAAAGTGTTTACTTCATCGTGTGAGAAAGATCTGCTTTGCTATCAGCAGATGCCAGGAAAGAGTACTAGAAATGGTTCTCCAGGAGAGGACTGGGCAGGGTGTCTTCTCACCACCATCAGTCTGTGATCTCTGTTAATACCAGAACCACGTATTTCTGGGGGATTTATTTGAATGCCTTTTTTAGGATTTTCATCTACTGAGATACTTTCAATAGAAAGCTGGTCTTGCTGTTATAGATCATCCTAGTCAGCACAGTATGGCTTGCAGGTGGCAAGATGGATTTTCATCTACTGAGATACTTTTCAATAGAAAGCTGGTCTTGCTGTTATAGATCATCCTAGTCAGTACAGTATGGCTCTCCAGAGACATTTTTAGTCCCACATGATTGTGGAAGATCTGCAGAGTTTGCTAAGCCCTAGAGAGAGGGTCCTAAGACTGTGCCAGGATTGTGCTTTCCACCTGCAGGTGTTTTGCTTTGTTTAACAGAGCAAGTACTTAGAGCAAGGAAGAATACAGGTCTGTCGTGTACGTGGTAGAACTGAGCACCCCACCTTTCTGATCTTCTGCTGTGCCTGATGCTACAGGGGTTTAATCATATTTCCTGCAATGTCTGACACTTACAAACACTGCCCTGTGTGCTTACATTGAGTGCAGTAGAAAAAAAAAGGAAAAAAAAAAAGAGGGAACTAAGTCTTTGTATGTACTTCATGACGTTTCTTTTTGCCCAATCATTCTGTTAAAAAATACAGGAATATGTGAGAGTCAGCACATAGTTCCTGTAGTGAGGGCTAGGATTGAAATTAGTGGGAAGGAGGATTGGACAAAGGAAGTATGTGTTAGAGGGGAGAAGTATAAGAAAAATCTCATGTTTTGAAACCTTTAGTGAATTCTTAAAGGCTCAGTGCAGGTTTTCTTTGTCGGGGTAGGTAATTATCTACCAAAGCACTCATCAAGTTGCACTATAATAGCACTGCCTTCTGGGGAAAACTCAGGTGAACTTTTTCCTGAGAAAGGGCATAAAAAAGCTTCCAACGTCATGCTTAGATTCAAGGATAGTGACAAATGCTGGTCTTGTGGAAACATTTTATTTTAATTCCACAATATCCTCTTACATAAACGCTGTAACACATTGAATCAATTTTTCAAACAAACTTGTAAAATCAGAAAATACACCAGCCTCTGATAGGCAGCAGCATTAATTGCCAGGAGCACAAAGAGGCATTTAAACATTGAAGCATTTTGGCAAAAATACAAATGACTTATTTTCCTTCCATGCCTTTGAAAATAGCTTTTTTAAATTCTGAGCTTCCTATGATGGAGGGTTCACCATTAATCACCTTTATGACATCTCATATGTAGTCTGTGGATAAATCCATGGGCCCTGATAAACCACTTTCCTGAGGAAATTGGCCAAATCCTGACTCTTTGAGGAGGAAGGCGGGGGTTGAATCACAACAACTTTGCTATTCAGGCAAATCTCTTTTCAAGTGCCCTTAAAGCTTTTTTTCATATACAGCGAAGACAGCCACACAGGAAACAATAATAGTTTAATCTCTTGAAAAATTTCCTTCCTGCACTGCAGCAGCCTTTCAGACAGGTAGTCAAAGTATGCCAAAGAAAATTAGCAACAGCCGATGCCAAGGGCAGGCTGTTACGTTAGCCTTTTAGCTCTGTCCCTTTTCCTTCCATGTGAGTAAAGAACAAGAAACAACTCATCCCCCCGACTAAACACCCTCTGAGCTACATTTTGCTATACATTAGTGACACTTGTGGGCCTGGGCAACTGATGATGGAGAAGAGAAGATACAGACGGAGGGTCCTGAAAACAGTTACAGTGGTACCTCTACCATGAATAGCCTCACTGATCCACCTCCCAGGCCTACAAAGAAAACTGTGTTTGTAGCCTTGCATACTTACTAGTCAGTATTTGCAGGATTTTTACAAGTTGTGCGTTGTGGGATTTTTTTCCTTCTCAGTTTTGATTCCTGCAATTTGAAATTCTTCTTTCCTTAATATAGCCTCAGGGGGATGAAAAAATTTAATTTACCCTAGAGCTGGGTATGAGTCAGGGTAAGGCATCAGCATACAGAGTTTCATTTTGCTTGAGGTTTTGTTTTGCTTGGGTTTTTTTTGTACACATGGCAGACTCCATTCTGGATTTGTAGTTCAGTGTCATGGCAGGTTAGCATGGGCCCTAAGGTAGAGAAGGAAATGAGACATCATCCCCAGCCAAAATCTAGTGCTTGCTTTATCCTTGTCGACAGTTGCCTGGTATAATTACACTGCCTGTTAACTTGATGAAAATACCACTGTTTAAACCAGATTTCAACTTTTGCACCTCTGCAGTACTGTTTAAAATGGTATTAAAAATAGTTAATATTCTGTACACACTTGGCACAGCCAGAGCATAAGAGGATAGCAGAAAAAGGGAAGAATGGTTTAAAGAATTTTGTGTTCTATTTTAAAGTTGTTTATTTGCAAACCTCTTAACATAAAATACAAGTATTTGCCTGCTTTCATTGTGGAGCTTTCACTTTAAGTTCACCCTATGTTACTCATATTGTTAATACTTTCATAACATCTGTACATAGAAACAGATAGTTTCTCAAAACATAGTTTTGAGTTCATATTAAAAAGCAAGAAAACCCATGCCATTTTCTAGAAATGATTGTAATATGCAACAAGAGTGTGTGCTTGCTTGTTTTAAGGGTAATCACAAAAAGAGGACTACCTGAAAACTAAAATCAGAATCAGGACAATCCAGGATGACACACATACAATATACTAGAAGAAGGCAGTTTCTCATCTGAGGTTATTGCAGTCTAAGGACAGCTGAGATACCAGTGGACTTTGGAGAGGGAGGTCTATTTCATTGCATTGTCAACTTCCTGGCTGCAATCTGGGAAACTTCCTTATTCCATATAGAAATAGAAAGAGGAAAACGATTCAGGATGGAAACCTCAAGTACTTTCACTTGCCACATAGTTTGTGAGACTTTGGACAGGACATATAATCTTGTCTGAAATATCTTTTTCCTTTTTAACCAGGTTTTTTTAAAGAACATGTCTGTAGTTATTGCACCACCAGTATCCAGGGATAGTCTGGGTTGTGAGGCATGTCAAACTGTGACACCTCAAAAACAGAATGAGGAAAACCAAGTTCTGCTGTAAATCAAAGGATTAATACCATGAGGAACTTTGCTTCAACATGGCAGAGCCAGTGGGTGGTTGGGGGTGTGGGTTGAAACAGGTGATCCTCAAGGTCTCTTCCAACCCAAACAATTCTATGAGTCTGTGATTCTTTCCCAAGCCACGTGCTGAACAACTGTTAATTGCACTTTGTGGTAGAAAGTCTTCCTCTTACTTACTGGACACAAGGATGAATCCTTGTTGCTGAGTCCAAACCCCACCAGTCCCATGTTGCATTTTCAAGTCAGTACAACAAGCTCTGCATTTGCTAATGGAAGAAATGAGAGGGTCTTTGTTTCTTCAACATCAGTATGTGTAACCATGGCTTTCCATCTGGGTATTCTATGCATATATTACTTATGTAATGGCAGCAATGAATTCTCTACATGTACTTGTTAGTTTTCCTATAATGTGTCTAATAGTACTTCAGTTATGTTATGGAAGCAGTATAAACTTACAGTGAAAAACTTGCCACAGGTCAGATGATGTGAGATGTTTTCAATTAGTATTTTTAACACTTCCTGTTAATAGAAAAAAGTGTTATAAAACTATACTTGTTTATCCTCAACCGTACTTTCTTCTCTTTATAAAACATAGGCTTGATTTTTGCAAAACAATGAGAAGAGAGTAAATAGCTATATTGGCCATGTCATAAAGGAAAACCTTTCCAAAGACATTGCTTTTTCTTCCCAGAAAGAAAATGTCCTGCTGAGCAGAGGCTGGATCCAGTGCCCACAGAAGTCAGTGGAAGAACTCCCACTGATGACACTGGATGTTGGATGAAGTCCCATCTCATTCTCATGTTTAAACACAGAAAAATGTGTTGCCAAGTTCTAATGACTACAGTGAAAGCCTTGTGTTATATAAGTTACTTACAATAGATTATTACAACAATTAAGAAAAGCTGATTATTTATATTCAAAGCATATTTTTGTTGGTTGCTTTTATGCTGTTCACAAAGTCTACACATATCTTTCCACACTTTGCTTTTTTGAATCTCTGTTTTATAAACAAAACACAAACAAAAACATTATTTCCTGGTGGTTGTAGAAGAAAGACTGGATTTATTCTTTACATGGGAAAACATTTGGTTGCTAAACACATGTGACAGCACATGGCCTGGTTCAAACGTCCTATCAAATTAAAAGCAGATTCCAGCTCTAATGTTCCAGATGAAGGGCATGGGGCTGGGACAGGCACTCACATGAAATTGCGTTGCTTTAAAGAGGACAGTGATCAAAGCACTGCACCTCATACAATGAGTGAGTGGCGAATCTATCTTCTCTGAGCAGCAAGGAATAATTATACAGAATTATTTGATCTTCTGCTAAGGTAAACCTCACAATTATGATGCTGATTGAACAGGTTCTTCTGTTTCAGGAAAGGCAACTCTGTGCTGTAATGCGCTTCCCAGATGGTATTAAAAATAACATCCTGATGCTTCAGTAATTGACATGTTCTCCGTCTATTTGTTTGCTGATCATTCCCTGCTCAGGCTTGTACCATCCTGGCAACATATAGAATACTTTCTGCTTATACAAGGGGAGATATCCTATATTCTTTGTGCATCTGGATATGACAAAGACAGTGCAAATGCCCACTTAATGGTACTTTGAAATCAAGTGAATAGACCAGACCTTTGCCCTCAGTATGTGCTTGTCTTTTGAAACACAGTTAACTTTTGCAAGATATAGCTTGATTTTGCAGATATATTATGAACAGAAAACTTAAAAATAGAATTCACCTCTGCTGTTAACAAGTTTTGACCTTTGCTCACATTTGTTGGGGAAAGTAGCTCATAGTACCAATTAACATGAATTATTAACTCCTACATTAATAATTAATTTATTAGAGGGCTAAAGGCATCAATCTTTGCCAGCTAACACTATTGAGAGAAAATGAAGAAAACAACACAACCCTAATTATAACAGCTTAATGAGGATGTCTGGAAGATCTGATGTGATTCAGTCACTCTAAATGCTCTTTATTTCCTCTCTGAAACCACACTGGGTGCAAAGAATCAGGCAGTTAACTACAATTCCTGTAGTGCAGGGTTTCTTCCTACTTTCTGAAGAGAGAAAGCCCACTAAGGAGAGCTCAATTTAGATATTATTAAGGACTGATGAAGGATGCCATCGCCTAAACAATATGAACACTGTCTCTGTCAGTAATGAACTGTTCCAGTGATGTCTGTATCACTAATAGCTTCAATAGGCTACTAAGAAAACTTCTGTCTCAGAATTGTGTTGTTCAGTGATTTTTTTGATTTCACAGGTTCCTTCCTTTGTAATCTGTATTTGGACTTTAACTACAAGGGTTGACTGTAACATGGTGGTGGTGCCTGAAAACTCTACATAGTTTGGTCAGAATGCAACAGCAGCAGCAATGAAATCCAGTATAGCTTACCAGAAGGCATCATGCAACAGAAAAATGTTGAGTTGTTCTACTGCACCAGGTACTGATGCTTCCTGACCACCCCATCCTCAAGTATCTCAGGAAAATGGGTCACATTTCATGTTAGCAGAACTGGTCACATCTTTCTTCTACTACTGCTCCTTCTGGGTCATGTGAAAAGTTTCCTGAGCTTCTTTCTTGAGCTGCTATCTTTGCTGGTTCATACATTCACTTTTTTCATTAATGTACATGTTTTTACTTCCCTGAAGTTTGTGGACAAAACTGCTGGCCAGCACAACATTCATTTAGCAATATTACAAAGCTGAGGTCTCTAAAATCTGCACTTGCACCACAGGATCTCAGTCACCCTGACCATCTTGATAATAATGCTTCTTTGCATATATTCCTGTCTAAGTTCATCTTTCACCATCATTCCTTGCACGGTCTTTGAGGCCAGCTCATACTTGCTGGTCATATCTTGCAGATAATTCTTCAGATAGGGGAGTGGCAGCCATGAGATGGGGCAATCTTGTGTATTAGTGATCCTGTCGTATATATTATATCTTTAGAAATGTAAATTTAATTTAAATTTAAAAGCTGAATTTAAAAGGTAGGGTAAAATCACAACTTTTACCATCTCGATAAACCCTTTGTTAAACAGTTTTAAAAAACACTGGACTATGCAAAAATGCTTTCTTTTGGGCCTTGGCCCACAGACACACCACAAAGGTTTGCTGAGCAGATAAGCAGTATTCGAATGAGTTAGAAAGACTAAGATGAACATTAAATTAATCAGACAATGCTCTTGGGGGAAATTGCCACTAATTTCAGATTTTTCATCTCCCAGAAATCAATTATTATTATGTTTATTGATATTGTACTTGTCACTACTTTCAGTATTTTTGCTATGATGACAGAGCCTAAGAGAAGAAAGAGGCAAGGAAAGATATGGTAAATCATTTATAACTTCTTCCTAAGGCATCAGAACTTTGTAGCCAGGTGGGTGTGAGTCAGTAGGTAAGAGCAGTAGGAAACATGGGAAGATCTTACACATGTACACATCTTTTTGATGAAAAAAGTTTACCTACATCTACTCACAAGTTGTGTGGAATACAGCTAGGACCTAAGGATACTTGTGACATGACATAAAACATGTATAAATTCTATAGATTTTAGCACACCGAAGATTAAAAACATTGTAAAACACTTTTTGTGACCAGACATCTTTATAAGCTCTTTAAATGCCCTCCAGAAGGAGTTCACAAATACTTTCCAAATAAAAGTAAAGTTCTTCAGGAAGTAAGTGGAAGGTGCTGTAACTCCAGTTTGATATGTATGGCAATAATATAACTCTGAAATTAGAATGATTAATATCCCAGGGCAAAATACAACGTCAATGGCAACCAAAGAAAAGGTGTTTCCTGCGATAGCCATGCCAGATCCACAGTTTAGGCTTCATTCACTAATGGGACCAGTTTAGGTCCACATGGTGACAATCTCAACACAACAATGTTGTGTTTCATTTTCCTTCTTCCACGAACACAACAATGGCAGGACACAAAGGGTACCATGGGTTGTATGATCAGTGGCATGCAGGGAGTTAGTCTATCTATCTCTTCTGAATGTTTCTCTTTTGTATCATTAACATTTTCCACTGGATATTGGTTGGACTTGTTGAGGCAAGCACACTTTAAATGGTGAAAAAAACATGAGAATGTGGCATTTTGAAATTAGGATTAATTTAATTTATGTTAGTAGGGTTCAGGACCAAAAAAAAGATTTAGTGTTCTGACAGTCATCTCATTAAATCAGGCTTCTCACTTTGCAAACATTAAGTTTAGCTTTGGAATTTAAGAAGAATTTTAACTTTAATAATAAAATATAAAAAATACTGGTTGCAGACCAAGGTAAACCATTACTATGGCAGTCACTGAATACACCTCTAAATCTTGTTAATGAAATCCCAATATTGGAGTCCTCCAATCACAATGCAGGAGTTAATGCTTAACCTTTCCCCAAAATGCAAGATAACTAAAGCCTGTTGCAAGTGAAGATGCACATCTATTAGATTTAGAAATTGTCATTCAATTAAGTTAACATTTTTTTATTTTAACAACATGAAATGGGTGTCACGATGGAACTGACAAGCATATGTTCTTGTTTGTCAAGTAATATTTAATTTAGAGCATGTCTATACTGTGTGACTGGAATGTGAGAGGTAAAGAAGAGATTATAAGTTCATTACAATTATGACACCTTTTTACTCTCAAGGCTGTATTGCATCTGGGACCCCGGCTGGTGGTTCTTGCCTAGTACCTCTACACAGCATGTTGTGCATTAACATGAGGTTCTGGAGAGTACCAGAACCTCACCTTCATGGTTGAGTCAGCATACTCAAGGACATCAAGCTCCTTATCAGGTTGGCAGATCAGACAAATGTATGCTTACCTGGCCTACTGAAGAGAATAGTTCAGCTGGAAGAGACTTACAGCCATCACCTAGTCCAACTGCTTGACCACTTCAGGGACAAACAAAAGTTAAAACATAATTAGGGACATTGTTCAATTGCCTTTTAACAAGTTACAGACTTGGGACCCTGACAACCTCTCTAGGAAGCCTGTTTCAGGATCTGACCACCCTCTTGGTAAAAAAATGCTTCCTAATGTCCTTTTTAGACCTCTCTTGGTGCAGCTTTGAGCCATTCCCCTGCATTCTGTTCACTGTATACCAAGAGGAGATGAGCACTGTCCTCTCTTCAGGAAGCTGTAGAGAGAAATGAGGTTGCCCCTCAGCCTCCTTTTCTGTGAACAAGGCAACCCAGATTCTTCAGCCACTCCTCACAGGACACGCTTTTCAGCCATTTCACCAGCTTTGTTGCTCTCCTCTGGGTGCATTCAAGGACCTTCACATCCTTCTTAAATAGTGAGGCCCAGAACAGTGCACAGTACTCAAGGTGAGGCTTCATCAACAGTTGATATAGCGGGATGATCACCTCTTTTGATTAGCTGGTCATGCTGTGCTTGATGCACAGCAGGATGCAGGTTGCCCTCTTGGCTGCCAGGTCACACGGCTGACTCACTTTGAGCTTAGCTTCAACCAGCACCTCCAGATCCCTTTCTGCAGGGCTGCTCTCCAGCCTTTCCTCTCACAATTTATATTTCTGCCCTGTGTTACTCCAGGGTAGGTGCAGAGTCAATCATTTGGACTTGTTAAATTTGATCCCATTAATCATAGGCTGATGCTCCACTCTATCTTGATCCATCTGCAAGGCATCTTGTCTCTCAGGAGAGTCAACAGCACCTTCCAGTTTGGTATTATCAGCAAACTTGTTAAAGGTACATTCCAATACTGCACACAGATTGCTGATAAATATGTTGAACAGAACTGGCCATAGAACTGAATCCTTAGGAACACCACTACTGACTGGTCACCAGTCAGATGTGGCCTCACTCACAACCCTTTGAGCTCTGCACTTCAGCCAGTCTATCTGAAATCAAGGTAAAACTGAATGCCATCAGAGAAATGGATATTTGCTTCTCACTGTCACTTTTATGCTCTTTTTTCAGGTGCAATTTATACGCTATTTCAAGTTGAAGTAAAGATAATTCCCTCTGTTTTATTGCTAGGGCACTTGCAAAGACATGGGTTCATTTTCTTATTCTTCTACCTTGTTTTCTTCTTGCGTTGAATAAGAAGACTGCCACTTTTAGAGGTACTTCACAAAGGCATCCTAGGTAGAAACTTTATCACCTGAAGTTTTGTCATGCTCAGTGAAAAGACATACTTCCACACTGTGCTGCAAACATTTGGTGAGTCTCTCACTAAGGTCCTGTCTCTCTTAATTAAAAAGGAAACATCATTCAAGTAAATTCCTAACTTAGGCAGCCTGTTCTGGCTTCTCAAAATAATTTCTGTGAGGTAGACTCAGTTTTAAGAAAAGGAAGATGCAAAACTGAGAGAAAATGGCCTGCTCTGGAGTAGAAGTCCCAACTGCAGAGATGTCTGCCACACCTTTCAGAGGCTATTGCCATTATTATTATATGTTTGGGAGGTACATAAGAGGGTATAGATCTTTTCCCCCCTTTTTCCAGTGTTATACCTTTTTTGGACTGAAATTTCCTTGAAGAAGACCCCTGAATAAACCAATTTATGTAGGCTCTATTAAACATACTATATTCACCCAAGTTAAAGTTATATCCTTGCTTTTCCTTTTCTCTGGACAGAATTAATTTGTCTGCGAGTTACCCAGAGACTCTGCCACTTGTATTTTATCAGCCATAGGTACAGTGGAGAAAGGATGTTCAAGTCTTATATACATTTTTCAAGCCTTAATCTGTGTTCAGATCTTATACAACGTTCCTCATGACATTGATAAGAACCGTGAAGACAGGATTGCAGAACCACATTTTAAAACATACGCTGAAATACTATAGGTAATCTTTGAGTAACAACTGTTTGGCTAAAACTCTCCTTCCCTTTGTTGTTTATCGTGAAGTCTGACGTTGCTGTTGGAACAGACTTTGCTTCTGTAGGTGTTAATCAAATGCCCAAACCTTCAGGCTTCTGATGTGAGAAATAACTTTCCAGATTAGTTATTTTTGCATTTCTCTATAAGGCAATTAGTTTTGGGCATTGACATTTTCTTCAGATGGAAAGTTCTCTTAGTTTCATTTGTAACCTAGACCTGCACTGATGCGTAATTTTAATTGGCACTACTTAACAGTAGTATACTTCATGAGTCAAACAAATGACTCTTTCTGTCTGACATCAAATGCAGGACCCCCTTACTTTTGTTTTAGAATAGCTGAATCTTGGCTAATTAACACTCTGGACTTGTGCATACAGTAGATGATGGAGGAATTTAATTTTCTAGTAGATTATGTGAAGATCTGCCAAAGAGCTGGGAACAATTTATGCATTGTGCTTTCAACAATCTACTGCACTGGATGCATGGATCTAAGCCTGAGTGCTGAGGCCTCCTCACTGAAACTACTGGCCCTTAAAAAAGACGATGTCTATATACAGGAACTTTCTTCCAGTTCTGGTACAGTTCAAAATTTTAGGAGTATTGATCAAGGATGATTCACTTTGTCTCCCCTTTCAGATTTCTCTTGAAATCTACTTGTTCTTTTCAGAATATCTCCTCTTAGGAATGATGCCATCCTGTCTTATATTCTATTTAATGCTCCAGATAGAACCTCAGGCTTTTGTCTTGTAAAATGTGGGTAAAATAAAACTAGAGATAGTCAGCCATGAAACTTTCTGTGTACTGTACCTACATTGAAAGAATCTGCAGAAAAGAGTGTGCTTTTCAAAGCCTATTAGAAATTTAAAATAATAGCATTTTTGCAAATTGTATGTAGGATAAATTACCAAGGACTTGCCTGCCTGCAGATATAAGACACTCAAGAGGTCTTTACTAAGTGCTTAGACTCTATTTTTTTTCCTGCTTTGACCCCAAAATGTTCAATAGAATATCCCCATGTGAAATGGCTGTTCTGAAAAATCCAGTAAGAAAAAGTATACTGGTTGGAGAACAAAAGCATTGGAAGCTAATGTAGCTGAACATGGATCAATTACTGATAAATCCTGGGGTAGAAAGTACTTCTGCCCACCTTTTCTACTCGAGAGAGTCATGTGTCTGAAAAACAGTGTTCACCAATAGTAGCAGCAGATGACTTTGCAAAATAAAACTGAAAGGAATTAAATCACATGGGAAGAAGAGCTAGTGTGACAAGAGGATAACGCTTTGCTTCTGATGTCTCCAGATCTTGACTTTTAATGTTTGGCCATAATTCAAAGTAATAGGAGAAAACCCAAACAACACAAACAATCCAAAAAGCTGAGAGAAGAAAGAAGCAGATATTACGTGGTTGCTATGCTCTATCTTTGTTATGCCTTAATTTGCTGGCTATGCTAGTCTACATGAGCAGAGAAGCAGACATTATGGCAGGAAACATCATCTAATCAACTGTCAGTGGACTGAGGAGAGTAAAAAAAGTAACACCATGGTCCAGCTTGGCCCTTCTGGTACGCTGACATCAATATTTACATCATGGTGCTAGGTAGAACCTTAATTATCTAAACAATGACACATTGCAGGACTACACATCAGGGCCAGAGGTGACTAACAACTAAAGGTGAAGGTAAATGATATATCTTTTATGTTGGCAAGACAGTATGTGTAAAGACAAATAAGGTACTGGGCAGAAGTGCTTTTGGGTACTTGTCTTTTATTTGGATCTTTAGATATCAGCCATAAAATAGGAATACTAGTTAAGCTCTGTGTAGGCCAGTTGGCATGCAATGTTATGGAGGGGAAAGGGAAACATTTTCTTCCACATTGTAACCAGAAAGAATAAATAAAATTCCAGACCAGAACATTATTTTGGTTACTCATCACAACATCCCAGGCTGGTGGTTCACAGAGGCCTCAGAGGTCAGAAAGAGGGTCTGATGGAAGAATGCAATATCTTTTTTCTTTAAATTAAGATCTTAGCAGAGAATAAAACCTCAAGATGAAAAAAAGAAGGAAAGGCTGTCTTTTTAGGCAGGACAGAATGTTGTGCTACACCCACACAAGGAAGAATGAACGTTTTCATTTACATTTTCTTAGCAGAAACTAGCTCAACGTAAAGAGCTGTAATGCAATCACCTGATGACAAGCCACACCTGAGTTTCTGAAAAATTTCCAACAAACTAAGGACATATAAAGAGATAATGATGGGCTAGAGAAGATGTTTAAATTAAGAAAGCCCTGTAAGAGCAGATGTCAGAATCATAGGGATAAGTTTTTCCCCATTTTTGGCGAGAAGACAAGTTTGGGGAAACAGCAAAGCCAAGGACGTTTTCAGTCTGTGCCTTCTGGAGGAAGAGCCTACACGTGCTTACCGGGGAGGGGAGCTGCCCTGGGGTCCCGGCGCGGGTCTGGTGGCGGCAGCGGCGGGTCCGCGCTTCCCGGCGCCTTCAGCACCCGCCTCCCGCTGGACAGTTCCCGCAGGGATGGGCGCGCGGGGAGCCGGGACCTGGGGCCGGTCCAAGGGACACTGCGGCCGAAGGTGCAAGGGGAGGGCAGGGTGAAATCTGACCACACCGGTCTGCTTTTGTGTGTGGGTGAAGCAGGGACAGGAACCAAGTGGTGATACTAGTCCAAAGTTGGATGGGTGGTTGTGAGGCAAGAAAAAAATAAAGAGGGAGAAGTATGGGAAACAGTGGAATGTATCTACGTGTC
>NW_009953719.1:730167-761754 GCF_000747805.2 Chaetura pelagica | reverse complement strand
GTCTGATGGAAGAATGCAATATCTTTTTTCCTTAAATTAAGATCTTAGCAGAGAATAAAACCTCAAGATGAAAAAAAGAAGGAAAGGCTGTCTTTTTAGGCAGGACAGAATGTTGTGCTACACCCACACAAGGAAGAATGAACGTTTTCATTTACATTTTCTTAGCAGAAACTAGCTCAACGTAAAGAGCTGTAATGCAATCACCTGATGACAAGCCACACCTGAGTTTCTGAAAAATTTCCAACAAACTAAGGACATATAAAGAGATAATGATGGGCTAGAGAAGATGTTTAAATTAAGAAAGCCCTGTAAGAGCAGATGTCAGAATCATAGGGATAAGTTTTTCCCCATTTTTGGCGAGAAGACAAGTTTGGGGAAACAGCAAAGCCAAGGACGTTTTCAGTCTGTGCCTTCTGGAGGAAGAGCCTACACGTGCTTACCGGGGAGGGGAGCTGCCCTGGGGTCCCGGCGCGGGTCTGGTGGCGGCAGCGGCGGGTCCGCGCTTCCCGGCGCCTTCAGCACCCGCCTCCCGCTGGACAGTTCCCGCAGGGATGGGCGCGCGGGGAGCCGGGACCTGGGGCCGGTCCAAGGGACACTGCGGCCGAAGGTGCAAGGGGAGGGCAGGGTGAAATCTGACCACACCGGTCTGCTTTTGTGTGTGGGTGAAGCAGGGACAGGAACCAAGTGGTGATACTAGTCCAAAGTTGGATGGGTGGTTGTGAGGCAAGAAAAAAATAAAGAGGGAGAAGTATGGGAAACAGTGGAATGTATCTACGTGTCACTGGCACACACTAACTTAAAAACATATGGACAGGAGAGGACAATGATTGAGCAGAGCTGAGAGGAAATAAAAGTATTTTGAGAAGGAGATTATTCTGTGTAGAAGATAATTAAATTCCCCCTATGTGGGGGGGCGGGGGAGGGGATGAAGACACAATAGAAGGGGTCTTTTGTATTATCTATCCCCTCATATTAATTCATTAGCTTAGCCTTGTGAACCCTGATTTTGTATTTTTGTCACTGTGAAGCTAGGGAACACTGTCTTAATGGCTCCAATTATAAAAGTTGGAGTGAGGACAGGTCTTATCTGTACCTTCTTCATTAAGTGTTATGAGATTTGACATCTCCTGTGGAAATGGGCAGGAGTTAGAGACTAAATTTTCTCTTACATCAGGAACTTTACATTTTATATATATAATCTCAGCACTGCAACCATCCTCTAGTGGGTGCACAAAGGGAGCTGAATGAACTTAACAAGAAAAATCCAGACCCATTTTACCAGCTCTAGTGGCTCCAGTATGCTTCATTCTAGACTCAGTTCAAATCTCCTTGGAGAGTGGGGTCATCTTTCTAAATGAATCCCCAAAACAAACCACCAAATTCCTTCACCTACTACACACTGCTAGGCTGTGCCTCGATTCAATCTTTCCAATACAAATGTGAGCTTTCCCCCCAATCCACACACCTCCATGATGCACACAGAGCAGAAGGCCAGCTGCATGTCAATACTGCAGTCACACACACTCTCTTTTTTCTCTGAAATCCTTATTGAATTTTCATTCATCATTATGAGGGAATCATTCAGCACCGCAAAGGTGCCATTTAGATGTGAGCGTATTCAGTCAAAGCAGCTTAAAATCTTAATTTATCGCTTGTTAAACACATCAGCTCTGCTGTCAGGATCACTCTTGCTGAGGCAGTACTGACTAGCTCTCACAGAAGGTTGGTGTAGGAGCCAGAATTGGAAAGCATGAAAATGTAAAAGCCTATGAACCTCATCTCTTGACCATGGACACAGATGTGCATGGGGACTGGAGGTAAATGAGCCATGAGTCACACTGGTAGATTTCAAAACCTGTTTCTGGTCTAAGGACATAACTGCTCCAGAAGCAAGGAACTGTGGAAGCGAGTTCACCTCTAACCCAAGTGTCAACTTCCAGTCAAAGCAACCTTTAAGAGTTAGCCTGCTGAGCAGTAACTGTCTGTTTTGCCATTGTGGGGTCACCATTGTCACACATTTGGCATACATTAGTACGTCAAGTATTACCATACAGTATTTAATGGGATTCCCGGGAATTCTTGGGAGACTCTGCCTTAGAAGTATAGTAAATATATTAGCTTTCACTATTTCACTTATTTATCTCTTTATTTTTTTTTATCTCTCTCTCTCTCTCATCTATCTGCCTGCCTGCCTGCCTGCCTATCTGCCTATCCACCTACCTATTTAGAGAACCTCGAAGTAAACTGAGGTTCTTGAAGCTTTTCACTTTCGGACAAAGAACAAGATGCATATAAATTCTGCAGGTAGAAATCCAGTCTGACAGGGACTGCTGCTATGCTATGTGAAAACACTAGCTAAAGGCAAAACCACTAACAAATGAATTGCTTGTAAAGTCCACTTCTGAAATAAAAAAGAAGCTATTAGCAAGGTATATTGATTATTTTTCTTATTCTAAGAGATCGCTTCACCCTGACAGCATCCCTTTAATTTCAGAAATCATTATTGAAATTAAAAAGAACAACCTGCTTTAAGAAAGTGAAAGTGTGCTGTAATGCACTGCTTTTCATTATAAGTTTTTAGCTCTACAGCAAGTTTGTTTTGCACTGCGCAAACCCCTGCTTGACACTTGAACTGTAGCAAAGGTGTCTGAGTTTACAGCGCCCTGTTCCCTAGCCAGAGGTTACTGCTGTACAGGGTCACTTGCCGAAGTCAGAAAAACCATTACAGATACTTTGTGACACTTCTTCAGATATTTCCTTCTAATGACCATTAGCAGTTTTCTTTTTCAAGGCATTGTGTCTGTTTCCCTCTTCCTTTCAAACAGGCCTTCACACCACTCTGAGGTCAGTACATGAATGCAGAACCTTTCCTTTTTCGGATGCTTGAAAATCCTGCAGGTGATTGTTTTCCCTGCTCCAGAGATCTCCTAATTCAGGCTTTATACACACACATACATTGATCCTCTTCTTCAATGTCATAAATTTTAATGTAGTTTAACATACTGAGTTGTCAACAATTTGATTTTCTAGGTCAAGGAGTTCAACATCCTTTAATCACTGTGTCCATAGCTCTACATTACATTCAAAGGGCTTTTCTGTGCAATTTAAACTACCTACTGTTAAGTTACAATCTTTGCTTCAGCTTCCCCTTCAGTGTTCTCTTGGCTGAACTTATTACAAGTTTCTGCTTGGGGCTATAAGGAGCTTTCTTCAGCCAATTTATGGTAAATTTGATGCTGTCCAAATATTTGCAATGACTGTGAAAGCATCCTATGCTTCTAATATGAAAATGGATCACAGTTACAATAAGTGCTGCTAAATATTCTGCTGTTTCCAGAGTTGTTTGGGGGTTTTGTCTCTTGTTTGTTTGCTTGTTTGTGTTCTTTCCAGAGATCTTTGGGCAGCTCTGCTAATCCCCTGGATTTTTTGGCTCAAAAGCTCTCTGAAGCAAAGACCAGGTGAGTAGAGATAGACTATATCAAAAGCACTAGGTATGCCCATACTACAATGCAGTGATCTTCCAAGTTGTTTGAAACGGAGTAACTTGGGCACTAAAAGACAACTAGCTGCATTTTACTCTGGTTTGTCTGACATATAGCCAGGACCTGGTTAATATAGGCAACTTCTCAAGGGGTCTTGCTGGTTAATAAGATCAGGTTTAGTTCGTGCTGAGTGTGGCAATCTTGGCCCCAGCTCTGCATCAGCATGGCTTAACATGAGGATGGTGTCTTCAGAGTCTTCAATCCATACACCCATACTGCCCATACACCAAGAGAAATTTGACTCCCAAACTTTGAAGCTAAATGCAAACTCATGGAGGCACTTTCTGTACATCAGGGTAGGCTTGTGTGTGTGGCCAAGCTGGCAGTGGGTAGAAGGAGTGGTTTCCATCTCTTTGCATGGCTTCTGTAAGAGCCAGGAACACTAGAAACCATTTAGTGAGAGAGGGACAGAGACCTTTTTGATCTGATTTTCCTCCATGGGAATTTTGCAAAACAGCACGTGTAAAAGGAAGGGATTCATCCACATTTATCTTTCATGTGACCTAGTCAGCAGTACAGCTATTTGTAAGGTTTATTTTTGAAAATCTCCCATTTAGAGTTGGTAATCTCCTATTGTAACAGTCAAAACCAGGAAGTCCATGCCAGTTGCATAAAATTTCATTTGGAATCCAATAATAAGCCCCAAAAATCTTAAGGTGAAGGCTCTTGAAGAAAACAGCCAAACTGTCAGTGATGTTAGGTACTCTGGGCTTTTATTTTTAATGAACAAGTCATGGAACAAAATGCATGATATAATTTTCCAGCTGTCCAGCCATATAATTCTAAAATAATGTTTCCATCATTTTTAACTAGTATGATACCCTGGAATTTAGAATACAAATAAGATTTCTGTGATATGGAGTCCAAACCCCACACATAACAACACAGTATATCTTCATTAACAAGAAACATTTCTATTGATTTCATTCTGCAATGTTTCATATTACACATAACAAATATGTATGGTCGCCTAAATGAATTATTGCAATTCAATTTGGAATGATTGCATAAGGTTATTGTATTATCTCTAGGATGTCTTAGTCTCTGGGTGTCAAAACTGTTTTTATTTAATAGAATAACATGGGAAAGTTAATCAGAGTAGCTTAACCTCTATGGGACTCAAGGTCACAAACACTCAGTCTCAGCTGTAAATGGGGAGCTTGCATCATTTATTTATTTATATTTTTTAACTGTGAAAAGATACTTATGCAAGAGAAAAAGATGATGTAGGATTTCTTAACAGACAGTCCTGGCATCAGCAGGAAATCCTTTTTTTTTCTGTAGAAATGTCTTGCAAGGCAATTACTGGTAAATGAGGAAAAGTTGTATCATCATCAAGTCTTTTCAGGAAATCTCATCATTTTGGCATCTGTCTGAGATGGTATATCATGTAGGAAACAAGGGGGTTTTTTTTAGAGAAGACCATTAGTGGTATGCTAAGATAGCAACATACAATACTACTCTATTAATTGTTTCACCTACACTTTTCTTTTACTACTTTGTCCTGCTTACTTGGTCTAACTTTCTCTTTCACAACAGAATAATCTTTTGAATTCACTGAGTCAGGAATTGCTTTTTGTCTCCATGTGGCTACAATGTGCTCAGTACAGCCTGCCTAGGTAAGCTCTGCTAAGGCTGCTGGAACAGAAAACAGATTGAGCCACTCAGGAGTAACAAGTTGAGTGTGTGTGCAGAAGGATTAAAGCAGTTCCATAAATAAGATAAATTGCCCATTCATGGGACCTTAAGAAATAAATCTGATCTGCAAATTTTTTGGTGGGCATGTCACTGTGCATGTCAAACATTGTGCTGCTTGGTAACAGAGGAGGCAAGAAACCAAAAGATCATCTGAAAGACAGCTTACAAACTGAAACAGACGTCTGCAAAGTGCCTACTCCCTAGCATAATCCTCTTGGCTTTTCAGACTGTGTTGGTTAGGCAGTGATGGGTGAAAAAGGATCATGTAAAGAAGTTACTGTCTGCTCTATATAGCCGTTTATTTTGGGCAGATAATTTCCTACCTCCTTGCCTCCAAACCTGACTTTGCTCCCCAGAACATCATCACTGTTATGGTGAGTTAGAGCAACAGTTTGCCTTAGCCTGGTATTTTGTCTTGGAGAGTGACCAGTAGCAAACACTTATGGAAGGGCATCAGAGAGAGTGGATAGATAGGGCAACACTTCCTTGCCATATCTATCCCATCATCATCTGGGATCATCCTTGCCATGCCCTCCCCATGCCAGACCAACCAGATGGGTTCTGCACAGACTTTGTTAAACAGAAACAAATAAAGTGCTTCTTGTTCAGACTCAGGCACTGTCTCTGCCAAATCTGCAGCTGCAGTACAGCCTCCCCTCTCCAAAGCCACAGAGTTTTGGGTAACCATCAATACTGAGTCCTCAGCTGATGACAATAAATAGACACAGAATCCCTGAGCTCTCTTGAAAACAAAAAGGAGCTGCTGCATGTCACTGTAGCGCAACAAATGATTTCCATTCACCCAGAGGTTTGACTGAATTTCAATCACAGACTTAAAGAGTCAGCCTTGGTTTACTCAGGGGAATGGGGCACTTTTCAGTGGTCAGCAAAAGAAAGGCTTAGACTGTTCATTAATATTTTAAAAAGTCAAACACCAAAATGACATAATGAATGATGCATTGTCTCTGCTGCCTCTACATTAAGACAAAGCAATCAGGAGGTTTCTAGCTGAGGGTCAGTTAAAGAAAAGTTCTGTCAGATCCCAGCAGTGGTTCTCTGATCAGATTTCTTTCCCTTAGAACTGGTGGCTGGATCCTCCTTTGGTTTTCTTCACTGTGGCTGCTCAGGAGCCAGTGTTTCTCTGCCTAGCCTACAAACCTCCCAGAGGTGTGTCAGCCCTGCCTCTAGAGAACATGAATTGTTTTGATTGACAAAGCTGTGGTGTTTTGAATTAGATTCGCAACGTAAAATAGTAAATTCTCATCTGTAAAACTTGCATATAAATGGCATTGATGACAGCAACTGTGCTTGCAGACAGCACCCAGCCTGCACCTCACACCCTGCAAGCCCCAGCCCTACTGGGTCTGAGCTGGCCCTTTACTGGTGTTACTAGTGTGGAGGGTGCTATTCCAGGGTCCCAGCACCATTGCTGCACATTAGGCAATCCCTGTATTACTCATTTCCCCTTCACTTGCACCATGACCATAAATCTAGATTCCTTCACAAATGGGACTCTGTATCCTTCTTTACCCCTACGCATCGAGTTATGTTAATGCAGAATCTGACCTTTAAGGGAAAAAAGTCCCTGTAATACTCAAATTAGAGGGTTTCTCAGCATGTGTTTACAATAAAGTACAGTGGAAGTGAGAATAATGTTTTAATATAAAATACCTATGTCTGAAGCCACAAATTCAGTCATGTATTCCCAAATTTTCTTTATAAAGAGTTGTTCAGTAGGTAAGCAACTCTTGTGTTACAGTTATATCAGTATATATGTAGTGGTTATACAAGGATTAGTTTCTTATTTATAAGTCTAATTTCTGAATGGATAGCATATTTTCAGGGCAAAAATATTGTCTTTAAATTTCTGAAGAGGTACTGGCATACTTATTGGGATATTCAGAAACCTGACACTTCTAAATTTACTTGTTTAACAATGAACATTTCAGATAATTTGAATTTTATTAATTCAATCCAATACCTGATGGCTTAAAACCATGACAAGACAATGAGTATTTCATAGCACTAAAAGTTATACCTTGTCAGTAATAACACCGGCAAACACGTGAAATGGAGTAAGAAGAAAAGGAAGATTTTTTTGTGGAAAGTAATACGAGGACTTTACTATTAGAGGAATAGAATATGTGAATAGAAATGGAGTAAGAAGAAAAGGAAGATTTTTTGTGGAAAGTGATACGAGGACTTTACTATTAGAGGAATAGCAAAAGATTGTGAATGGATACAAATGAGCTGTTTTGAGTCAAGTTGTTTTCCTAGTGATATAAGTTTAAAAAAAACCAAATAGTGGCATTAATCAGCAAAGCAATAGAAATGTCAGCGCCAGGTAGAGATTCAATGTTGAGAGTGAACTAAGGGAGGAGGAATTTAGGTTTAGATTCCTCAGAAAATCAAAGTCTTAATTTTAAATTAAAGGCTTATTTATTAATTCTTCTTGTAAGATGTTTACAAAGTTTGATCCTATCTGTTGGGAAGATTTACCCTAAACCACTTTTTATGTCCTTACTAGAAGTGTGCATAAGTAAGAAGGAGAGTAAACTGGCATCTCATTATTAAAATTAAACTGCTGTTATCAGGTATTCTGTGTGTGTATAGCACACAAAAGAAAAAAACCCCACAATTTATTATGGAATGTGTTAGATATCTACAGATAGTTATTTATCAATGACAAAAGCTTGCATTGCAGCTGATTCATAGATACAACTTCTCATCCTTTAAAATTTTAGCATAACCACTGTGAAGTTTGGAAGCAGATTGGCTAAGAGTTTTATCTACTGGGGACTTGCTCTTGTCTTTGTAGAGAAGAAAGTTCCACAGAATTCAGAGGTTTAGATCAGACTCATCTGTGGTCTGGGAATTCCTGTCTACTTGGACTGTATGAATTTGTGTTAATGGATTTAATCCGGATCCAGCTTCTTTTTAAAAAAAAAAAATGGAAATCAAGAAAACCCAATAATTTTTATTTGAAGGGACTGTAGAAGGATGACATGAATATATTACTAAATCCCATGGATCTTGTAGTTACTCCTGTATAGGACTCACTGAGGTACAATACTGTGTGTTGAAAAAATAAACACTCGCTTCCTTACACCAAAAACCCAATCTGGAGTTGCAAATAACTTCCTTCATAGTAATGTAATCTATGTTGAACCTCTGCTTTTTTTTTGCAGACTGCTTCCACTGGTTTTATTATTTTCTCCTGTGTTTATTATTACTGTCAACCACAGATTCTTCTTGCCCCCTCCATGCCTCTCCATCTTGTCCCATCTCTGTGTCCACAATGTCCAGGTTCTGTAGAGCAAATATTGTTAACTGACTGATGTGCTGACTTCCAAAATTTTTTGCATCAGGGCCTTGTGAAAACCTTATCTCTAGGAAAACACACAGAAACAAGAAGCCTGGGAGAAGTTTAGCCAGGGGACTTATACCCATGCTTTCCAAATTATTTGCAATGCTGTATAATTTTGCCTTGGACTGTCACTTCCTAGAATCCAAAAAACTGTTTAAGGCTTTACTTTTTAGTGGACAGTTTTTTGTCATACACCTCCCATGACTGCTGTGAGGCAGAATGGCAGAATCTAGTTTATTGTATGTTTTCCTAGGGTAGAGTTAATACATTACATTTGTAAAATCTCCTGTATTCCTCTATTAACTCCTGAAGATTAAACCCTGTCCTCATTAAAATAATCAGCACAACTTTACTTGATCTGAGTGGGTCAGGGTCTCCCTTCCATTAGTATTAATACTCCTTGATTATTTTTAATTGTGGAAATGTCCATTATGTTCCTATTTCTTCTTCCATGGGTAAAGAAGAGGGACAATGTGAAATTTCAGATGGATGTCTTAGTTACAATATGTTTCCTGAAAAATGGATGAAAAAGCTTCATAAGGAAGATAAATTGATCAATTAGTAAACATAATGCATGGAACACTTTTTGAGATTGCGGATGCTGTAATCTAACGGGAACCTCTACATCTCAAAACAGAAACATGATGGAGTTGTAATTATTCTGCAATTGGAAGAGCTGATAAACTAAACTATCCATCCCCAAAATATGCAGAGTATCTAACAGGCATCTGATCCTCAATTTCAAATCAATAGGGTTTCATATTTTACTAGCAATTATACATTTGAAAATCAATGCTGTCAGGGTTGGTAATGCGCTCCTATAGAAGAGGTAGTTACAAATCAAGGAGATTGAAGGCAAACATTCAGGGATGAACTAACAAAAGCTGTCCAAAAAGTCTTGTCTGTTCGTTTAAAGATGTGAAAACTGTTTCACACAGCAACTTCACGATTTTAGAACTCTGATTCACTAACTAGTAGAGCAAAATAGAGCCATTGCAAAACACAGGAGAAAATTCAAGAAGTGCAGTTAAATATTTTCTGTAACTTGTGGTATGTAGACTTCACTGGAAATGAGCTGTTTAGGTCCATCTTGACGTTTATTGGAGGGGAAACACACCTGCTATAGATTTTCGCAACTTCTTGTACTGACGAGCGTGTGCCCATACAGTGCAAAATTTCACTGTGAAACATTGCCATGTCTTGGAAAATTGTATCCAAGGGTCCCTAAATCTGTACCTTTCTTCAAGCTGGCCTTCTTATAGCACCAGGTGTGTCTTTGACAAGATTATCTTCTTTCCACAAGCCTCTCTCCTTTAATGCAGTTCTCCTGCAAGTACCATGCAAAAGATGGTCTTAAAAAAACAACCTAATATTTTGGTTTGTTTAGAAGAGCACTGATGTGGTGTGATGGGCTGTTCCCAAAAACTATTCCATCAGCCCAAAACAAAGCTTTCTATTATGCTTTGTTCACCTCTGAAACTAGCATGTTGAGAAAACTGGAAAGGATTTGTCTGAGTGCAAGTCATCTTACAGCTTGAGCTAGTCTGGAACTGAAGGACTTTATTTTCTTATGTTTTGGCAGAAAGTGATGATCACTGTATGAGATCTAGCAAGACACTAAAAAAGAATGCCACAGAAATAAGAAGCCTAGAAAGCAAAGAACTGCACTACAGCAGGTGCTTCAGCTACTTTGATAAACTTTTTAAACACCGTATTTTGGATTCTGATCAGAAAGAAAGACAATTTACAGTTACAGGTCTAAAAGATGCAAATCCCCCCCAGGACCTGCCAGTAGCCATGAACATTATTTCTACTTGTTGTCGTAGCTGTGATGTTTGGAAACATTGTGCTGATGTGGCTATTGCAGCAATACTATCACAGGGCTAATATCAACCCAGATCTCAGTCAAAGTAAAGTAAAAAAATCAATGACAGTAAGTTGGTCTGTCCCTTGCTTTGTTCCAGTGACTTTATTTCATTTTCTTAGTTCCCTTCTCGGCTCATGCGTCTTCTGTTTAGCCTGGAAACTTCAAGGCTCATCTGCAGCTAACTGGCCATTACTGTGGTCTGCTAGTGAATGGATGGCATAAGTATATTAATGGCCATGTGGTGCTTATATTTCCCACTGGGAAAATCAATTTCTAATATGTGTACATTAATAATATGACCTTATTTGTATCCTTGCAGAAAGATATGATTGTCTTGATGATTTTTGACATTGTTGCACTATATTTCCACTTGCTTTAGGCAGCAAAGGAGAAGTGCAATTCTAATTCTGAGTCTGAAGATGGGGACTGCAAAGCACAAGTCACCAAATGATGGAGAGTTGCAGGACTAAGGCAAATAAAAAAAGGGCTATGTTAACAAAATTGTCTTGTGTCTCATCTATCCTGTAACGTGAAACGTTGTGAATGTGCCATTAAGAAAACAACAATGGTTTATACATACAGGGCAGAAACAGAAGTCCTTCAAACTGACTAATCTTTCCTTAATCACCTTCAACTCCCAGACCAAATTAATATGCCTTGAAGATGAGGACCAGAACATGGAAGTCATTGGAGATTATAACGCAGTGTAAGTCCAAAGTTTTGCCATAAATGTTTTAGGTCTTTCCTGGTAGTGTTTCTCCTCATACATACTTGGACAACACCTGCCTTTCCTCAGGCTCTTTAACTGGGTGATTTGCAGTTAAATAGTAAATAAAACACAGTCTCTCATCTTGTGTCCTTTCTAATTGATAAGCTCTTAATTCTGTTCAGAATTTCTTGTTGTTGGTCCTTACTAATTTTTTATTTCATTTGGTTCACAAATCTGATCACTGAATTTCATCCCAACACAGGTACTATCAAGATAATCAAGTTCTCCCTTGAGGATGTTCTAACCTTCCTATCTCTACTTTACTAGCACATGCTATATTATTGCATCCTTTATAGCTTTACATGCTATGTTTTACACCATTCATTAATGAGTAGTAGAGAAGATTGTCCTGAGATGGTTCCTTGTTACAGCCCTAGTAACCTCCTACCAATCCAAATATCCTTCTTCCAGCAGAATTCTTTATTATGTCTCTTCAACTAGCTTTATGTGGCTCTCTAACAATCTTTATCTGCTCCTATTACCTAATAACATCCCATACACCACCAAAGGAAATATTCTGCTAAGTAATGAATAGATCCAGCAGGCTCTATTGGAGTCTTAAAATTGAATAAATCAGTCATCGCATCATGTGAAAGATATTAGGTCAGCCTGGAATTACTATCTTTTCAAATATCATCTTGATTTAATAGCCTTTTCTATTTTCTTCCAAGATTTTAATTATTCTTTCCTTCAAAATTTATTTTAAAGCTCTAACTTCTACTCATGTCAGTCTAATAAACCCAGAGTTACATAAGTTAGAAGGAGGAAACTCCTTCAGTGGTGCATTTGTTATTCTCTGAAGATTTGCTATGATCACTGATTTGACAGGTTTATTAAATATCCTTTCTAACAGTGTGCAGCTGTTTGCAATTTCACCTGTGTCTTCCTGTTGCATTCTGGGATGAGCATTGCAATTGGAAGACATGAAGATCTTTGTGCCTTGCTTTCAGCTCAAAGTGTGGTAATTTATTCTCCTGTACATTCATCCTCATCAGCTATCCTTGTTTTCCATTTTTCTGTATTCAAATTCATTACTGAATGTGAGGTAAATAATTCTTTTAATATTTTTTTGATTTTATCTGAGTTACTTTTAATCCTTAATTTATCCTTACTGTTGCAACTAGCCCTGCTTCTGTCCTCACCCCCCTTCACTTTTATTCATGTAACTGAAGAAACTTTTGCTGTTTTCCTTTCCTTCACAAAGTTTAGCTGAACTTGGGCTTTGGCAGGATTCTCTTCATCCCTATGCCTCCTGACCCCCAGGACGCATCTGTCTGTGCTTCAGTCTCTTTTCTCTCCTTCATGGGGGCTGTTCTTGTGTGGAGAAAGCTGTATACCCTGAGTTGGGCCCTTTGCTTGCATTTATGTGTACAATCCCCTTGCTCTCAGAAAAAGGGAGGGTGGGTAGATTTCTCCACCTAGCTATTGCTTGTATGATAAGTCATGTCTGTCAGGAATGATGCTACAGAAAACAACTATTTTCCAAAAGGAAATTGTAATCCTTACAAACATGGTCAATTCATTAATCTCTTACTCAAGCACTGACACTCGTTTCTCTACTTAAAATTCTGAAAATATGTTATTTCAGGTGGATGACTGAGGCAATAGTGTACATACCTATAATACCAGGACAGCAAGTTGTCAAAGCCAATCTGAGCTGCAGACCTCAGAGAAAGAATTAAGGAATCAGACACAGTTTTCACTTTGTGCCAATGTTTGTTTGTGTATTTGTTTGTTTCCAAGGGTGGTGACTTTTCTACCAGTATGGTTCAGGCTGAAGCCCAGAAGAGCTATTTTTTTCTTCTCAGGACAGATTGAGGACAATTCTACAGAAGTCAGCAGAGCTGAAGGGACATTAATGGTTTACTATGAAAGCAAATCTGAACACAGCAACATTTTAAAGGAGTCTTTTTGAAAACTACTTTTTTTTTGAAGGACATTTCCTAGAGGTAGCATTTCAAAGGAAGTCCAAGCAGAAAGAAGTAGCTTTACCAAGGGTGGGTCTGGATTTTAGAAGAATGCAAATTGTCTTTTTGCTTTCATTTCTTGTGGTTGTAACTGGGCAGGAAGAAACAATGTCTGAGTTAATACAATTACTGTGTCTTCTGGTTTGCCTCCATTTTAGACCAGCAGGCTTTTTGACATATTCAGAAACACTACTTTAGAGACATTACTGAGTAACAAAGTACTGTCTGCAATGGGTTTTGTAGACTCAGCAGAGGGTGAAAAGTTATCTCACATTAAATCTTCTTTAATTTAGATAGACACCCAACAGTACAAGCACCAGTGGGCATTCTCTTATTGATCCACAGGTTTCCCTTTCTACAGTGGTTACCAGCCATGTCCTTTGCTGCTAACCCCATCTCATTTGTGGCTAGAAAATGAAGACACCCAAGTGTCTTATTGTCAGTCCCAGTCCTCAGCCAGACTGTAACATGGGAGCCTGGGGAAGTCGAAGTCTGCGAGTCTCTGACGCCTGGCTCAAAGAGCAACCCCAGTGCCGCCAGGCAGCAAGACGACAAAATGAATTTCTATGATGCAAAAATTAGGGCTGATTGATAGGAACCTACTAATAAAATGTCATATCTTATAGATGTGGAAGGACCACAGTGCCAGTGATAAAGTGAGATTGGTCAGGTCTGACAAACGTGCATCGGAGCTGTATAACTGACGGTGGGGGATAGTATTGATTGAGCTGCCAAGCTTATCATATTACACAATTATGATATTAGATTTGCATTTTTAATTCTTTTAGGAGAAATTGGTCCAAGGCAATTACAAGAGAGAAAGGCTGTGATGGAGCCTGCTGGTCCAGAAAGGAAGAATCATAAGCTTTTAAGAAGAAGCAGCCATTGTAGAAGAAAAGTTCTGCATAGCAGACCCATTACAAGGAAACAATGGAAACACAAAAGCAATAAAGCTTTAAAGCATTTGTTCCCAACAGTGTTGTCTGGGGACACAATAAGGCAAAACCAGATGGCCATTAAACCTGGGATAATAAAGATGAGATCTTCAGGCTATTTACTTAGTAGAGATCACAGCCCCCCCAAGTTGTGCAACCTGAAGAATCCTGGAGAGTTTGCATGGGCAATGTCTTATCTTTCTTACCGCACAGTACGCAAAGAAGTTTCTAAATCTTTTAATCTTAGGTCTCCTCTGTTTGCAGAAGCCACCCGAGCTGGGAGCTAGACATGTAGCTCTTTTGCAAACCAGTGACTAGCACCCCAGAAAATGGATGAGATGACATAACCTCTGTCATTGCATGAAGTTGTTGTAGGAGTTAGTTCTCCTGAGATTCTCCCCTCAAAGGAAATCTCTTGAGAACAATCCATTGGTCTAATCCTCTTTGGCTCATTGCAGATTGTCTGAAACGGACACGAGGCTCTTGCTGTTTTTACTGTTGTATCAGTGGAAAAGACACTGAGCAGAATTATTCTTCATTTTCGCTATTGTTAAATTGAAAACATGAGGCTTTTGAAGTGTCTTGAGATGTGTTCTATCAGGTTTTTGGCTACCTATCTCCTTTTCAGAGTACCTGCATTTTGAAGAAAATCTTGGTGTTGAAAAAGATATCTGAAAAAGATCAAAGGAATCCTTCCTCTCCTCGGTCACAGATTATCAGTGCCCAGATACTTCTGATTTGGAATTACTGATTTGTGCTCAGGGGCTAATTTTTTTATTTAGTTTAGTTTAGTTTTTGGTGTTTTTTTTTGTTTGATTGTTGTTTAGAGGTTTTTTTTTTTTTGTGGATACAAGATATATGCGAACCTTATGATTTCACAAGGACTGGAAAATTTCAAGGAAAAATTTTCCTTTCCCAGATCTACAAAAGACAGCAAATACTTTTTTGGAAGAACAGTCAAGTCAACAAA
Source organism: Chaetura pelagica (assembly GCF_000747805.2). Lineage (NCBI taxonomy): Eukaryota > Metazoa > Chordata > Aves > Apodiformes > Apodidae > Chaetura > Chaetura pelagica. The sequence continues at coordinate 746,639 of NW_009953719.1, read as the reverse complement.
ATCCTCTAGGCATACACGAAAAGGAAGAAAGGAGGAAACAAGTACGTAGCCTTGTTTCAGAGATTGAAATAATTTTTGTCAGGGTCAGACTTGAGCTGCCAAGGTGAGACCCAGAAGCTTCCCACAGCACAGGGTTAGTGCCCACAGATGGGTTGTGGTTCAAGGCAGCTTTTAACATCTCAGAAAACTGCCAGGGACATGTCTTAGTGTATTTAATGAGTCACCCTGCAAAGATCAGTGGTTTCAGATAGAAACAGGAAGCCAGGTTTTGGGTGAGAGGGGGACAAGTGCATTGCAGGGGTCCCTGACCTCTATCCAGCCCTCTGAAACCTCTGCATTGGGCAGAGGGCCAGTGGTAACCAGCTCCCAGGGCATGCAAACACTTCCAAGCTGCTCTGTGCTTCCCACTGCCAATGTGCTTCTGAGTTGTCACCCTGGCATGATACCATGTGCCTGATTATAGAGCTGGTGTAAGGATGGGGTCTTGATAATGATGAAATGAGCCTTTTTACAGGGTTGATGGCTTTGGCATTTGGCACCAATGTAATGCCCCAGGGATTCTGGGATGCACTGGAAACAGTTCTGCTCTGCCAATTACAGGAACAACCATCCCCAACAGATACACTAGTATCTTTTGTTAAGATTAAAAGGACAATGTTGCAGAAATACCTTATAGTGAAGTAGCACTGCTGTTAAAGGTAACTATTCAAGATAAGAGACAAAGCATAAATTGCAGCAATATATAACAGAGGCCATTTGAAAGAAATATAATCAATTTAAAAGTCAGTCCTGTACCAGTTCTGTTTTTATTTACTATTATGATAGACAAGAAAGAAGAATTTTTGAAATAAATGCTTTAATACATCTATTGTTTAGGCTGTGTATTGGGCAGTGCATTGTGAATAATGTGCTTCATGGCCATCCTTTAATGTTTCCCCTTTGGTCTGCATGAGTCTTCAACAGACCAGCATGGCTTAAGAATACATGTAAACCAATTCTGATTGTTAAATGGCAATTAAAGGTCAAAGGCATCCAGGAGCAAAGAAAGTTCCTGAAACATTTTAAAATACTTTATCTACTGTGACTGATTTATTTTTCCCCAGTTGATGACACCTTTTTTTTTTTTTTCTTTTTTCCCCCAATGAGGATATTAACTTACATCAGTGTACTAAAATATTTTCCACAGATGGCAACTTGACGAATATCTGATACCTGTGTACTATCCATTTTATAAAATCTAGTATGATTCTGGCCCAGAAAAAATATTTAAGCTTTGAATTGATCAGGACTTGTATGAAACAACAGGATTTATGGGCTTTCCTAAGCCATGATCCTTTCTGCTCTTTCTGAGATATGTGATTTTCTTTTGCAGGTACAACATAGATATTAAGCAAGTTGCTGAATAGTTTTTCTGTTGTTGTCAAGCGTGTCGTACTTTACGAACAGTGGAAGCAGCAGATCATGATGGAGAAAGCCACCAATATTTATCATCTAATGGTAAAATTGAAAAAGATGGCACATTCTGTGCCCAGTTTCTTCTGTCTCAGTTCGACTACTATAACATTTTGAGAAAGATGGAAAAAAAAAACCCCTCTAACTTAGACAGTGATTATGTTATAGGTAACAAAAGACCTCATATGGCATATTGGGAGACCCAGGTTTAAGGGAAATATTAATTGTAAGTACAGCAATAGGGAACAGAGAGGAGAGAAGCAGGATGGGAGAAGTCTTAAGTGACCTCTCTCTCTAAATTGCTCCTGAGAGATTTTTGCTCTTCCATTGCTCTTTCTTTTGCAGCTGATCCACAGCAAGAACATAATAAATGACTACAAAAAACAGCTGCCCAAACAAAAAACAGATAAACAATATAAATTGAATCTATACACATATGTACACATGCAGAAGAGCATCAACACCTATGAAATGAAGTTGTTTTATTCAGAATCAGTTCACATGAAGAGAGTTTTTGCCTCAGCTGACCAGAGAGTAAAAATTCAGTGTGATGAAACTTCTTAGGTTCCAGAAATGTTTTTCTCCCACACTGGAATGAAAACAAAACTTTTAGAACATTTCTCTGACTTGGAATTGTGTCAAAAATTACTATTCTCAGATTGAAAACCTCCAGGATTTGGTTCAGACCTCCTTCTGCTTCTAGTCAGAAACTCTGGGCTTCAGAAACCTTTGTGAAAACCAATATATCTTCACAGAATGTTTCAGTTTTGATAAACAACATATTTTCATGAAATTTTTGTTGAAAACATTCCAGCCACCTCTATCTGAAGTCTTTGTGAGACTAGGCAACTGAGTATTACTAATATTGTTAAAGCTTTCTTTTCAAAGGCCATCATGTCTATTAATGATCACTGGACATAAGGAATCAATTATTTGAGGGTGGGAACAAGATGGGGAGAAGGTGAAGGATTAGTAGTATGGTTTATTTGGCCCAGGCATGAGATATTAATAAAGCTACCCACAGTCAGCTCACAAATCATACATTTTTGTTTCTCTGTATTTACTTTAAAAAAGAAGCACCTCCACCTTGACTGAGAGTGAGTTCCCATCCCAGGGTTGGGAACTAGAGATCCTTCTATGGGTATCTGTGCCCCAGGGCTTGGGCAGCCTGCCACTGGCCACAGGCCTGATCCTGCCACTGCTTGGGTCATGGTTAACCACACAGCAGCCAAAGATATTGCATATGCATAGCAGGAGCTTCATCCCTTTGCTTTCTGGAGCTCCTCAGAATGGGATGGGATCAGACGCAGTGCGGTGCAACGGAAAGGGATGGAATGCAATGGATGGGATAATGGGAGAAGAGATCATCTCATGTCTGAGCTGATGGAAATGTCATTAACCCTCCTCTGTTCTCACCTCTGTGCACTGACAGTGATTTGGCAGTGGAGAGATGGTTTACTGGGTGGAGAGAGGGTGTTTGCTTGGAAACATGTCACATGTACAGCAAGGGGCTCTTGGGCCCCTGCTCTGTTGGAAGCACCCCAAGAGCTGCTCACAGCCCTGCAGGTGCTTGTGAGGGTCATGGTGTAAACATATGTGCAAAGCTGGACTGTATCAGGTATGTTGGCTTAGGGGCCCAATGTGCTACCAGAAGTACCTGGGTTGCTATTTGGTGCTTAATCCCCTGTGTCCTCAGAAATGGGCCATGTCGTATCTCATCTCCAGTCATCCACCCCAGGTAGGGCTCTAGTAAACCTACTCAATAAACAAGTAGAGAAAGCCAAAGCTGCTGAGCACAAGGGGGCAAGAAGAGGAAAATTTGTGAGGATGCTCCAGAAGCATGTTGATCCTCTGAAAATGGACTCCATATGCTGTCATGGGATCACGGGTGGTGCAGGAGAGGCTCACTTTTTTGGAAACACTGGAGCTTTTGGCAACACTGTGCAATGGACTTGACTCCTTCCAAGGTACTCTGTTGGGCACAGATGTTAGACTGCATATATTATCCCTTCGGTTTAAGTTTTGGTCCACTATGTAGGAGAAATAAGAGGAAAACCAAGAACTGTCTGTGGCCTTGCTTTCCTTTCTGGCATAAGGGTGTCAGCAATCAGTACCAAAAAGGCTGTACGCTTCATTCCTCTCCCAGCTTGTCACACTGTGGCCCTGGTTACACTTCTTGTGCCAACAAATCCTCAGGTAAAGCAGTTGGGGTGTAGGATGTAATTGAGGTACACAGCTTTGATGGTCATGAATTTATGTACCAAGTTCATCAGAAGACATTCTTATTAGGTGGCTGTAAAAAACCAGCATGCTATAGGAACAGTAGGATGTTTCCCATCTCATCTTCACTGCAAGATGATTTGTTGGGAATCACTGCTTCTTGAAACCCTTTCATTTGCACTGCAGGAAGCAGAAGGTATTTTAGGATTTGTTATGTTTTTTTTTTTTTGTTGTTGTTGTTTTTTTTTAATTAGGTATTGATGATCCAGAACATGAGCCATTTATAATCTTATTTTACAAAAAAAAAAATGACAGCTTTTAAGTGTAAGGGTGTATATGGTGCTTGTAAGCGCACATACACTTGGGTAAACAGTTTACTCAGCTAAGAAATCAGTATGAGGGAAGAGGTTGTGCCAATTACACCTTTGATTTTCAAAAGCAGAGGTGATAGGCTCTCGTTAAGCCTCATCTGGCTCTGAATTATGTTACTGTAGTGCTTGTCTTATCAGATGGAGCACATTTATTTCCTCTTGATAGCATGTACCTGATGGTAGATAATTGCACTGACAGATTTAGAGAGACAAGGCAGAGTTAAGAGCCAGAGTGCTATGAAGGAAAAAGGAGAAGGAGGAGGCTGTGGTTTCACTGACGAGCAGAAGCCACAGGGAGACAGCCTTTCACTGGACTAACATCCATTTATGCCTTTGGAAAGGTCCTCCATTATTTACATTAGTTCACACTTTGACCACAGTGTTTAGTGAAGATCACAATATTTAGCTTCCCAAACCAGGTTATTTTGGCAAACAGCTTTATGAACCATATAATCTTTCCATGGCAAAAGATGGCCAAGGAGAAAATTCATAGTTGTGCCAGTCCTTTTAACCTCTGGATGTGAGTACATAGAAGCACTGGGGACAAAGTTGCATCTATGGCACTTGTCTCAAGAGATGAGACTGGCCCAACCTGCAGTTGCTTCTCTATTTGTGCAACATTCCAGTTTAAAATGGCTTTTAGCATACATTTTGTCTATTGTCTATATAAATGTTTTGACTAAAAACAAGTACAGGAAAACCTACATGCAAAGAGGAGGCAAAGAAGTGCTTGGCTAAGGAAGCGTGTTCTGGGATTGCTTGGCTTATTGCTAAACTTGAAATTTTCATTTTCAGCTGAAACTGTTCCTAGCTTTGGACTGGTTAGCATACAAGGATGCATCAGTAAGGAGGTATTATGAGCTGTTCCTATATACACAACAGAACTATGGAAAAATTCTGAGAAAATGTTGAGATAGAAAATGGGATTTATAAAGTTAAGTATTAGACATCTGGTGATCATTTATTTCTATTTGCAGGGCATTTTCAGAAGCACATTTGTGTAAGGTTGACTCTTTTTGAGGGATGTTCGAGTCCTCACACAGTTCTGATTTACTATAATTGAAGCAAATTGGGACAATGAGTTTCTGCCTGAAACACTACAGGTTTGGTTTGCTGTATTTTTTTTTGGTGGCACAGACAGAAACCAGATACAATTCAAATTCTGCTTGATTAAAATATTTCTCTCTCAGATAAGGTGACAAAAAGACAACAAACATAATGTTGTCAGTCATTCAAATCTTCTAAATTCCAGTCAATAAGTTTATAGCCTTTCAACTCTTCTGCTTTTAACTTAACTTAAAAGCACTGGAGTGAAAAAATAGTCTAACAAGTGCTCCTGCTATAACAAGACTATTAGTTTCATTGATTTTCTAAGAGGAAAACCCCCAGCTAAAATTCAAGAAAGAGATTAATACAACTACCTTTTAATAATATTAACTTTCTTGAAATCAATATTTTTTCTCATATTACACTATGCTTTGCTGCATACCAGCCACTATACACAGAATGATAATCAATACAGAGCTTGTGTATTTGCAAGGACCTTTTCAAAGGCTGGAGTAATAGACACCAGCCAAATCTGGTCTGAAAAGTCACAGTGCCAGTTTGATCTCAAACTACAGCAAACTGCTGTTGGGGCCTCCAGACCCAGAGGGCTCTTGAGGCAGGCTAGTTGTGGTCCTGATGATGACTGATGTGTGCTGATGGAAGTGACACTCTTGGTCATGGTAGAGTCAATTGTTTCTGTAACAGCACTGTGCTGCAGAGGCCAGGTTGTAGATCCTTGTTAAAATACTGCAATTTAATTGGTAGAAAGTTTGGAGTAATTTCCAGACTTCAGTAGAGCTCTCTGGTTTTCTGGATACAGAACCAAACAAAGACTGAGGTTGGAAGACACCTCTAGAGGGCATCAAGCAGTGACCATGTTTCCCAGCCTGTTTCTCAGGCCTGTGTCCAGGTGGCTTTTGAATATCTCCAGGGATGGAGATGCCACAACATCGCTGTGCAACCTGTGTCAGTCTTCAGTCACCCTCCCAGCGAAAAAGTGTTTCCTGATGTTCTGACAGAGTCTCGTGTGTTTCAGTTTGGCAAGTATAAGTTTCATACATTGCTTAGTTACATCTGTTAAATCCTTAAATATTTGACTTACCTGCAAGTGTATGCAGCCATGGGACATTAATTACCACTGTAGGATGTTGGAAAACCTCAAATAGAGATTATTTTGTTAATTGCAATATATTACCACCCCTTAGGGAGACCAGTGAATCAGGACATTCCATACCCCCTGCCATGAAGAAACTCAAGGGCCTGACATATTGCTATCACAGAGCTTGTGACTTTGTCCATGTTGAATAAATCAAGGGGAGTCCCACACTCAAGTTTCATGTTTTATCATGTCTCACTACTTTAAAATTTGTGGCATCACCATAGGGCTTTCAATGTTCCTTACCTATTTATAGCCTTCAGGCTATATGAGAAGAATGGAGGATCTATTCACTGTGATGTGTCTGGAAGTCACTCACTTGTGACATCTATTTGAAAAATTAAAAGAGTTGAGTTATCTACCTAGATAAATTTTGAGACACCATATTGCAATCTTTGTGGCATTATTTTTTTTCTAGAAATGCTAGCATTTGTGGTCAAATGCAGATCCAGAATTAGGCAAGGGAGGATGTCTGCAGTTGCCAGGCCAGACAGCTCAGTGATCAATGCTTCAAGATGGAAAGCTCAGGGATGGTGAAGCACCCATAAAATGCTGAGGGCAGCACTGGGGATGAAGGAACTCCTTCCTCAACAAGTCCAAATTGCCAGCAAAAAGTGCAACTCTCACTTCAGTGCTTAACCAGGGTGGAGATGAGAGGGGCCTGGAGGCAGAGCCACAGGCCTTGTCTCAACAGTAATCATCTGAATTTGATGTATATCTGCAATTCCACCTCCAGGGTCCATCTGCTTTTGCTGGAAAAACAGCTTGAAAACTTCAGATGCAATAAGCTGTGTCTCTTAGCTCTTCTGCAAACACAGTCCCTTAATGAACAAAAAACACTCTAATTAATGCTCATTGCAGGTTACCATGGGGATTCCATGTACCCTTGCAGTGGGTACTGCTTACACCTGATTGTAAATATGGGTGTATGTGATAGAATTAAAATTTGCAGGCAGACACTGAATTTCATGTTGAATATTTCTATGTCCTTAGGTCTTAGTCTGAGCTAAGTTCAGCTAACACTTAGCCAAGGTAAACTATTCCTATGCTGAAACTTAGACAAGTCCCAGGAATGCAGTGGGGATTTACTGTAGGAGTAATGATGAGGAAACTCCTTATTCTCTGCACTGCTTTTCTTTCCAATTGTTAATGTGTGCAAAATGTTGATATAAAAGTTTTGCCTGAACAGATTTTCTTCAGAGGATGATGCTTTAGAGAAAGTGAAATTTTCATAATTATGAAAACAATTATATCAAGATTATGAGAAATTACCTTCTTTAGCCCTTAAATCTACTGCACTGTAAAGTTTCTGTTTTGTAGTGCTTCTGTTTTGGATTAAAGTCTTCCTGCAAACAGCATTTCTGACTTTCAATCAATTCTACCATGAAACTTTGTTAGCTACTGCAGGTAGGACAGAGACCTAAATGTCAAGCTATAGAGAACATTAAATGAAAAATATTCCTTCTTGTTTGCAGGAATATATTACATGTCTGAAGATGAACAGTTGTTTTGGATATTGTTAGGATATGCCAGAAGTTCCCTTGCTTTCCACATAAAATTTGGGTTTAGTCATCCTACCTGTTGGAAGAGTGGTCTTAGACTCACTATACAGTAAACTTCTGTGCACAGCAGAGTACCTGTCCTGTGAAGAGCATTGCCTGCATCATCATGAACTGTCATCCAAACAGGTGGAGTTGAACATTAAAAGAATGAATTTGTGGTTTTGGGAACCTTCTTGCATTTTGCTGTATCACTAAGTGAATCTTGAGAAGTTTTTGCCTGCAGGAAACTGTGACTGGTGGGTTTGTTGGGGCTGGTGGCTGTGGCAGAACAATTTGCAGTGCCTATGAATGCTGTTCCCCTGCTCCCTGAAAGTGAAGTTCTCTCTGTCCAGCTTAGAAAGACACTGTTCCCCAATGAACGATTAATGTTTGAAAAAAGTCTGAAAAATGGATATCCCTTTGACCTTTCTAAGGTTTGTCATTTAGTTGACATACCCATTACCTCAAAAATCAAATGTGTTTGTCTAAACATTATTCTGATGTTTGGTTTGGGCACCAAAGGTCAGACAGCTGACCACTAACTCGCTGACAGTGATCAATTCAGTCTGAAATCTTGTCACTTTCCCTGTTTATTCTGCTATCCATCTCTGCTTTGCCAGCCACCACCGCCACTTTCTGCTGTTGAGGCGCTTTTAAACCTAACAATAATCCAATTTAGAATTGATCAATGGGAACGTGTGGTCAGTAAGCAAAATGACAAAGTTTGCATACAACCACTGACCACAATCCGGTGGTATTTTACATAGGGCTGATTGCAAGCTTAATATATGTAAACAGCTTCCAACCACAACTGTTCCAGCAAGAGGTGGTAAGGAGCAAGGTTTCATGTGCTCAGGGCTGACACTTGTCTTGTGCAACAAATCTGTGTGCTCCTCTGATTCCTTATGTGGCTGCCAGCACTCTGGGTGGCATGAAAGCTTTTCCCACAGGTAATGACAATGTCCTAAGTTTTGCTGTGGGGCTTTTCCAACCAAATTCTGCTGTGAAATTCAGCCTTGCTAGTGGGAGAATTAAAAGAATTATCTCAGAAGAAAAAAAAACACACCACCCCTCCACAGTGAGCTGTGAGCACTAAGAAATGAGGAGAGAAGGAGAGCTTCTAATTCTCAATGTTTATATGCTTTTTATTTACAGGGAAGGAAGATGAAGTACCTGGAAGTTGTTCCTTTCATTTTAGCCAGGTAGCACAGAGTAATAGAATAGAAATACAAAGGAACAATTAAAAAACTACTTCTTGGGCTTCTTGGAGAACAACATAACTCCTAAATAAATGCATCTTAGATAGATAGAAATGTTATTTAGGTAAACAACTGAGACAGCCCTGCCTCCCCAGCTTCCTAAGCACTTTTCAAACATTTTTTTCACCCCTTCTCCTTGCCTCGAGAGACTCCTCAGTCTTCAGATTGCAACTCACAGGCCAAAATGGTGTATGATGAATGATTAAAAAGTGAAACACTATCGTTGTGTGTGACAACGTTTTTCATTAGCTGCTAAATCTAGGCCTAAATCAACTTTACTTGGCTGCCTGTATGACTATGTACAGGACAGAAGAATCTAGTATTTGAGACACTACATGTGAGCCTTAGAAGAGGAAACTGGTTCACAAAATGTGCTCATAGTGGCTGTTCAAAGTGTGTTTTGAGGTTCTGCTGGGAAGGAGAAAAGGACTCTGCCCGAAGTATTTTATTTATTTTTTGCAGATGTTAAAATTGTGAGCACACCTGTGTCCAGGTGCTCAATACTAGAGATGTGTTTTGTCTCATCAAAACGCTGTGCAAAGTTTATGCCAAAGTTTGGACAGCCTGTGTTGTGTGGGGCCGTGTGTGCCCCATACACTCATTTCTTCTGCTGAGATGAACTTTCTTTCACTCCTGAGGTTCACCTTCTCTGCTACAGAGTGACTTTTTCTGCCTCCTAAATGCCAGTTTACGTATTTCTGCTGTGATAGGCTTACTCACCCTACTAGGTACGGCTTATTTTAAAAATTATTTGCTTTTCAACTGCGTATCATTTCTCCACGTGTCACTTTTTTTGTGAGGACTGGTTTACAAGGTGCACGTGCACTGGCCACGCTGCTTGTGTGCAAGTCACCTGTCCAAACATTGAACTGTAGCTGTCACACCCCTGCCATCATTGTAGACCTGTGGTCATCCCCCAAGGTGAAGAACAAGCTCAGTCTACAGCACTTTCAGCCATCATCTTGTCTCTTGGGAAAAGTTGGTTGATGTTGCTAAGACAATATTATCTATTCAGCCAAGGAGTGTGGCCAAGACCACACCAAGCCAGATGGCCTATCTTTGCCTTAGTTTGGAATTGGGACATGCTAATGGTCTGAACTGTAGCCAGTTTCTACCCTCTGACCTCCAGAATGCAGGAGATCAGGATCAGGGTGTCATGATATGCCCCTTATTTGCAATAAGGAGGGAAAACACAATTTGTAATAAGGAGGGAAAACACAATTTGTAATGTAGGACAACTTCTCTCCTGGCAACTCTCCCAAGGAATAGGTGAGGACATGAGCTCTTGGCACAGCCACAAGTCCAAACAGGTCTTGGAGTCTCTGCTCCAATAGGCAAGGCACCATCAATGGTAGGAGAAGACTGTGACATTGGTGTCATTTTGTTGACTGCAGTTGGGTCTTGATGTATGCAGAGTACTGCTCCTGCTTGGGCTGCACCCCTCTCCACTGTGCTCACTGGCTCCACAAGATGCCTCAAGCTGTCTCACTGACTCCAGAGTTGTGACTTCAAGGTCATTCGCTCCTTCAGCATCCTTGTGACTTGATGACAACAGTCTTCTGTGTGCAGACTGAGAGATTTTAGATGTCTTGCATCTTACCAGGGGTGATTTTGATAGTACATTTTATGAAAGATGGTGGGAACAGTTTGGACTACTCTTGAAAAGGGCATCCAAATTCCCGAGGGTGCTGTGGACCCTTGACTCATTCCTTCTTTCTGAAGTTGTCTTTTTATAGTGTTGCTGCTTAATCCTGCAAAATTTATGAGGCAGACGCTGAGTCTCAGTGCTGCAGCCAAGTTGAGGGACAGAGTTTCAGGCCTGGCAGTTTTTCTATTTTTCTATTGTTTCTCCATCCTCCTTTGTCATGGTGTGGAGCAAAGGGAAAATTACCCTTTCAACAGGCACAGCAGACTAACTTCAAATAAATAGGTCCTTGAGGTAATCTTTAAATCTCTTCTATTCAGTTCTTTTTGCTGAACTCAGCTTTCCTCCTTACCCTCATTCCACTTGAGGGAACGTTTCCATGAAATTCTGCCTTTACAGGAGTACAAACACTTTTACCCTTTATAGGATAAAGAAAAATTAATTTCTTATTTGAGGTTCCTCTGAAGATTTCAACTGCAGATGCTCTTTCTGAGTATACTGGGAAGCAATTCAGCTGGACATAATTTGGCTTGCGTATGAATACGTAACTTCAGTATTTGGGGGTAGGAGTTGTATTTTACTGTGGAATCAGTGCACTTCTGACATACGTGCAGTGACATTCAAAGGCTTTAAAATAGCCTGAAAAGTGTGCATACCAACAAAAAAACTTAGCTGCGGAATGGTACAACGTATTTTTAACAAATACTGAATTTTCAGCCTAACTGTTCAGTTTGAATTTGTGTGTATTGATGTGTACAGACACTTAAGAACACACCTTTCCTTATGTCCAGAGAAGCTCTCATAATTGTGCATCAGAACCACTGGAAAATGAGTTGCCAGCTCAATCCATTGGAGTACAATTGAATGTCTACTGTTAGTACCATAAATACTATTGAATTCATTATTTATTCAGTTCTAGCATCTTTCCTACGTTATGACAACTGTCTATCTATAAAACTGGCTAGACCACAGCACAGGTAGGTAGCCAGTAAAGAAGGTCTCCTTCGGCAGCAGTGGAAGAACTACTGAATCTCCAAATTTGCAGAAGGTTATTAAAATTTAGAAGGAAAAAAGTCGCAGGATGAACAATTCTTATATAGAAATAATTTAGTACATGTTGCTTTGTGCAGACTCTTGATGTGCAAGATCCACTGATAGTATAAATTTCTGTAAGTTCATAGAACACAGAGGTGTTCTGCTAACATATAATAAAGCTATTGCTCCTGGCTACCAGGCTCTTTGCTCTGCACTGCCTTTTCTATCTTCAAAAAGGTATTTTAAAATGTAAAGTTTATTCATTAAGAATTCATGATTAATTGACAACATTGCTATGCCTATCCTAACATTGCCAGAGATCCAGAGATGGACTATGTGGAAACAATGGTTTTCCACAGGTGTGATTTCTTTTGTTCTTCATTTTGAGCACATTTCTCTGATTGAAAAGTTAAGATAATGATGCAGGATAGCAGATTTAGATTCATATCAGCTGTGCTCATTTAAAACTATGCTCCAATCATATTTTCATGCATTCCTCCTCCTCAACAGACATTGGTTTGTTGTTAAAATAACAACACATCTCAGCAGTATAATCTTCCTTTGATCGCCTGTTCAATATATTTTTAGAATGTAATTAAACCTTATCAGTACAGAGACAGCAAATTGATGACCTTTTAATTATTTCAGGATAGCTGACTGCATGATCATTTATCCTATATCTTGAGAAAACAGAATGTATTGTGAATGAATTATAAATTTAAATGTGGCAAGCTCTTTCTGGTTTTAACTTTTAAACATTATCTAGTTTCTACTGTGCACCAGGGAAATGTGAACTCGTGTACTCTGTCCCAACATTTGCTTTCCTAGAAAGTTTATGTAGCTAAATCCTTCAAATCCTGGCAGCTGTGTGACCAATACACATCAACTGATTATGATGCGTGTGATCAATGTGAACATATTTATTTGGCCAGTTCTAGGTTTGTGCTGTGAAACTTTAGAGTATGAGGTCCTGTATGACTGACCTCCCCGAGGCATCGCTGATGGGGCTGTCACCTCCAGCACAGCTGTAGCACAGCATGGCCAGGGCCAGAGCAAACTGCTCCCCCACTGTGCTCTGCCAGGGCACACTACTCACAGCAGGACTTTGGCCACCATGCTTTGAATCTGAGGTGTCTGTGCAATGCAGACAGCATCTGTATCTCCTGGGAAGCTCTTAATTTTTACTTTTTTGGGGGGCAAGCCCAGATCACAGTGGATGCCCAGGAAGCTCAGTTCAAATAATGGTCCAAAACCAAACAGAAGCCTGAGATTTTGGTCTTTATCACGTACGTGGACCGGGACATGCGGAGACGATGCCCATTAATTTAGCTTTTAAACTGTGACCATTGATTCTGATCTGCACAGCTGAGTCCCCAAGCTCTTGGGAAGTTAGTAGGTTCTGTACTGACATGGGAATTATTACAGCAAGAGTAATAGACCAAGTCTTTTAAACACTTTGGGGAATAGCATTCCCTGATACAGAAGTACTTCTGAAGACTTTGCCTCATCAGCCTTTCATCCAATAAGCAAGTACAGAGCGGGAGCTTGTACAAAGCTGAAAAAAGAGTAGATGTGGGAGATGATGCCTTTTTTCCTTTAATGAAATTAAGCTAATCTATTTAATCTTTAGCAGGTTTTTTAAAGTAATTAATTCAAGAAGGAAGTAGGACTGCTTTATGACAAAGCACCTCAAGTAAGCGATCTTGATTTATTATTGTGTATAGGGAACATAAACTGTTTCTCAAGTAGCTTTTTGCTGGGTACACTTTATAGCTGAATACAGCTTATGATTCACTGTCATGTAGCACACTTTGGTTTTGTTCTTGCTGAATTTTTTTGGCTTTCTTTCTCTTTTGGCCATTTCCAGCACTTTGAGTATTTCCACTGCACTGTTCATGTCAAAGATTTCCATTAAGGGGATGCCTTTAGGATGATACAGACTTTTAGCTTTCTTTTAGGTGGTGGGAAAGGGTCAATAGGGCTTACTTGAAGAATGATACCTAGGCACTTTTGCACATCCAAAAACCAGCCATAGACCAGAGCCAGAGAAGAACAAGATCAGAGGCTTCTCTTATGACTGCAAAGATCACTACAAGTAAAAGATGGGCATCTTGATTCTTATCATCAATGAAAAGGCATGGATTAAAATTTTCTTGACTGCAAACCCAATAATTTTTAAGATGACCAAGCTAGCTTGTGCCATTTCAGACTGGCTATCTAATTCAGACTATTCCCGCTGTGAGTTAGACCATGCAACATGGTTTCAGCCAATGCAAAGCTGTTACCTAAAATGGCTATTTAAGGAAAAACATTCTCTCCTTTGTTTCAGCAACTTACCATTTATTTTCCACCAATGGCAGCAAGCTGTTCACCACAGCTCCTTGCCCAAACCAAAGAATCTCTACTTCAAACATTATCAGCTGTGCCCTACAGAGTTACCACAATTCCTAACAGATGGTGGAATGTCTATACACTGTATTGTTTGGATTAAACTGTATGAGGAGTATACATGAGTAATATTCCACTACGACTTGGAACCAGCCAATCTGGGAAAATCCAGTGACAGTGCTGAAATCCACAGCACATGCTACGTATTGCAGCCTATACAGTGTGGTACACGACGTGGTGCACTTGCATGAACGCTCCTGAAACAGGGAAAATTACATTTAAGTATCGTAACTTTTTTTTTTTTCAAAACTTCTGAATTTCCTGCTTTTATTAATGCTTTTTGACCTGAGCTTCTGTGTTTTAATTTCCTGTGGGTATCATGTAACAATGAATCAAGCAAAGACCTTAACCTTTAGTCCCTTTTGCATTTAAAGCTGCCTCATCTTGACAGTGCTTAAACTGGTGTTAATTCTCCTCCCTTTCTTCCCACTTCCTCAGTTCATCCTTGCTCTTAGTATTGTAAAATATCAGCCCTATACTAATCTGAGCTATCTTTATGATTTGGGTAGCTTTTGAAAAACACCACCACGGCAGCAAAGTAAGCACTTTTCCAGCTACAGTTAAACATGGTTTGTTGGGTTTTTTTGCCCAAGTGCTCTGGGACTGCTCAGGGCAAAAATCTGGCACCACGCAGAGCAGGGGTGCATTTTCCAAGGCAGAGGAGTTGCTGCACTGCTTTTCCAAGCTGCTTCACAGTGATGCTATGAGAGAAGCTGGGCACAACATCAGGGCTCTGCATTTGCAGCAGGTTTACTCTCCTCTGATATAACTGTGCTCCAGCTGAGATACCTCAAGCTTACAGCAGCATCCCAGGGTGATCAAAGGTAGCACTTCCGTGAGCTGAGGAACCGAGGAACTACTTACTTCAGAAATCACTAAAAGATGAAAGATTTAATTTGTGAGGCAGGAATGAAAAGAACACACAGGGTAGTTGCATCTTGCTTAATTTTCTGCTGTTTCCCACACCTCATCCCTTACTTTTCTTCCACGAATTTCTCTGTGGAGCTGACTGCTTAACCTGTCATCTATGCTATACCCTGATGACTTTTTATGTGCTTTCCTTCAAAATAGAACCTCTAAATATCATCACCTCTATTTTTGCTTGCCTGTTTGCATCTAAGGCAATACTTCAGGAGGACACATACCTGCTAAAGGCAGGGCTCAGGCAAAAGGGCAGCCCTTTAAAATGATTGAGCTGCCACATGCCAACACCTGTGCTAACAAACAGCACTTACTCCCTTTCACATTATTTGATTTCAGGGCTTCATTTGTCTTAGAAAAAAATTAGTGTGAGTGATTACAGACAAGGTTCTGAGGAGAATTTGTACCTTGAAATAAGAAAGAGTATTTAGGTGTTAAGTTTAGCACGGTTTTAAACTTGTAGCCAAAAAGGTCTTGGTGAAACCTGTTATAGGTTAAAAACAAGTTGCATAAATAAGGTGATAGAAACTGAAGGTGAACATATATATGTGCATCCTGTGTGTAGTGACTTTTAGACATGCAGGAAGCCTAGTTATGTGTCTTGCTCAGTGGGTTAGTCAATGTTAGCATTTTGTTAACAGAATCCCCAACGCTCTGTTGGGCTTGTCCCCCAGAGCTGGGTAGCTTGGTTCTGGGGTGGTTTCCTGGTGAGTAAGAGGAGCTGGTGGAGGGGACACTATGGGTGCATGGGCCTTCTTTGCTCATCCCTGAAGCTGTGCTGTACTTTTATGTCCTGGTAGTTAAACACCTCCCAGTCAGATTGACTCAGTCTGGTCATAGATATGTTCCCCTTATATCTGCTTTCTTCACATCTGTGCAGCCTGACAGGGAACCAAAACC
The DNA here is from genome assembly GCF_000747805.2 of Chaetura pelagica. Taxonomy (NCBI): domain Eukaryota; kingdom Metazoa; phylum Chordata; class Aves; order Apodiformes; family Apodidae; genus Chaetura; species Chaetura pelagica. Next base: position 730,644 of record NW_009953719.1, on the reverse strand, counting down.
TAGGAGCCACTCCAGGGCAGTAGCTGCCAGGACCAGTTTCCTGGGATGAGTGGATTTTAAGGAAGTTGAGGTTTTTTTCAAGCTATGGAGTCTGAACTAGCCTGGTATCTCCATTGGCTGTTTGTGGAGCCTACAAACTCTTTTGATGGTCAGTTTCTACCTACCATGTGTACATTTACATATCTTTTTTTCCCCTAGGAATGCGTGGAGGGTTTTTGTTTGTTTGTTTGTTGTTTTTGTTTGTTGGTTTGGTTTGGCTTTTTTAAATACTATGTTGAAAAGGGGATTTGAGGAGTTCTGCTTTTCTGAACAGAAGTTTGCACCTTCCACAACACTTTGTCTCCCTCCTCCCCGTTGCTGCTGGGACCTCCATTTTCACTTTGCTGACCCAGCTCTCTTTGCCTGCTCCTTCCACATCTGAACTTTTAGAACTAGGAACCCCCCGCCGCTTGGGGGGCTTTGGCTGAAACGTTGAGG
>NW_009953719.1:719324-720706 GCF_000747805.2 Chaetura pelagica | reverse complement strand
CGGGGCGGGGAAGGGCAGGGCGGTGCGGGGAAGGGCGGTGCGGGGCGGTGCGGAGCGATGGGCGCCCGGGCAGCAGGAGACGCAGCGAAGCAGTTCCCGTCCGGCTGGGTATTTACTGCCTCTCCCAAGGAGCTCAGCACGCGTTCCCTGCCTGCACTTCTTCTCTCGGCCTTTTGGTGTCATTCTGTGATTAACAAGGAAAGCGAAGAGCCCCGTCGTTGGTTCTCCCCGCTTCCTTTCGGAACAAAGCAGAGCTGTCAGCAGGTGACGGCAGCTCGGGAAAGGCGTCGAGCACGACTCGGCTCCCAAAACTTAAGGGCTAGAAGCCCATATTTTGGGGCCAGTTCCTGCTAAGATCACTGACACAGGTGTGCCCATCACTTTCAGTCTGTAAGGTGGCTGCATGTTTAGGTCAGTGATGCTCAGCTGTAAGTGAGATGGCATAAATTGTTCAGGAGATCCTTATCCAGCCCGTGCTCTGGAGAGCATCTCTGAGGATCATGTCAGCCAGACCTGGTGTCCCTGGGACCTGCTTGCTGCAGCCTGAGTAAGGGGGAAAGGGCACAAATACTGCAGGGAAGTGCTGGCCTGGGCTGCTGACACATCATTGAAACTTGAGCAAGAAAAAATTAGCACAAGAGCTCCCGTTCATTGTACTGCTGTTAAAAAGGAGAACTTGAGAACTGAAGTCTAAGAGAAGAGATGGGCATAGGAAGGCACGGTGTGATCAGCTGCTGCAGGGTTGTGTGATCATGCAAATCTGTAAGCAGGGACACAACTTCCTCTGTCTCCCTGGGACCCCAGAAAGGCTGCACCCTGCTCTGCCCTCCTGCATCCTGTGGAGAAAACGATGCACAAGACAGGGCTGAGCAGACAGGGAAAGGAAAGATGTGGGTAGAGCTGTACCAATGACAGATTTTTTAAAAAAAGTTTCAAATATACCGTTTCCTGTGATCTAAAAGAAAATACTCCAGAACTCGTGTGGCATCAGATTTAAAGGAGAGTTAATCTGATCTATCCCAGAAAAACAGCAACAACAAAAACATCTATATTCATTTAGTAAATACTTCAGGATTTTTGCTGGTAGGGATGGCAGCATGTTCCCATAACTTCTGCCTCTTTAACGGTAGAGATTGAAATGCTTCCTGTCTCAGTGGAAAACGGAGCCTTTCAGGCAAGGTGGCTTCTCATGCTGTTTTACGGGAGAAGCTTCATCTTCTCTCTGCTCACCCAGAGAGGCAACAAAGCTGCTGGCAGCCACAAGTGGGTAAAGAAATGTGTTTCCCACTGTGCATCCCCCTGTGTCTGGGGGTAATAATGGGCTTCCAGGCTGCCTCAGTTGCTTCCTTAGTTGCTTCCTCAGTTCCTTTATGGTGTTATTG
>NW_009953719.1:716017-719295 GCF_000747805.2 Chaetura pelagica | reverse complement strand
TGCTTCAACTTAGGTTTTGCAGGATTTTACCTCCTTTATTGTAGGATTTATTTTTTATTATTATTATTTTATATATATATTTTTAGATTCATTTAAATGGTGTAAAAAAGTGCACATAGTGAATGCACTGGAGCGGGTATGTCATGGTCTTGTGGATAGACTTGACTTGCCAGTCTCTGCAAATGGAAACTGAAGTCCACTTTGTGCCCACAGAGAAATTACACAACACTTTGGGTCTGCTAGGCTGAAGCATCTAATAGCTGTTTCAGGGCCTGCAAAATTGGTATGTACTTGAGAAATGATAATGCAATCTTGCCAGCCACTTTGAAAGGAATAATTCCTTTTCCATGGAGCTATCCTCCAGAAGACAATTCAGTTTGCTATCTTCCTGAAACCTGCTCTACCAGCTGAAGACATGGAGGAAAGCATTGCATTTGTGGTAGACAATAAAATAGTGTGGTTTTTTTTTTCTAATGAGCTCTCTTAAAAAAACAGTTTTGCTTCCTTTGAGTATAGACATTTATAACTATTGGTAAGGGCCCTGCTTGAATATATGTATTAAGTAACAACAGAATGAGCTTCATTTTTCTTCAGACTTTGATTAAATATTTCTAGAAAATCTGGAAATGTTATAAAAATTATTCCTTTCTGTCTTGCTTCTTTTGGAAGGAAGACAGAAAGGAATAAGTATGAATAAGTCTGTCTCCAGGAAAAAGAAGTAAACTGATACAGTTGGATGCCAGGCAGGATACTGCATTCTGCAACATATCAGAATAAAAACACTGAAAAAATAAAATTAAAAAAACCCCAACACTTTAAGGGCCTTGGACAAATTAGCCTTTTGCTGCCTTTATTTCACAACCCTCTTTGTCTTGAAACTCTTGGAAAATACTTAGTTATGAGATTCTTTTTAGAGAAAAGGATTTAACCTTCATTGAATCATCTAGGGAGAGCTCTGGGAAGATTTGATACCAGCACTTCCTCTGCAATAACCAAGATGCTGAAGAACAAGAATGTTGATCCTGATTGCAAAGCATTTTGTAATCCAAATTCAGAGCCTCAGCAGAGGGACCACCAAGACAAGTAGGTCTCAGTCTGCTCCAGAATGTACTTGAAACTATTTCCAGACATTTCCAGTCAATCCTGACTTCATAATAGCTGCAGTGAAGTTTGAAAACCACCGCGTTTTAGCACATGCGTAAAACTAAACAAGCCTGATCTCCCCAGCCAGCTTAAGGAAATAACAAGGAAGGCTCTTGGTGACTTCCATGGATTTTGAACTGGCTTCAATCATCTTGGTTGGTACCTTCGCCCTGCACCAGGGTTGTCAGGGTTTAGGCGTGTAGATTCTTCTCCACAGCTGTGCCAGTCCTGAAGAGATTGCTTGTCTTTGCTGAGGCCCTGAGAGGGGCTGCAGTAGGTGTCTCTGCCACTGCTTCCTGAGCGAGCTAGACAAGATAAATATTTTTTAATGTATATATCTTTTGATTTTGAGGTCTTTCCTCCAGCCCCTCAGATCCCTCAATGTTGATAACATGTTGACAGCTGGTGTCTTCTGGAAGAGTGTTTTTTTGTATGCTCTGCATAAACCCTATTCTCTACAGAGCTACAAGACAGAAGTACTTTTCTGAACCAATCCTAATCTTACAGTATGAAGTTTGGTTTGAGGTTTCATGCTGAGGTTTGGAGTGACTCATATTTTGCAAACAGGTCTACTCAGTCTCTCAGAGTTACACCACCTATTTAAGGTAGAAATGTGCAAGCTAGTACATAATGCATACTGCCTGCATGCTCCAAACCACAAGTTGTTCAAAAAAGCCAGAGTGGTGAATCCTGCTGGGAAAGTTAAAAATAATGAAAGAACAGCCACTTCTTGCTCTGTTGCTGCCTATGACAGCTATATTTGTGATGCCAACTCACATGGGGAATATAAAACTAAAATATAGTTAATAAGAGCCTTCAATCAGTGCTGTTTACTCAAATGTTCTGTCAGTGCCTTCTAGTGTGATTGCAGTGCTGTTGATCTTACAGATAGTATGTAGCCTGTTTAGAAAGAGAGTAGATATTTTGTATTTGTTTGCTAAAAATATTGGTTTCTGTCTTAGAACAGAACACTCAGGACACTCTTATTCTGCCAGGAACTTGCTTTATTCAAATGTGAACAAATACTTTGCTATATTTTAGAACAGGTAACACAGAAGAGGTCATTTTACCTTCAGAGTGATTTCTTTTTTGCTAGATTTTGCAGAAGGACAACAATAAAACGTCAGAAAAAACGAGAGGAGAGCATAGTGCAAATGGAAACAGACTTACTTGTCCATGCTCCTTAAGATAAACAAAAGCAGCTGCCACTTTTTGTTGAATGGTATCTTTGTTTGGACTGCTTCTTTTCTGTGCTATTCCTTTGCTCTAATGGGGGCAAATAAAATATTCTTCTGTGTAACCCAGGGGAGTAGTTAGCCATCTCCTCTTAATTTGAGTGATCTTTAGATTTCTTACATGAGGTTCTGAATCAGACAAAGTGCTCAGAGTCAGCTCTTATCTCTACATAGTAAATAAGGTTGAAATTTAAAAAAGGCCATTAGCAATCAATACGGCTGGGAGATTTAATTTCCAGCACATGCTTGTTTTGTTTTATTGTTATATCCTAAGAGTTATATATCCTAAGAGTTCCAAGGGGTTCTTTCCTTATTACTACATCTGTAACATTTTTCTATGCAACTTGCCCTTCTTTGCTCACAGTTTGCTGTTTGACTGATCTGCTCTTGTGGTGTTACTACCCTGCCGAAGGGCTAGAGGACAGTGGTCTTACTGGAGCAGCAACAGGCTGTGCTGTCTTGTGGCTGGGATGCCAAGGGAACAATAAAGAAGAAGAATGGCCAGACCCCTCCCTTGAGATAGGAAGTTCTCCTCTTCTGCCAGCTGGGGAGTTGGAGCCAATTCACCGCTCTGAGCTTTCCCCCCATGGCAGAAAAGCAGAATCTGTTTCAAACACAGCTCCCTCAAAACTGTCCTTCAGGATAAAATGCAGCTGTTCAATATAATGGTTTAGCAATATACTGCTTCTTCTGTAACTTAATAGACCAAACATTGTTGAGGTAGACATCAGAATTGCTCATTCCTGCCATTCTCTTTAGAGAGAAGTGCATATTGGCTGAAAAATAGAGGAAATAAGTCATAATAATAATACTACTAAAAAAAAAATAGAAAAGAGAAGGGAAGGGAAGTGGGGAGGGGGAGGGAAGTGGGTAGGGGGAGGCAAGTAAGAGGGGAAGGAG
>NW_009953719.1:705639-715920 GCF_000747805.2 Chaetura pelagica | reverse complement strand
GAGGGGAGGGGAGGGGAAGGGAGAGGAGACTAGAAGAGGAGGATACAACAGCAAAATATGTGGTGAATTTGTGCTATAAATTAGAAATGCAGCTTGCTTGATAGCTGTGACTAGTCTATATCTGTTGTAATGAGAAAGTGGTTTTGCCATCCCAAGACTAAAAAGCAGAGAGATAAACTAAATGAACCAGGAAGCAAGAGCTGTCTTCTCCCCCAGAAGTTCTCCTAATTGCTTGTGGTATGTCTTGTAGCATCCCCTGTTAGGTAAAATATCTATTTCACCCAGAAAAATCTGAAAGTGATCCCTCATGCAGTCATTTGGGTTTTATGCTGATGGTCTCAGTGAGATTTATAAATGGGGTTTGGCTTTAATGTCAACTACCTAGTGTTAGAACACTGATTTGAGTGATAAGTATAAAAGTCACAAAAACTTTACTTGTTCTGTAAGGCAGTATTATGAAAGCCAAACAAAATTACCCAAATTTACCTCTCTGTAATATGTATGTGGAACGTAATATACTAAAAAATAAATGTTCTTGCTGTACATTGTACATAGCTGTACATAGCAGAATTTTGATGTAATATATCAGACACTTTCAGAAATAGTGTTCTTTTAAATAACACAATTTTGAAAGCAAATAATGTAATACAGTCCACAGAAACAGGTTTAGCTCTGCATGTTCCTAACAAAAGATTCATAGAATTGTTTGGTTTGGAAGGGACCTTAAAGACCCTCTAGTTCCAACCCCTCTGCATGGGCAGAGACACCTCCCACTAGACCAGGTTGCTTAAAGCCCCATCCAACCCGGCCTGGAGCATTTCCAGGAAGGGGGCATCCACAGCTTCCCTGGGCATCCTGTTCAAATATTTTTCATTTAGATTCTACAGAACCTTTGAAGCATAAAATAGATGCCATCTAACATATGAAGCCTCTGAAGTTCTGGTCTGTTTCATTAGACCTACTACATCTATACAGGAGTAGTTCAACTTTACTTTAAAGAAAAAAATTAATACATCAGCTGGTTCATTGTCACCTTCATTTCTTGTACCTTGTCAAGACATGATAATTTCAAAAGCTACTAACACTGTGGTCATGCTCCGGTGTAAGGAGGATCTAGTTTCTTGCTATCAATTATCAGTTATTAATGAATGAGGTGATACTTATTCTACCATATATTTAGTAGGGAAGTAGGCCGAATGTCCTTTCAGAAATGGTCCTTTTGTTTGTGAACACAAATTATTTAAAACACAAAAACACCTGCTCTGAAAAACACCTTTTTTTTTTTTTTTTTTTTTTTTTACTGATACCACCTATTCTGACCTCAAAAACATGGGGCTTTTTGTTCTATTTGTAAGCAGCACAGAGTGCAAGAAGAATCCCAGAGCTCTGACAAAAAGACGTGAGTCTGTCATAGGGGAGGATGGACCAAAAGAGCAGGTTTTGTGAATGCTGCTTTTGAAAGTGATGACAGCACCATACATATCAAACATTTAAAGGACAATGAATGTTTTAGTTGTGGTTTTAAGTGAGTATTAATAGCTTACCAAAATGGTCAGGACTTTTTTTCTAAAAGTCTCCTCAGTTAAGAATACCATGGTTTGCACTTCTGCATTTTGAAGGAGAATTTATTCTTAAGCTTTCTCTCAAGCCCCCCCCTATTTTTAAATTTTTGTGTATTTAGGCACTTGTTTAAATTAAAATATTGTGCTTTATTTATGTATGCATTATTAGATGCATAGTGCCATCATAGTGTTTGAAAATCCATCTCAAAATGGATTATGAAAAAACTTTTTTTTGTCTTTCAATCTGAGCCAGGTGAGATTTAACAGTGAAAAAAAACAATCCTGAATAAAAGGGTTCTTAAGCTAATCAAACTTAATGGACCCTAAATAGGCATGAGTATGTAATCACCACTAACAGGAATTAAATTTGCAACAGATAAACTGGGAAAGGCTGCGAGCACACTTTGAAGTCAGAATTCAACATGATCTCGATAAACAATCTGAAATAAACGCAAACCATAGGATCTTATTTGCTAAGGACAGAGGCACATACTATCAAATAAGAACAATCATTTCCACAAGCACAAGAGGGGAACGACGGGCTGGGCAGCAGAACGGCCCAGCAGCACCTGGGCTGTTGGTGGCAGTCACAAAATTAACAGAGGGACAATGCAATTCCAGCCCTGCCTTGAGCCCCAGGGGAAGGTGCTGAGGTCAGGTCCCACAACTCTGTAGTAGGAGCTGTGAGACTGCCACAAAATGACCCTGGATTTTGCCTGCTTGCCCAGGGATGCATCAGAAACCTGCAGCAGAGGGTGGGCTGTGAGACGCTGCTCAGGTCTGAGATGCCTCCTCAGCTGAGAGCTGCCTTCAGGGAGCAGAAAAATCACCACTTTGACATTTTGGGATAAGGACGCTGATGTTTTAATGGTTATGAAATACAGCTGTTTCTTTCTTTTAAATGAAACATGCTGCTGAGCTGGAAAGCAGCATTAGCTTCAATTGGGCCCTGTTCTGAGTACAAATAGGGTACAATTCCCAGGTTAAAACACTTGTTTAAATCCTCATTAATTCTCAGCCTCTCCCATGATAAAATGAATTTTCCTGTCCAATCCTACATCTTCAGACTTCGGGGTACAATGAAGGCCAGCTGGCAGCAAAATCTCAACTAGTGATCATCTAGTTGTGAGTTTGATGGTCGAAGCTGAGAAGGTAAAAGGATCTACCAATATAACTAAATCCACAGTTCTGTATTCTCTCCAGTCTCTGCAATTTTACAGTACAGAATTGTTAATGCTGCTATTATTATATTGCAATTTCTTGCAAAAAATGAGTATTATATTTCAAAATTGCAAAATGTTTGTCTTGAGATCAAGAATTTTGGATAATATTTCACAGCCTTCTCAGTTTTGTGTTATTACCAAAATACATTTAGTATAGACACCAGTGCTGACATTTGACTTCAGCAAAGTGTTCTAGTATTTTTGAAAGGAATAATGTGATAAAATCAATGGCAATGTGATAAATTTCTATTCTAAGACAAAATACCTTTTTAGGAAGAATTTTCATTGACAGAAGAACCTCCAGGGTGGGACTCCTGTGTAGAATAAATGGTAAGAACACAGCTTTCAGAAGTGGTTATAATAATCATACCTTTCATTTCAATGCTACTTTCAGTGGTTTGGAGGGTGTTGAAAGAAATGTACAATTTTTAGACGGATAAAGATGCAGCTTCATCCTGGAAACTTAGAGATATTCTCCCAAAGCCTTTGTTTGCCCTAATATTCCATAATGTTAGGCTTTTAGAGTCAATAACCCATTAGTAATCAAGAGATGTATCATTTATTAATTATGCACCATATTAATATTTAATCTTTTGGGTTGCCGAGCATATTTCTAAATCTACTTTTTAATTACATTAAAAAAAAATAAATCTTCAAGGCAACCATTAGAAAAGTCATTTTTCTGCGCATTATGACTTCAATTACTTTGAAACAGCTGTCTGTGAACTCTTTGTGATGGTACAGTACTTGGTAAAATGGCCATCTCAGCTCATCCAGGCTCTTCACTCTTTTGAAAGCTAATTGAATATTAGAGCAAAGGGAATGTTACGAAGAATTTCCTATGAGCACTAAAGTACTCTGGAATTAGACCTGGAAATGTGGTGTCAACCAGCTTGCCACCACCTGCTTGGCAGGAGGATGTCAGCAGCTGATAAACAACCATCTGCCTCCAGCCCCAGCCCTGGTTTCTGGCTCGGCACACATGGTGAAGCAAGGGCATTGAGGAGCCTTTCTGCCCCTGGGGTCGGGAAGCACATTGCCCAGACCCGGGTTCCTTGGCTTGGAGGAGCCAGGGGGGAGCCTGACAGTCAGGTCAGCTCTTTGGGGTCACCTGGGTGCGTGACCTGCATCAGCCTCACCCCAGACCGGGTGGGATCACTTGGGGCAGGCCTGCTCTGGGCAGGGGGTCTGGCCGAGCCTTAGAGCTCTCACAGGAAGGCACAGAGAGTGTGGTAAAACCCAAGGTCCTGAGTCCTGTGCAACCTGCCCGGGAAGGCAGAGCTTTCCTGCACAACTTTGTGCAGATGCATTATTAATAATGATAATAACATTATGGCAGACCAGTGCCCCATCAAGCTAAGCATATGCAGAGACAAAACATGAAGTACTTTGTTTCCCAAAAGATGAAGTCTAATCAGCTGTTCTGCTTAAGTGCCATTTTTCCTCTGCACTACTTGAACATGTCAATTGAAGTGTCAGTTGCAAGCTTCTCAGCAGAAGGTCTCTTATGGTTCCCTTAGTCAAAATACAAGTTTTAAAATGTAATAGAAGAAATGTTCTACTCCCAATCTTCTTTTACCTCACCTTTTCTAGTTATAAAGCATTTGGCTATGCATGATAACCAGACTCTGACTATTTAGGCATCAATAAAGGAGATAATTTATTTGAAAGATGCAGATTTTGGAAGGAAATTCTCTAGTCTCATGCAATAATTTTAGAAATAAATCTTCTATAAATTAATCCCTTCAGTCATAGAATAATAAGTCATCTATGAAGAAAATGGTGTAATTATTCTGAACACTGGGTTTATTGGAGTATCCTGCTGAAGAAGAATGAACAAACAGGAAGATGAAGTACCTGCAGGGTTGAAGTCAGTCCTCATGAAGGATATGCATTAAATCCCAAAGGGCATATTCTTACTAGGAGCATAATGAATCACAGAATAAAACATAGAATGATTCAGGTTGGAATGGACCTTAAAGATCATCTAGTTCCAACTCCCCTGCCATGGACAGGGACACCTCCCACTGGACCAGGTTTCTCTAAGCACCATCCAGCCTGCCCTTGAACACTTCCATGGAGGGGGCATCCACAACTTCCTTGGGCAAATGGCCTTAGTTCAGTAAAACCTTTTCTGCTTTATTGTCCAGGCCAAGAAAGAGAAGTTCTAAATGGGTTTAAATTAGGTGAATGTACTCCTGGCATAAAAAGGTGTCTGGAATCTGGCTGAAGTACTGGATATTGCCTAAGACTCTGGCAGTATTTAACAATGAACTCAAATCCAAAGAAAAGTTACAACAAATAAGTCTAGTGCCTAATACTCGGAACACTTTTACTTTAAAATCCAGAGATAAAAATGTTTTCCTCTACTTTAAACCTTGATTCCATCTTTTCTTCAACTGAGATATTGTTAGAACAAAAAAGTTTTTATGAAGGTATTTGGAGTGGATCTCGTCTATGCCACCGGAAGAAAAACATTCTCCTTTCAGAAACATATTATTGTGTCAATCTACATTAAAAAAACCCCAACAACAACCAAGTAAACCCCCCCCCAAAAAAAAAGAACAAAAAAAATCAGAAATGAGGAGGAACTGTTGCTTTCCTGTTGCTTGCATATTAATAAAATACCTGTTTCTAAAACTAAATGTATATGTATATATTTGGCTTAAAGTAGATTGAACCTTTTGGAAGGTATAACTTGGCAAAGCTGGATCAGACTGCAGACTCTAAGAAGGGATGATATTTGTGGACGCCAGGTCTCCTGGGTTCAATTCTCTTCTCCCAACTGTTGACGCTCTTTATTGCTCTCAACAACTTCTCTTTCCTTCCATTTTCCCATGTGGGCCTATTAATTTATGAAGTGATGTCCACAACTTCCTTGGGCAAATGGCCTTAGTTCAGTAAAACCTTTTCTGCTTTATTGTCCAGGCCAAGAAAGAGAAGTTCTAAATGGGTTTAAATTAGGTGAATGTACTCCTGGCATAAAAAGGTGTCTGGAATCTGGCTGAAGTACTGGATATTGCCTAAGACTCTGGCAGTATTTAACAATGAACTCAAATCCAAAGAAAAGTTACAACAAATAAGTCTAGTGCCTAATACTCGGAACACTTTTACTTTAAAATCCAGAGATAAAAATGTTTTCCTCTACTTTAAACCTTGATTCCATCTTTTCTTCAACTGAGATATTATTAGAACAAAAAAGTTTTTATGAAGGTATTTGGAGTGGATCTCGTCTATGCCACCGGTAGAAAAACATTCTCCTTTCAGAAACATATTATTGTGTCAATCTACATTAAAAAAACCCCAACAACAACCAAGTAAACCCCCCCCCCAAAAAAAAAGAACAAAAAAAATCAGAAATGAGGAGGAACTGTTGCTTTCCTGTTGCTTGCATATTAATAAAATACCTGTTTCTAAAACTAAATGTATATGTATATATTTGGCTTAAAGTAGATTGAACCTTTTGGAAGGTATAACTTGGCAAAGCTGGATCAGACTGCAGACTCTAAGAAGGGATGATATTTGTGGACGCCAGGTCTCCTGGGTTCAATTCTCTTCTCCCAACTGTTGACGCTCTTTATTGCTCTCAACAACTTCTCTTTCCTTCCATTTTCCCATGTGGGCCTATTAATTTATGAAGTGATGGTGAGTCACTTAATGATGCTGATGACGGGAAGAGTGCCATGGAAGTAGCCAGGCATGATTTCCCCAGGGAGAAGGTCAGAATGGGGCACAGGGGATGCTTCTGTGGACTGAGGGGACCCTGTCCCAGTGAGTGAACCTGGCAAGACAGAGCTCAGGGAAAGCATCTTCCCAGAACCTGGCAGAGCAAGTAGATCCTTAAGATTGTTAACTTGTCTTCTGACTCATCCTCTTTTGTCTCCATGTTAATGCTGTGCATACCTGAGAGAGGAAAAAAAATGTTGATACTTACTCTCCATTACATACCTGATATAAATGAAAGCTGATTTTTCCATTAAGCTATGCAAAAGCCGGATCCTTGAGTTTTCACAAGACATTAAAGGAATGAAGCATTGTAAAAAAACATTCTGTTACAAAAGAACACTAATCAATGCTGAGAACATTGTTTATAAATTATTCAGGTTTCGTTATAAACTACTCAGATCCCAAAAAGACCCAAACCCCAAGCCCTGGTGGTGTCCAGCACAGACACCTGGATACAACAGTGAGACAACCTCACCTGGGAAGTTCCAGCATAATGCACTGCGACTAGTAGCATCTGAATAGATGCAGCCTAGAAATGCCTGTTTCAGTGGATTATAAGGAATAAATCACTAAGTGGTCTTGTCCCTGATAGAACCTGATCACTGTAACTTGTTGTACATTCTTCCTTCACCACACATGAATTTTTAATGAAACCATTTCAAAATAAAGTCATAATGTGAGTCATAAATCACAAAACGGTGGTAATAAACCACTTTGGTTTATATTAGCTCTGTGCAGATGATACTTAAGCATTTCCACCATTAGCAGGGAATATGTGAGCATTCTCTACACAACATTTCCTCTATTACTTCCATCTTAAATTGTGGAAATGTGGGAAGCAAAGCCAGTTCAAATCAACTTGGGTCACTATTTATTCTCTTGATTGAAAGACTGTATGCTAATGAGTGAAGATTTTTAGCACTTTTCTGAGAGCTGTAAAGTATTTTTCTGTGACTTAGAGTTATAAAACCTGTGCTGCCAGGTACAGCTGAGATGGAAAACAGAGAAGGGGAGTGGGAGCAGAGGGAAAGGCATGGTTAGCTGACACAAGGACTAGGCGAGGGTGAATATCACTGTTTCATTATCATGTAATGCTCAGGCAGATCAACAGACCCTAAAGAGCCACGTCTTGTTAAAAGGAGGAGCCGTCTCATAGATCTGTAATACAGAATATTAATTTTGCATTTTTAATTGTTGTTGTGTCGATTTTTTTTTTAGTTCTTATAATTATATTCCTATAATTACTTTTGCAGGACATGCTGAACTCTTCCCTGTATTGTGGACCTTATAGCACCCAGTACTCAGGAGTAATTAGAAAAAGGACTTAGATTCCTCAAGACAAAGCCTCACAAAATACAAGTACTTGGGGTCCAAGATTTCCAGAGACCTCCATAGAACAGTATTTCATTGCTGGGCTGGCTTTCTGGACACAGATCTGTTTGCAGGATATATAACAACCTGGACATGTCCAGTGATGTGAAGCAGTCCTGACCAGAGAAGGGAATTATAAAAGTCTAATATAGATTATTTTCACTCACCAGAAACCTCCTGGTAAGGTATGAAAGCTAACATAATAGACCCTATGCTTTTGTCCAGTAGAAATGAAGGGTCAGCATGGGAATAAATAACATAACTTGTAGCCATCACATAGTACTTTATTAATTCTCAGGTATCAAGAATTTACATAATAATTCCCTTGACAACTTTCACATGTGTTTTCTTCTCTACTTCCAAGCATGCAAGAATCCTGGGGCCCATAACCCACGATGATCTCTTAATTGGGCAAAATGTATTTTCCATTTAGAGTTATCCTTGTGCACTTCATGACCCCCAGTAATACAAAGTTTGTATTCACACCTGCATTCACAAGCTTCTGAGGGACTTTGGGAATACTAGAGTATAAATTATCATTCACATTAAGCAAATATATAGTTACTGGTTTTGGAGAGGGAGTCATCAGTCCTCAGTATCTCGAGGAAAGTACAAATAAAGTAGGTTTTAATACAGTCTGAGACACTATGACTGAAGATTTTCCATAAAAGTTTTGTTTCTTGTATTAGTTGTGAAAATATCTTTACCTTGATAAAACAACGCTTTGATACCTTAAGAATGTGTTTAACATCAATCAGATCCAGAAAACACCTTTTAAGTTGAGTTAAACACAAGAAGTGAGGAGCTGTAAAGGCTTAAGACATTTAGATAGCCTGTGTGTTCTAGACCTGTGGAGCAGAGCTCATTTTTGTCCAGAGGAGAGCAGCTGGCTGTGCCAGCTTGCTGACTGCCCCTCTGCCTCAGTGGGCTCACCTCTTCTGCTGTCAGTCTAGCCACATTGGGCACTGGTTTCACTGGGGCCATGTCTTCTCCAGGTAGGAATCACAGCAAGTGAGAGCCCTTGGATACAGCCTCTCTCGGGCATACCTCTGCAGCCAGCTACAGATGAATGAATGAAATGGTTAAAGTGATTTTATGACAAGCACTAAATGCAAAGTTTGACAGCAAACGGGCTGCTCTGTGGAGGAGTTTGGCCATGAGACCAAGATTTCCCTTTCATGAAATGATGATGAGGGACAGAAATATGTGTTTGGAAGGCTCCTTAAGAAGCCACTTAACCCACCCACCAGGCTAGGGGAGGAGCTATGCCAAGGACGTTTCCCAAGGGATAGTCTCAACCAGACAAGGTTTCCCAGCTTCTTTTCACATCCCAATGTCCTTCTTCTGTCTAATAGTGTCTAACAGGCATCTCTCCTTCTGTGTTTTGTTGTGGGGTTTTTTTTTGTTTTGTTTTGGTTTTTTTCCATGTGCAGTGACAAAAAGCATAAAAGTACTGGCTTTTTTTGTTACAGCCTTGTAATAGACATGATAATTCTTGTGTCTTCCAACAGTTGTCTCCTCTGGGATAAACAGTTTACTCTTTTATTTTTTTCCCTTGACCTTGCGATGATAATTCTCAGCATGAGATCTCTTCTCAATGTTACTCTTCTTTGAACTCTGCTCCAGATATTTCTGGGTGCCGTGCCCCACAGACTGGTTCTTTCACTCCAGCTGTGACTGAGAAGAAAAACTACCTCATTGTCTTGCAGACTCCAGCTCATGTCCCAACATACATTAACCATGTTTGCAGCAGAACAATGCTAATGCAGAAAGCCTGACATGTGCTGTATTCCTGAACACCCTGTGCCTACCTGTGGAGATTAGATGATATAGGTTGTTTTCATGGGACCCTCAGGTCCTGAGCTTTTGTCACTCCCAATGTGAAATGAAGAGCTAATTTCAGGAGTCTCAGGTGCTTCAATTCACATCAGTCGCTGTGCAAATCTTGGATAATCAGCTCTACAAGGGCCACCCTAGCTTCTGTGAGGCTACTGTCCCTGCCCTTGCAAAAGGCTTCTTGAAGCCTGCATAGAGAGCGGGGATTGAAGATGTGACTTTCCAAAACACAGCAAGTAGTTCTTTTTGCAATTTTGAAAGCCCCTAGTTGGCGGGCTCAGCTCCTAAGAGTCCACTTCAGCTCAGCCAGGCACTTCCTCAGTGGCACGGGATCAGGTTGCTCTGCATAGCATCTGGCCCCATGGAGCAGCTCTTCCTGCCGGGCACATGCCCAGCAACATGGATTTTCTCTGCATTGTCCAACAAGGGTAAATCTAGCTTACAGGGTTTCTGTAGTAATACATAGGAATGAAAAGACTCAGCAGTGAAAAGGATAGAGCAGGAGCTCAAAATGGATTATTTTTGCCTTAGGATGGCAAAGTAGAAGGATGAGACTATTGAAG
>NW_009953719.1:679454-705584 GCF_000747805.2 Chaetura pelagica | reverse complement strand
CTAAAAAAGGAAAAGCCATACTCGAATTTGCCGTTTTTCTGAGAAGAGGGACAGATGACAAAGCCACACCAGGTACTGGCAGGAACCAAATGCAAATTCTTCTTTGCCCTCTTGACTTGAATTTCTTGTTGCAACAGAAACTTAGTCCAAAGACCAGTGTGAAGTGAACCTGTAAGCTCTGTTTGGCTTTGGATCAGGCACGTGTAGTCGTGTTTTGTGTGTGTTATAAAGTTATCAAACAAATAAAAAGCACTTGTTTTTTTTAGATGGTGGTCTGGAACGATTAGCAAAGTTTTACTTTTCTTCAATGTGAACACAAAATGACTGATTTAAATGCTAAAGAGTGCATACAATACAAAACCTCTTTTAATCTAGATGAACACAGATTTCTTTCAGTGTGTTTTACCTATTTCTTCTGTTAAAATTGTTTTAAGGAATACCAAATATGTAGCAGAAAAAAAATTCAGTGAATTTTCACTGCTACAGTTTGGAGGAGGTTCTTTAAAAATACATATTTTCTCAAGATAACAATTCTGAAAATGATTGCAGGAAGGAAATATATTAGCAATTAAATTAGCGTGTTTTAGCACAACAAGCAATAAACTGCTTAACACTGAGCTCCTGTGAATTAAAAGCCGGAACAGCATTGGACAAAAGTCAAGGTTATGCTGACACATTTATTTCTCAGTAAATGAAGACTGTTTAGTTTTAATGCATTTGTGGTTAGCAATAGTTTAAAAAGATCAATGTAAATTCATTTTGAACTAGTAAATAATGTCTTAATGAGACTTCTGACAGCATGCTTTCACACCTTACGATTCTTTACCTTTAAAAATGCCCAAAGGTGAACCTATTTTTCCTGGCATTTTACAAGAAACAAATAACATCATGCAGTATTTTATTACTTCTGTCTGAAGTGTATTCAGGGGAACTGCAGTTTGGTTTTAACAACTATAGCACTGCAGTCGTTCAGTCCACAGTGTGTTACTGTTCTTCTCCTGCAAGGACTTTAACTCTGACTTCAGGTAAAAAAGAAGTTAAATGATTCCACCCCCCCCCTCTTTTTTTTTTTTTTTCCTGTCATATGAAGTAGTTTATATGAAACAAAGTGGAGGATTTTACTATAAACCTCTGATGGTATCATGATGCAAACCATCTGACATACAGAAAGTTACTGGTGTTTATAAAAGCGCTCCCCTATTTTCTAACTGGAAACTCAACTCCGTTGCCATGTAGATCTGTCCAAGTCCTTTTACTGGGATTTAATAAGTGTTGAATCAGACACACAGTGAATCCATCATGGAAAGCACAAGGATTTTATAACATGAGTCTGAGGGGGCATCATCGCTCACAGGGGTAAGGCCAAAAGGATGTGGTGTAGGTTGGCCTGAAAGAGTTGTCAGATCAGTCTTTCCAACACATCATTGCTGGCTATCCAGAATACAAGTCTTGCAGGAGGGCTCATGTTTTTCAAAAGTGCAGCTTCAGGTGAATCTATTTGCAAAGCCAAATGACTTAGGCTGCAACCCAGCAGCCCTCCCAGCATTACCAGTGACTTCTGCAGGATGGTTCACATGACTGACAGTATGTGTCTGCTTTCTGACTGTAGGCACTAGTTTGAGCCAACACTACAGGTCTGAACAAAAAAATCAGGAAGCATAAATGTTATGTAAATGTTAAGATATTTCTAAAAATAGCTACTAAACTTGCATATATAGTAGATTTTCAGAATCTGACACCTTGAAACTTGCCAGGTCTATAAGGGAGTACTCTGGCAGTCAGACATATAGAAATATTCCCCTTACTAATGATATACAGCTCCCTTACTCTAGCCCTAATAAAGTGGCAAGAGTAATAAACTGGATCTTAAAACTGTCATGTCCTCATGACTGCTATTCATCCCCGACCTTGAATTAACATAATTCAGAGGAAGGGATTGCCAAATCTGGCAGAAACTAAGTGTTTCTTTGGCTCTCATCTTCTGGTGAAGTAAGTTGCTTTTTCATGAGCTATTCCTCAGGAAAAGCACACATGTCCTCAAGCCTGCTTCACTGTCATTTCCTCTATTGGTTCTTTCTCCCAGGGAGGCAGGATGGTGGGGTGAAATTGAATTCTTTGCAAAGTACCTGCCTCTATTGGTTACAGAAGTACCACGAGCTTTATAAAATGTTTGTGCTTTTCTGAACAAGGATGTCAGGGTGTTATTACAGATATTTTTATAAGATTCCTCATTGCCTTGAATGGATTTGTGATTGAACCCTTGTCTCTTCAGGTAACCCATCCCACTGAAGACTGATGCTTACTGACAGAGTGACCCAGAGGTAAAGTATTGAAGGATCCAGACTCTGCACCTGACACTGGGAATCTCCTGTGATTGCTCACGTCTGACCTTTAATTTCTTTCCTTGTTTTCTACATGTAGTAATTTAGAATGACTTGCAATGTAGTCATTCAAACCAGTTCTATTTTACAGAGTATCTTGAACAACTGTGGTAGATGCTACAAAATCATCCAAAGACCTTCAGTGTCTGCTTTCCCTGCTGATCCTAGATAGTGGAGCACCCCTGAGTCCACAGGTCTTCTAGCTGTACCTACTTTTGGTACTACAGCTTGAGGCATGAGCTAGCCCTTTTAGAAAAGACTGAACTGGGAAGAAGCTAATAATGTATATGTAATTTTAGTTGAGTGGAAAAGCAAGTAGGATTGTATAGAAAAAGAAAAAAAAAAGAAAACCGGGGGGGGGGGGGGCAGAGAGCACAATTAAAAAGCAGCCTTCCAAAACTGGAAAGAAATTAATCAACCCAATCAACTTAGTTGGGAGAATTAAAATAGAGACCATAAAACTTCACAAGGGACTTCTCCAAAAGTCTTGAAAAGTGATCCAATATAACCTCTGCCAGTAATTATACTTAAAGAAAACAATTATCCTTCTCAAAGTGAAAAAGTCAAACTACCACCAGGGTGTTACAATAGTAATAATAATGCACAGCAATTTCAGCAGTCTTGCAGGAGATGAAAAGTTAAATGGGGGAAGTGATGTGGAAATGCTGAGTTATTTACCTTGGATTCGTTTGGTTTGAAAGTTTTTTCTCCATGTGACCCTTAGCAACCTTTGCACGAAGAGAAGAACTAAGCTGTGTTGAAATTCCTTTTCACAAATACTTTTTTTTTTTTTTTTTCCAGTGAAAAACTTCTTAAAAAAAAATTCTTGAGAAAGTATGCAAATATGCCTCTTGTGGTGTCAGGAATTTTTTTTGTTTATTAACTTAATTTTGCATCTTAGATGAGATTGTCCAGACATGTAACCAAAAGTACATAATGACCTAAGTGGCATACCAAGAGCATAAAACAATAAAAGAGATATCAAACTCCCAGCTGGTTTAAATAAGTACATGCAGCAGTCCAAGAAATGGCCAGACAATAATGTGCCCAAAAGATCTGGCAGTAGGCAAGAGCAAGCTGTTAGATTCAAAGGGAGGATGAGCTGTTCAAAGGTCCAAACCAGCTTTGTTATTTCCTTTCTGATGTCTTTAGTGTGATTGACTGCATTCAGTTTGACACCACGATGATGTCTCTTTCCCCAGCCTGACATAGTGCTGAAGCCCTTGGGTGGATGGCTTTCTATTGCTGGGGACACAGGCAGGTGCTCAGGTGCTCAGGTCAACAGGCAGGTGTGCAGGCAGGCACACTGAGAGGAAAAGGTTTATGCAGCAGCAAAATGGCAAAGGTCTTTCTGGGGGCTCTTTGGGGGTTCTGATGTGTTTTTTGTCTCACCCGCATGCAAAAGAAAGCACCTGAAGGAGACAGCAATCAGGTTACTGAGACAAGAAGTATTTTCTGTGGACTTCAGTAGGCTTTGAACCAGGGTCTTTGTCCCCTTAGTGCTCCAGACCAGCTTTTAGTTTGCTTTGGTTCAGTATGTTTTACCTGCATCTCTGGAGGCATGCACTTGATCCAAGAGGTCATGTATTTTTAACAGCTTTATGACACTCCACCTCTAACCTTGACTTGTAGGGATGTAGGATTGTGAACCTGTCGCTGACTGTGTAACTGGACCATAGAGTTAACAAGACACCAGTGAATTTGCTAATGAACTTGCCCAGAAGGTACAGGAAAGGGTCAGTTCTGCACTTTCCCCGAGACAAATTGAACCATAAATTTTACAAGTTTTTGTTGACATTAATTGGGTTACACTTGTGTAAGAAATTCTTCTTTCTTGCTCATTTGTCTTGCAAGTTGTTTGAAGTGCCAAATATTTCTGCCATGCCAGTCACTCAGCCATGTGATTTCCAGGCTTAACAATTTCTCTGAGACACCACAGACTCAAACCTCACTGTAGTTTATTGCTCAATAAAATACAAAAACTTCAGATATTTCACCAGACTGCTGTTCTTGGAGGGTCAAAGCAAAACTCCCATTTGAAGAAAATTTTCTCCTGGCCTCCTCCCTTTTTATTAGTCCTTTATTCACATCTCAAAACCACTGGGCCTTGAACAAAAGGGTCTTTTCAGAACAGTCACTTCTGTTCAAGATTAAGTGAAGTGATTTATTACATTTATGTAGTGTTAGGCAGTGATCATTCAGATGTTAAATTAATGGACATTTCCTCAGCAGTTCCTTGCCAGTTCCTGTGGTACTGTTAATGTACCATTTGATCCAAAATACATGAAATAATCCCCTCACTAGCTCTGGAGAAAAAAGTTGTCCTTTGTCACTGTTGCTGATCCCTGGTAGAATGTGTTGCCATGCCCAGACATAGAGACACCTGAGGGATTTTTGCATTTAAAGTCTGTCAAAGGCAGAGGTGCTTGTGCTGTGGGGTGCTCTGGGGTAATACTGACACTCCTAGGAGCCATTCCAGTGCAAAGGTACACAAATTAGTGAAAAAAACGGGATAGAAAGGCTGAAGGTACAGATTTTGGTCTTCCCAGTGATGCACATTAGCACATCACTGTTCCAGCTAATGCCCCTTGGGATCTACAGGCTCATTCTTCTGGGTCTTGGAAAGATGTTTGTTGAAGGAAAGGTGATGCTGGAGGAGAGGATGGCTACCCTACTCTCTGGAGAGGTTGAGACATTTTCAGGAAATTATGGGAAGAATACAGAAATAACAGTAAATTTAATTTTTGCCACAATTCTTGTGAGTGAGATCCATCATTAAGTAGAGCAACAAAGAGGTCTCTTCAGCTCATATGAATAATGTGACAGCACAGTGCGACTTCTCCAGTGTACCAAAATCATGGGAAGCCTTGAAGGAGTGTACTGTCTATTACTATCACAGTAACTACCTATTACTATCACAGAAAAGTAGTTGGTTTGTTTTGTTGTTTTATTTGTCTTGGCATAAGCTTATTTGTTAAAGCCAAATTCCCTAGTCCAATGTGCCAGACTCATAAATGTGTTTGCTCTTAACTGGAAAAGCATTGATATTCTGCCATCCTTAGAAAAAAATGTGGATTTCCAAGTCTCTGTGATCTCTCTGCTTGTTAGGGCAGAGGTCCAGGCAGAATGGTTTGGTTTCAGAAAAGATGACTGGGCAGTTTACCATCATGTAGGATCTCTCTGCGTAAGATTTCAGCTCAGAAGAGTATGTGTAACAGCAAGTTGCCATGACACAATACTGTGCCTTGGAGTGATGTCCAGGGTAGTCCTAAATGAGCTGAATATGGTCCTGGAGGCTGACAGAGGTTTCTGCCTGGGCTGATGGAGCCTTGGGGAGGCTCATGGTGCACCAACCTGGGCAGCACTAGTGCAGTTTCTGCTGCCTGAGTCAGCAGCTGTGGTGCCTCTGTGTGGCACTGGGCTGTGTGGTCAGGGCTCTGATCCTGCTGACTGCCTCATGGCCTTGCAGGTTTTTTGACCCTTTCATTCACCCAAGCTATTAAACAGACATTGACTTTTAGGCATTACCTCAGTCTCTTACTGAGCAAATTCACTTCTATCGCAAGGAACATGTGTGTTTGAGGGACAGCTGGAGCACAGGAGCTGTTTTGCAGTGATAAGTCAAGTGGACAGAAATACATGCTTAAGTACTCTGAATTACCTTGGTTTCCTGACTGATGAGGCAATTCAGCTGGGTGTGTGTTCAGATTTAAATATGTGGTTAAGTTCTATTCATGCCAATGAAATCTAGGTGTGTGCTTAAAGTTGAGCAGTTTATTGTATTGTGGCAAAACTGAGCACCCTTTGTAGAATTAATTAATCTACCAGAGCTGCTTTTTCTGTGTATGAACCAAAGAGAACTGTATGGCTTATGTGTGATTTTTAAACATATCTTTCAGTTAAATCAAGGATCCAGACACAAATGGTGGAACACATTATATGGATTTATGGCATTCCCTGGAGGATTCCGGGTCAATAAAGTAGTGAATGGATTACAAAGAGGCCTCTAAAGTGTTTTCTGGAATCTGCAAGGAATGAATGAATTACTGTTTGTTATATGACTGGAAAACATCTTTCTATGGATGCTGCAGATCAGACTGACTAACAGACATAAGGTGCTTTTGGTGTGTTTTGAACAACCACATTTATTGTATTGAGGCCAGATGCTGAAAAATAAGAGAAGCAGAATGTCATAACAATACAGTGTTAAACTAGACTAGGAAATAATATAGGTTCACTCCAAATTATTATTTATTACTCAACATGGTAGCTTTTCCTGAAGTAACTTTCAGGCTTCCACCAGAAGCAGTTCTCCATTGTTACGCAGACATGTACGTGATGCAAGAAACTTGTACCACATATAAACCTTACCTAAATGCCTGGTTACATAGATTTGATTCTAAAGCAAGCTTGAGTTTTCTAAACAACTAGCAAAGCAAGATGTTTCACCTCCAACTGGCATAGAAATGTTGTGTGTAGATCCAACACAAGGCAAGACATAACAAGCAAAAGATAAAAATATGAAAACAAAGTTGTTGTGAAGGATGAGAGGCCAAAGGAAGAAACCTCAGATCTGTCCAATACTTTCAGCGATGATGAAGGCCAGCTTTCTTGCTGCACACACAGGCTCCAGAGTACCTGACAGCCTTCTGTGACAGCCTTCAGCTGCCTTCTGTGTCCTTGCCATGCTGGGTAGGTGGGCAGAAGGTGTCTGGCATTGCTTGTCTAGAAGGCCAATACAATTTTTGAGCAATTGTGATTTCAGAGTGAGGGAGCTCAAGTAGCTCAAGTAGCTAGAGGGTCAAGCTGCCCCCTTGCTCATTGTCTGGCTGGTAGTGAGCAGACTGCTGTCACCCCATGTCCCCTTGTCCCCCCTCTTGCCAGAGGCAATGGTGATGCTCTTTGCTGCTGCCTTGCTTGACCATCTAGAGCCACCCAAGTTTGAAGAGTGGTCAGTGAGGGAGAGGTTAGTCCCCTGGGGAAATATTTGCTTTTCTGAGTTATGACTCATGCCACCAACAAAGAAAGATCATCCAGACTTTGATTCCTGCCTAGTATTCTATTCCTCATCCTGGCAGCAGAAACTTCTTGATGTGATCTGATTGCTTGGCTTTTACTCCACTTTAAATTCGAAATTCCATACCAAATTTATGTATGAAAGACTTGAGTGGTGTGTGGTGCTTGCTAAACGCAGGCAGCAGAGTCAGTTACCTTGCAGCTGTCAAAAAGCAGCAGCCTGCTGAGCAGTGAGCACATTCAGTGACCACAAAATGCATTCAGGGAATTGGTACTGTCAGTGTTTGATATTAGCACTCAATGGCATCACTATAATAATTAATACATAATGATAATGCAAAGGCTAATGAAATTAGCAATGCAATTGCTATTAATACTTTTCAAGCCTACGTAATCACTTGCAGAGCACCCACTGTGCTGTACTGGGGGAATGTAATGCACATGTCTCCCCATTCTACAGGGAGACACAACTTTTGATGAATTTGAAGAATTAAGGATAGGACTGTCAGAGGAGAGAAAAGGGTGGCTGAGAATAACAATAAGAACAAATATAAGGAAATAATTGGAGGATCTAGGTTTCTGATTTTATCCACTTATTATTATCAGCAATGCCAGCAAGTACATGTTCTAGGTCACTTAACTGAATGGAAAATATCCAACAAGACAGCCGAATTGAATGAAAATAGAGGCTCTCTGCCCTGAGTTCAAATAAAGCACAGACAGTAGGCGGCAATGGAAAGTCCATTACGTTTTAATTTACTAATCATTAAAGTATGCCATTCATTTGTAATATTACATGGCAAGGAAGCCCAAGTGCAGAAGTGTATGGCTTACTGTTCTTAATGGTCTTCTTATAAATTTCTGTCTGATTATGATCAGTTCTTTCTGATTGTCCATGAAATTTATGAACCAATTTATTACATCAGCTGAGTGGAAATATCAGATAATACAATGCAATAAAAAGTAGATACTGATTTTAAGAAATCAGTGTGTTCTCCATAGCCTCCAGTGAGAAGAGGTGGAAGAAAGCACCTAATTACTTCAGCAACATTAGAAACAACTGCAACATAATGGCATATGGAACCATTTAATCAAAATGGACACACAACACTCTTGTAATTATATGAAAAGGTCATGGAAATCATCAATTTAGATGACTATGATGTGAAGAATATGACTTAAAACTTCCAGTAAAGCTATCTCCTGGAGATTATTTGAACCACAAAAAAGTGGTTTGTATTTCCAGTTTAATAGCTGAGGGCACAATGCCATACTGTGTGTTTTGGCTTGCGAGATCTCAAAGCAGAACTTTCTTAATTGGAACTGCTCAGATACACAGCATGGAGGTTCATTTCAAGTAACATACCTGCTGCTGGAAAATATAACTGCCTACAATTTAATTATATAAAAGCCATACTCTGGCTTTTTGATTGGTCCAGTGAATTTCTCCACAGAGCTGAAACGCCAATTCATCTGTTTTAGCAGAAGCAAAGGAAAAGTGAACTGCTTTCAATTTCCTTTTTAGTATGCAGTAATGGATAATTTCCAACTCTGGAGAAAGAAAAAAACACCCCAGCCTATACCTGGGGGTAACATAGTTCTACCAGGTAATAAAATCTGTTTTTCTTGCTGCAGCTGAACAATGATTGACCTCGACATCTGGATTTTGGGCAAGACAATGGAGCAGGAAGAAAATTTGCTCCCGGAAAGTGGTAGATGCTTTGAAGTGAAAGGGAAATACACATTTATGTGACTATCAGGGTAGGGCCAATTAAAGCTTAGACACAGGGGATACTTTTACATGGCACAAAAAGTACTGCAGTTATACCAAAGCCTGACATTGCTTGAGACCTGGAGAAAGAAAATAGCAGTATTATAATTTTCCTGTGCTATTAGTGAGTTTCTCCATTGAGTTGAGGATCCCATGAGGATGGCTTCATTA
This sequence comes from Chaetura pelagica, assembly GCF_000747805.2. Lineage (NCBI taxonomy): Eukaryota > Metazoa > Chordata > Aves > Apodiformes > Apodidae > Chaetura > Chaetura pelagica. The sequence continues at coordinate 696,245 of NW_009953719.1, read as the reverse complement.
ATGCAGCTGTTTTGCTTCTGGTAGCTGTTTTGAACTAGTGCTGGCATCTTTGAACAGGCTTTTCTTGTGCTCTGCTTGGGCACATGTGCACTTTATTGACACATCCCTAAGAACGCAGAAAGATGTGGTAACTTTATTACCTGATCTTTTCAAGCAGAGTCTCCAGCCCACCTGGAATGCCAAGGAGCATTTGCAAACTTGATGGAGAATAACCAGCTGTCCTCTGCTTCTCACATGTGTGTATCAGCTCCTGCCTATGTCACAGGAGGTGCTGAGCAGGTACCGAGGGATGTCCTTGCTTCTAACCCTACAATTAGTATGGAAAATTGGGGCCCTGGTGCCATTCCTGGAGATCTGTGGCATTGCCCTGCAGTACTTGGGTGTGAAAATAAACACCCTGGCCACTCGTGCTTAGTTTGGAGGCAGGTTCCTGTGCTCAGGCTCAGCACCTTGCTGAGCTGGGTCAGGGAGCTGGACTGGTGGTGTGCAGTCCCCACAGCTGGACATCTGGGGTTCATTCTCAACAAAAAGAGGCAAAATGGCACAAGTGGGAGAGAACAGCTCTGTTCATATACCTGTGTAGAGAGGATGCTTCATCTGTGTCTTTCTGTGAAAGAGCTGCTGTAAAGCCTGGCTATTGCCATGCCCCATGTCACTGAATCCAAACCAGCTGAAGGATCTTGGTGCACCTCTGGCTCTGGAAGTGGACAATGTGGTACATAGATCAAGTCTTCTTTGGGGAGAGAGAGACAGGATTGGAACATACTGAGCAGACAAGTTTTGCTGGAAGAAATAACTTTAATAATCTATAATTTTAACTAGAATGTGAAAGCGGGGAAATTAAATTCAAATCCAAAATGGAGATGAAAAGTTCTACAGATACAGTTGTATTTTATAGTTTAATAACAAACACGTATTTTGCCCTTTACTAAATTTACTTGAAATTGTTATATGGGGTACAGAGTAAAACCTGGCTCTGTCTTTGCTAAGAGCTTTGATAAGTGTGAGAACTCTTAGGTATACCTTTTCAAAGAACAAATTTTAATGATGTGAAATAAATAGGAAGATATATGCCAGTATATAAAATGTTACTTTTTTTTTTTTTTGTTATTAGGCATTTATTTCTTTCTCAAAGCACATGGTGTAAGCAAATGAACCTATTTAATCAGGCATGTAAGAGATAAGTGAATCAAGTTTATATTTCTCATTTAAGAGGCAATTGTCAGTGGATTTATGAAAACTCAATTAGATAAAGAAAATTCACAGCAGTACAAAGAAAACTTGACCGGGTCATGTAAAACAACAATATAAAGTGACAATTTGTTACAGAGTAGGTGATCAGGTCATTTCAGAAAATGAGAAAATATAATAACCCTCCAGCCATCAAATGGCTAAACCTAACATGAAATAACATTCTCCCACATTCTTATTAACAAATCAAAACTGAATGCTCTTGAAACCATAATAAGGGAACTAAACTAACTGTTCTAGCCACCCAGCAGCTTCTCCCTTGATACATGTTAAAGGGGACAAATCATTGTGGCAGGTTCTTTGGTGTTTTGAAGGGCTCCATGTTTTCTGTCTTGCAGCCACCTGCGCTCACACTCACGTTGATATATCCTATGCCACTATATCCAACAGCAACAGGAGGCATTCCACATCCCCAAGGGTGACTGTCAGAGTCTGGCTAATGTGCAGCCTGTCACTTTTTGGGAGCCCAGACACCTCTGCCCCTTACAACTTGCTGGGGCACCAGCTCAGGACCCTCAGATCTGCAGCAGGCATGACCATGGTGGAAGGCTGGAAAACCATCAGCTTTGACAGAAGATAATAGCATCACAGTCATTATATACCACATTGCAGTATCATCTCTACCAAGGTCTCTAGCCTTATTGCAATAGCTGTAAAAAAATAATCAGGGTTACTTCTTTCTGGATGGATGTAGCTTTTGCTTTTACTATTTCCCTTAGCCCTTTCTCTCTCCTTCTCTCCTTCCTGTAAACAGGACATTTCTGTCTATATTCACATATCCTGTCATGAAAAATGCATTTCTTGTCTTCCCTTCACCATCTGTGTGAGTCCATTCACTCATTGGAACAACTCAGCCCCATTGCTATCTGATTTATAGGCTCTCCACTCCTTCTGCCAACCTCTCAGCAGGAGCATTCTCCTAGGGCTACCTGCCCTCCAAGACTTAATCTGCTGCCATGTTTTGAGGGGCCTGGGTCCCCAGAGCACCCTTTGGAGAAGAGTTCCAGCCAAGTCTGTAGCATTGTGAAAGGCAAACCCTGTAATGTTGGCTGGGATTGCCCACTCCTGGTGTGCCTGGGAAGGGCTGGGCTCTTTTGCCTGGCTGGGGTGGGAAGGCGCATTTCTGGAAGTGATGCAACATCCTCATCCCCATCCTAGAGGTGTTCCAGAAGGAGGGTGCATGCCCATGTACCTGACAGACCATGAGCTCTGTGTGCTCTCCTGTCTCCTGCTATTTGCCCCCCAGTCTCCTCCCCCTGAATGGCCACCTGGGATTTGTCTGCACCCCCTTGCAGCCCTCCGGTGTGCTTCAGCCATCTGTCTGTGTGTTTTTCTGTCTTCTGCAGCCAGCAGGGGGAATTTAGCCCACACAAACAAAAGGGCTGCTAGTAACCCCTGGGAGGGGTGTTTAGGTAACCAGGCTGTGGGGGTGCATGCTGTTCTTCAGTGTGTGGAGTAAGGATGTGGGGATACAGATTCTGTGGGGTCACTGCCAGTGTTGTGAGCAAGGCAGAGCAAGTCAGTCATAGAATCATAGAATCATTAAAGTTGGAAAAGACCTCTAAGATCATCAAGTCCAACAATCGACCCAACACCACCATGCCATCTAAACCACGTCCTGAAGTACTCCATCTGGGGAAGACCAACTCTATGTACCAGTGCCAGCTAAGGGGTGACCTGCTGGAAAGCATCTCTGGGGAAAAAGACCTGGGAACCATGGTAGACAACAGGCTGACCATGACTAAGCAATGTGCCCCCACTGCCAAGAGGACCAACAGCATCCTGGGTTGCACTAAGAAGAGTCACTCTGGTCTTTACCACCTATACAAAATAGCTTCTAGAAATATCTGTAACATGCTCAAGTGTTATTTCTAGGAACCAGTGGGGTGGCCTCAGCATAGAGCCCAGGAGTACAATATCTGTTGAGTGCAGAAAGTCAGAAGGCTCCTGCTTCGGCTGGGGATGTGCTCCTAACCTTATTTAGCAGCACAAACATATACTCCAGCTGTATATATACTGGGAAACAAGATAGACCCAGAGCACAGGTTCAAATGCTAGCTTGTGATTTGTTTCTATATATTAACTACTATCAGACTCCCTGCTCAGGTCTAGACCTGTGTCAAATAGCACTTTACCAGAGCAAGGTTTGGAGATGGTGCCTGCAAGAGTCTCTTCCCAGTCCAGATGGAACCACTCCCATTGGGTGGAGAGAGCAAGAGGGAGGAAGAGATTTAACCATATGGTTCCACCTAGCCTCTGGGCCAGACAGCAGCTCTCATCTTTATTTTATTTATTAGTATGAACCTAACCAGACAGGATCTGCCCCTTCTTTTAAATGTACTCCACAAAGAATTAGTTGCTAATCTGCTTGCATGACTGAAAACAATTGTCCTTCTCAAACAAATAAACAAAAAGCTCTTAAGTTAAAAGAACATTATTAAGGTTGCAAAGTCAAACCCTCAGAAATTAGCCATTGCCTGAGATGAGGATGCTTGTGCAACCTTTATTTGTAGCCTTTATGAGCTTGCCTTATGACAGTCTTCAGTCACTGTCTGCATGCTGTTTTTTCCACCAAGCTTTTGTGTCCTTCAGTGCACAGAGTGGGCTACACACAAGTAATTACAAGTATTCTGTCTAATGTGTGATTCCAGGCTTTGCTCGTTGCACAACACTCAAAGCTTGCTCTGAAGATATGGCTATCAGTTTCCTCACTGTCTTTCCTGTAGTAGACACCAGTAGCCTGTGTGTAAACTTCACAAACAAGACTGTTTTTTAACTCCAAGTGCCCTGTGGAGGGAAGAGGGTGTAATACCTTTTTTTTTTTTTTTTTAAATTTTTAGAAAATCTAAAGGGTTTGGTGTCTTACTTCCGAGTTTCCTGTAGTAGACACCAGTAGCCTGTGTGTAAACTTCACAAACAAGACTGTTTTTTAACTCCAAGTGCCCTGTGGAGGGAAGAGGGTGTAATACCTTTTTTTTTTTTTTTTTTAACATTTGTAGAACATCTAATGGCTTGGATGTCTCACTTCCAAGAGCCTAAGAATTTTATTTTTTGGTCTATTTAACACTGACATCAACATCCAAGGACAGATGCCTTTTGAATTTGATTGAAGTTATGAGTTTCAACATTTTGGCAAGTCAGGCCATAAGACTGTAAGTTTGGCATGCAGAAAAAGAGGAATGCATGACTTCTTGTGATAAATTCTCAGACCTGATATCACGCAGACACACTGCATCAGAGGCAAGAGCAGAACCCAGCTCCCTCAAGGAGGCAGTCAGGTTTTCTGTTCTTCCAGTCCCATGACTCATTGGCTTCATACTTTCCAACCTCTGCAGCAAATAGAACAGATGTACTTCAGACTTTATGCTACTTTACCACACGGTCTTGATTCAGGCCCAGAGCAGGTCTCCTCTGTTCATTCAGCAAAGCACAGCTGCTGTGGAAAAGATCACAGAATGGACATGCCAAGTCTGTCTGAACCCTAACCTAAACCCAAACCCAAACCTAGGTCTTCCTTTTTAGACTTGCAGGTAGGGTAGAGAGCCATCCTTCCCACTTATTGGCATTGAGCAACCTGGACTTCTAATCCAATTTCAAAGCCAGACTTTCTTGCTCAGACCTAGACATCTCTTACATGATCAAAGATAAAGAGTTTTAATTACAGCAGCCCCTAATTTCAGAATATTTGTATTTGCAATATTAATGTTATTCCTGGAAGGGGAGAGAATAAAAGTGGGTAATTCCTATGCTTTGTGGGTGAAGGGGGAGAGAAGGAAGATGTCTGTGGACTAGGACCTTACTGCTACCTCTGTGGCTTGAGAGCAGAACTGAAGTGTGTGAAGCTGATGCAGAGAGCTCCTCTGCTGGGGCTAATGCAGTGGCTGTGACCAACATCAGGTAAAAACCTCTGGCAGGACCAGCAGCCAGGAAGGACAAGAAGAAACATGCTTCACTGAGGCACTCACAGATGTTTATGAACATCAGGGAAGTGGCTTAGGATCTTTCAGGCATTTGAGGAAAGTGGGGTCTAGTGAGCCTTGAACGTGCTCCCCCCAGACACCTCTCCTGCCCTGTCCCCTCCACACTGGGATTTTCAAAGCTGGTGTTTATCTGACCCAGATAATGTGAAAGCTAGTACAGCTACTCATGCAAAAACAACTCGGCAAACCTGGGGCCTTTTGAAAGTACTATCCTCTGAATACAAAGAACAAGTACAAGGAGGTTCAGGGAGTCACTTTTCCCTCCAGTCCTTGGTAAATATTTTTCACTAGTTCTAAAAATAAAAATGCTTTAGACAGATACCTAAGCAATCCAGACTCAACAAGTTTCTTTATTATATGAAAATAAAGAAAACTTCCTGCATGTGGTTTGCTTTCAGCTACCGTTATCTGTTTAATAGACACTGAGCTAAGCAAGAAAAGCATAATAAAAAAGAGCAGATTTATGGTAGACTTCTTGCATAACAGAGGACAGGCATTTTCTTTTTTCCAGTGACCTTAGAAGTCCCTATGCTCTGTTAATTGCTGGTTTGTTGTATGCATTCAATGAGGAACAAGCACATAGCTGAAAATAAGTTTTCTGTGTTATGTGTTTGCCACATAAGAAAGAAAAATATTGCTTCAGATTTAAACCATACAGTTAGTCCAGGCTGACTGATGAGACTAGCTTTCCCACAGTTGGGTATTAGAAGATGTGCCTGATATCTCATTTGCAGGTCAAAACAGGCTTCACAAGGTCAGCTGCTGCTCCTGAACATGGCCTGCCCCACTCCAGCTCTGCCTGGTGGCAACTATTCACCACTGGAATTTGTTCCTGAGCAATACTGAGCTCTTGGACTGCCTGCCCTAAAGCAATGGTGGCCAGACAAAAGCAATCTCTTTTCACATAGAGCAGAATCCCAAGCCCTGTGAACTTAGCTCCCTCTGTTTGGCGTTACTGATCCGTTAGTCTAAATATGGTACATGGCAGTTTGATGGAAATCATTTCCAGTAAGAGAGGATGTTTCTTCAGCAGTTTTCAAGCTGGCTCTGACTCAGGCATTCTCATGGGAGCCCATTTAACTGGTCATTAGGGAGACAGCAAAAAGGCATTGAGGAATTTCGTAACAAAGATGTGCATCCTGTATGAAAGACCTCCTGAGAATCCTCCTGGCCATTGGCTCTGTGCATGCTTGAGAGATTTTATTAATGCTGCTGAAAAAATATTGCTGAAACTAATCTATTATTTGTGCATAATTTTAAAGATGCTATTGTACTTGTTCCAGCAATGTGATGAACCACTGTGCTTGTAAAATGCTGTGCTCAAACAAACCATAATTAAATGTTTAAAGGCGATTAACACCCTATATTGCAACACACTAATCGATGGTGGAAGGGTTGGAGTTACTAAATGAATAACAGGAAGAAACATCCAGAATTTGCTAAGCGAGGTCTTCTCACAAGCTAGGACCAGAGTAAATATGGCAAGCAAAGGGTCTATGTAAGAACGTAAAACTTGTGAATCACCTTTACAAAAGCCCTAAGAGACAAAATAAGTATTCCTTCATAACAGACACCTTCTCATTTACACCTTTTTGTGCACACGTGTTTCAAGGAGAATCTTTTCCAGATTAGCAGTTATTGAGTGTTATTAAGGCTTTAATCCTGTAAAGTCCCTGAATACACAGACTTCCTTAGGTGTCATGGCTGGACCCACTGCTTTACTAAGATTACTAATATGTTTAAAACTGTGTCCCATCCTAAGAATTTAATTGGACTGAATTTAGTAGCTGGCAGAAGTGTGGGTGTCACAGGGGGCCAGAGTTGTAGTTTCCATTTCAAGTAATCCAGACTGTGGCTGCTCCAGACTCCAAAATGACCCAGTGTGAGGGCAGCAGTCCAAGTGACAGAACCCCCACCAAGGCGCTTCTGTGGGGTTGAGCTGCCCCAAAGCCAATTGTCCTCTCTAGAAGCCTCAGGCAAACCAGAGAGACAGGGGCACATGGGGTGAGCAACCTATAAGGGGATCTTCTCATCCAGACCTTGACACTCATGCAGAGAAAATGTAAAAGGCCTCCCCTACTGACCTCTCTTTGTCAGGCTCAGGCTGGAGGAGACAGGAGTTTTTTTCCCTTTCATTTGGAGACACACTGATTCTTATCATTAATAGTAGGACTGTTTGTTGTATGTTTACTGCCAAGCCAGACTGAATCACAACCATCTTCTTCTTGCATGGATAAACAAGAGCTATCATGAGAGAAATCATGTTGTCTAAGTGTTGGATCAAATGCCTATGGGATTGCAAGTTTGGTTCTTGGGCATGTTTGTCTGGTGCTACACGCAGGGATATTGGCACTAGGGGGAAAAGGCCTAGAAAAGGAGCAGAAAGGGATGGGGAAAAAAAACACACACGAGCCAGAGAGAGAAGGAAGTTTGGGTAGAAGTGCAAGAAATACTGTAAAAATTTGAGCATTCAGATGCTCTGCACTAAGTAGTGGGACATACCATAGCTAATCAGCTCCTTAGCCTTGCTAGTCAAGGCTTCTGAAAGAGGGAGGCATTGATCTTACTTACAGGTGAGATTCTGGGAAATTTTACAATGGGCAAATATGACAGGGTATTCTTCACCCTCAAAATTTTCTTTTCTTGGATAGCTGGATGTTCCCTATGGGTCTGTACTCCAATACTTCATCTCTCTGATGATGGTTTCTGTAATTAGTGCTATTCTAACTCTGCATGCTCTTGTTATTCTTCTGAACCTGTCAGATGCTTTTCTCCTTTGTGCTAAGCTCTTGACCTCAGTAACTTATCCTGGCCAGGAGATCCTTACCCTAACAATGTGCACGATTTTTTTAACTTTTATTTTTATTTTTGAAAGTTGATCTAACTGGCTAAGCTTCTATTTTAAGGTATTAAACCTAGTCCAGCCTCACCAATGTGTACCTTAGCCAAGGTATGCCTGGAGCTGAATGCAGTATATACAGATGTAGCAAAACAAACTTGCTAGTACTTGTTTTGAAAAAATTTCTGCAATGAAAGGCATGAATTACACATAATTATTGACCCTGCAGTGTAAATACTGATGATAAGAAGCTTTTAAAATGTACATTATTAAACGAGTAGAGTGTTTGGAGTTATAGAGACATCAGTGGTTTAGCAATTAAATGCATATTTATGAACTCTCCCAAATAGATACTCTTAATACAAAAGAATTCAGTTTTGAGACGATCTAAAAAAACAATTTCTCAGATCCAGGATCTTAAATTTGCTACAAACTGTCATAATGTTTAATTTCAAACTATATAGATATGCACCATGTAACAGCTTCTTTCAGGGTCTGTTCCAAGGACCTTAAACGAATGTAAAGTCTTCCCACTGACTTCAGCCAGCTCTGAAAAGACACAATCTTCTGCTAGCATTACCTGCTCACCATTAACTGCTCACCATTAACTGCTCTGGCATGTCTCTGCTACTCTTTTGGCCCTTGCAGAGGAGGGAAGGGTATGAGGAGTGTGATGCCAAGAAGGACTGTGTGCTTTATTTAACATCATTATTCTGATGGCACTCAGCTCCTTTCTCATCCAGTTTTTGCCATTGGTCACTGATGATGCATTGTGTGAGTGATGGAGAGAAGCCAGTTGTTTTCAAATATTCAGTTGGACTTGGCTCTAGGTAGAAATGGGACCTGGTCTGTGCCTCCTCTAGGTTCTGGGTGGGAGAGGTTGTGTCCACATGCTGTAGCAGGAGGAAGTCTAGAGAAAGCCTAGAGAGCTCTCTAGAGAGAGCCTGCAGAGCTCAGGCCTTCATGAGATACAGGTTCAAAGGGTGGTATCCATAGCAAAATAAAGGCTTAGGGGAGATAGACTGGGGAGACAGCCTGGGTTATGTTGGCAGGTAGGAAGAATATGTGGGACTGAGGTGAAGAGAAAGGCATTAATCTCCTGCTGGTATTGAGCAATGCATGTCTGCAGCTATAGGGAGTAACATGATTCCCCAACTCATCCTTGCAGAAGCAATACTCTGCTATACTAACGGGCCACAAAGGGCAGAGTTATGGGATTGGTTTGAATTTCAGAGATGGATTTATGCTGATGTAGAAAGTGACAGGCTGGAATTCAGGTTAATGAGAAAAAAAAAAAAACCACCTTTTAATGGTTTGAATTTCAGAGATGGATTTATGCTGATGTAGAAAGTGACAGGCTGGAATTCAGGTTAATGAGAAAAAAAAAATCACCATTTGAAAGTCCCTTTCCTTACCCCTCCAGCTCTCATGCTTGTACTGCTATAGTGTTTTAGACATGGCAGGCAGATCAAGAGGAAATGGAAATGAACACACATGCAGAGAAATCAGGGTATGTCGATCACCTGAATCACAAAAGTAACTGGTTTGAATTAAAATAAGAACCATTGTTCTGTTTGGGTCCAGCATTTGAGAAGCCTTCTCTGAAGCCACGGTGTTTACGTAACCTCTGTCTCTTCCCTTTCCCCCTCACTCCCTCATCTTCTGCTCCAGAGTTTCCACATGATGGTGCAGCCTGATGAAGATTATCAGGACTGATTTTCAGCCAGGTAACTTCAGCTGAAAGTTGGAAGGGTTCTGCTTACCCCCACTGTACTACTTTCATGGGACTTGCCTGGCCACCTGCAATTCATTGGCTGCTTTTCTACTGATATGAAAGGAGACAGCCCGGATAAAAAGTCCAGCTTCCTATTTATCTCTGAACAGACAGTGGGACCTGACTTGTGACAAGCGCCTGTCACCTACAGTAGTGCCTGAGTAGCTTCAGGAACTGAGCTTCAGCTCAGCCACCTCCAGCACAGGAAGATCTTTAGTGCCAAAGATGGAAGGAAGGTGGAGGAAAACCCTTGGAATAGTGGTGATCCTTAGCTTCAAGACAAGGAAGTTTAGCTGCCTCTGGAAGAGGGAAAGTTTGAATAAATTGTCAAAGTTGTAGAGATTATTACTCCCTCTGGTTTTCTCTGGGAAAGGTGATGATGGGAGAGCTCGGGAAAGGAAGCTACTTAACTCTGATTGTTGGGCCAACATGACAAAACTGTCCCACGAGAAGTGTGTGCGGTGGAGGCCCCGACGAGCAGTGTGAGGGGTTTCTTTGTGCGTTGACTCCGCATTCTGTGGTCTTTAAATATGGCAGGAGACAGTGCCAGGGTACAGAAGAGAGCTGGAGTTTCCTGGGAGTTTCTCACAGATTTTTATGCTGACGCCAAAGAGGATCTTTCTGCTGACAGGATCAGAGTGGTTCTGAGGCGTCAGAGGACGGGACAAAGCTCAAGGTTTAGCTTTAACCCTGGCACCTCATAAGATGCTCTCGACCATATATTGGATTGGAAAAATACATCCTCATGTACCGTTGCACAAAACTCCTGCGCGGAACATGGAAAATCAGTTCCCTGACATGCGAGCTGCCTCTGTCATCTGAGGGATCTCTCTCGGATATTCCGTGTGCCTGGTGCTCTAAACACCCCTTGCAAACGCCGACCCTCCCGCTGCTCGCACGGAATTTCCCCTCGGCTCCGGGAGGGGGAGACAAGCGAGAGGGGAGGCCCGGTGCCCCAGCGCCGGGATTGGGGACCGGCTGGGGCAGCCGTGGGGCTGGGGAACAGGCTGCCCCGGTCCTTTGTGTGCAGCTTCTCCTCTGGGTGACTCACAGGAGCAGGGCAGAGCTTCGCCGCTCTGTCATTGCTCCCCCCCCAGCTCCGGCCCTGGGTGGGTTCTGCATGAAGAGCCCAGACGGAGGAATTTCTTTCTTTACACAGTGGGTGTTAATCAACATTTTGGGAAATGCAATTACAGGTTCACAAGCTGTGGAAACCTCTGAGTTTCCCACACTTGGTCAGGATGGTCACCGTCCGTGGCTCAGCTCTTTCATTAGCTGCCAGGGACACGAACCTCTCACGGTGCCTGCGTGAGACTGGGAATGTTTTCTGAATGGCTGTGGTGCCAGCCCTGGAGCCATACGTTTTGCAACAGCCAGTGCTAGGATTTTCCTAAGAGAATTAGGAACGCTGTTTTTTCTGGGAGCCAATTTTTCATTTATTTATTTATTTTTTAAAATCCCTGCCTTTTTGTGACTAGCATTCCAGCTGAGCATGTCAGACTCCTGGCACTGCTGATGTACTCTGCTGCATTACTCAGCTTTTGTGCTTCCAGATTGAAATGTCAGTGCAAGCAACTGTCAGCCTCCCAGAAGTCAAAATGTAGAGCACCATTCCCCCTTCCCTAGGTAAGCAGTTTCAAGATACAGCTCGGTCAGTTACGAGAAAAGCTAGAGGATACGTTGCCTGTGGTACCGAGGGGCTGAACTTACCAATATCCAATGTCCTTCCCAGACCTCAGCTCCTAAGAACACCCTGAATGATGTGGAAAAACAAGGTTTTCCCATTATGTGCACTTTCCTGAGTCATTCTGCTAAATTATATTCCCTATTCCCATTGCCATTTTTCTGCAGTCCTACACGGCTGTGCCCTGACTACTATATCCAGTGAAAACCTTTGTTATCAGAAGCCATAATTCATCTACCAGCTCTCAAGGGTCACCACTTATTGGACAGTTATACCCTGACCTTAAGGCCTCACCTATACAGAAAGGCTGTACTGCTCTAGCCTTGTTGGTATAATTAGAGTAAAGCAGTCTCTACATTTGCCCCACTCCTCCTTGGTGCGAGTAGAATCACACAGCTATAAAGATGTTTATACAAATCTGGGTTATTCTTACAGAGAAAGCAGAGTGTGTTTTACCACAACAAGGCATTTTTATTTCAGCATAACTGCATCCCCACCAAGCCTTACGCTGATCTCATTAGGGCTAATTTTATATAGGAGCAGATGCCAGAAAGAGCACGCTGAAACACTGATACGTGGGGGAAGCACACACAGGGCTACTGTCTATGTTTTACACATGTTCTGATGTGGCACTCCCACTTGTGGTGGCACAGACCTAGCCCTGTGTGAGGGGGAGGTCACATTGCTGACTGGAATTATTGTATGCATACAGAAACTGTGTTTAGACAAGGCATTTAGAGAAACACAACCCACTTTCTATAATTTTCTACCCTTTGGAGGCTGGACTGCACTGCTGTAAAGCAATCCTGACACTAGCCAGGAGCTTGAGGTCCAAGAGAAGACATGTAAGGTTTGGTCTAAGAGATGAAATTCAAGAATTACTCACAGTTTAAATAGACAGCTCAAGAGAAAAAGCTCCTATGAATGAGTTTCACGGTCCGAAGTGCTTTTAGTGTTTCAATTCATTTTGAAAGATTTGGGAGAAAATGGCCCCGTGTCTGGAAAGAAACCTCACACTGACCTCACCCAAGAAATCTGTGTGCCTTCTTCCTTTTTTAAAGGAGCAAATAAAGACGAATCTAAATGTAGTGGCCAGCAAAACTTCAAGCCAAGTCTGTTACAACATATCTTCAACCACAAGCCAATTAGGCCTGCCCCGGGGGTTTAATACAGTGGGCTAGACAATGCCAGTATCTGAAAGTCTGTAGTGCTTTCTAGTCCATGCAGAAAAACAATTAACTGAAAACAAGGTAAATAATAAACATGTTGTGTAATATATTTTTGAACATGTAATATTCATGCCATTTCTCAAGGGCACCTCAATTCCAGAATGAGATGGGACTTTTTTCAAGCTCCTCTGACAGTAAAGCACTTTTTAAAGGAGCAGGGATGTTTGGCAGAGCTTAGGTAGTGAGAAACTCCTTGGCTGTGCTCAGCCATACCCTGCCCTACTGACTCAGATGTTACTCCTGAGGTCTGAACCAGATGCCCCTACAAGTTTGAGCAGCCATAGGCCTGTGCTGCTGCCAGCTGGGAAAGTCCCATATAGCCCATTACACATAGGCTGGAAAGGCCTGGCATTGTCAGGGTGCACTTTGCTTCATCTTCACTTTTTTGGTTGTGATGGGCTCCTACACAGGGAAGGTGGGCTGAGTAAATTTGGCTTTAGCCAAGCATTACAGCTGGCTAATGACTGGTCTAAGAATCTACAGTTCTACTCTGAAGATACAAAGGCATTTCTGTGGAGGTCAATGATCTGTCCAATAGTAGCAACTTTTAGAAAGTTTTTAGGCTTTCCAATAGCAGGATCAAAATTCAGGCTATGGTGATAAATGTATTTTCTTTCCCATTGTCCTTAACATGTTGTGAATGCACAGCCGGGAAGCATAACCTGTCCTGTGTCATGCATCCTCAGTTACTCATGCTCTGTAGTAAACTTGGTCAATGCAATTTTTAGACAAGTCAAAGTTACCATTCATTTTCTTTCTACAATCTACAGTCGGGGATAAGAATTAGCTTTAACTTCCCATACACCTTTCCAACCTGTGGGCAATACCCTACTTTTAGTGCAGTCAGTGGACTTGTGCCATTGCCCTCAGTGGAACCCAGGATTCACCAACATGTTTGGAAGTTCCCCTGCAATATATCAGCCCTGAGAGAAAACAAACAGCTGACCTGAAATGTTATAGTTTCAGGCATGTAATTCCCACACCAGTCAACCTTCACCACTGTAAAAATACTCTGCAAAAAGAACACCCAGAGAGTCTGTGCAGGACCAGAAGCAGGACACTGATGGGAGCAGGCAGTAATCTTGAGTATTAGGGGAAGGGAAGCAGGACTGGGGAGGCTAGGATAGGAGGGACTCTGGGAGGAGAGGGAGGGCTGTGCCACACACATTCATTCGTGTTACCTGCATAAGCATACAACTTCCTTTGTTTTTACATTACAGGATTTTGCTTTTCGCAGCTAACCTCTGGTTATGCAAGTGATTTCTTACACGGTGCACTGAGCAACACCTAATCATTCTCCCTCACACAGGGAAGGTAATGATTGCTTAATGTGTCTGGAGAAATGATGTCCTGTGTTTGGCTTACAGGCCTCTAAGGCTATCCAGGAAGTTTAACTGAGCAGTACTCAATAGCTGAGCTTTCAGTATAATTAATTTTGGCATTCTTTTTGTATTCCCATCTCTTTTCATTTCTAAGAGTTCTTTGGAAAATAAACAGCATCTGATTTTGCAGATTAAATAAAAAACCCACATGCATTATTTCACATCAAATATTTTCTCATGCATGAATGAGGTGGGGAAACATCCTTGGGCCTCTGATGAAGTAAAGAGAGGTCCCATAGCTTCCACCCTAAGGAGAAATATCTTGCCTGTGGAAGTGGGGGTTTCTGCAGCAAAAAATACTCAAGAGCAGTAGCTCACTCCCTTTTGGGTGTCAAGAAAGGACCAACAGCTTTCTGTTGTGCTCTGTCAGGAGAAAAAAGGGAGAGAAACTAACACTGCAGTAGCAGTAGTGGTGGCCCTGTGGTTTCCCATACAGATGTCCTCAGCTGGAGTGCAGTGGTGTTGATCTCTCCTGGGTGATTCCTCTCAGTCACAAGATGTACCAACGTGATTTAGAACAATTCTACTGGCTTACTTCAACTGCAATTTGGACTTCATGTTTGTTTTTTGCTGTTATTTGTATTTCATATGAAACAAATGAAAACAGGTAACTGATCTCTAAAGAACCAGATAGTTTGAGGTACCTGAAACCTCAGGTAGTCATGCTGAGGGATGAAAAAGTCCTAATCAGGCTTCTGTTTTCTATGTAGATTTTTTTTCTGAAGCTGGAGCCTTGGAGCTAGCCCATCATTCTAAGCTGGACTTGTTTCCAGTCAGGGGCAGCTTTAGGCCCAGGCAAGGTAGGACTGCTTTGACTTTTCTGCAAGCAAGTCCATTAGTTAAACGTGTTATTGATGGCAATTGTTATTCTCATTTTGAAATTTCACATCGCATTTCAAAGATAACATAATGCAGAAAAATGCTTTTAATGATCAATCTACAAGGGAGGGAGAACTGCTCTTCAGGAGATCAGAGTGGATAATGCAAATGCGCTCAGTGCCTGGGGATGTAGAAAAATTAGGGAGAGGCCAGAGGAGAGCTACAAGAACAATAAGAAATTTTAAAAACACTGTCTGTTAGGAAAGATTAAAGGAAGTGAGAGGGCTCATTCAAGGGTAAAGGTTGGTGAAAAGTATTTAAGGTCTTTGAATACTTAAAGGCTGTTGTAGATTGGCAATTTTTTTTTTCAGATTCACCTAGGGAAACACAGAAAGCAATCTGATCAATCTGTGGCAAAAATAGTATCTCTTGTTTATTAGCAAAATGCCTTCTTGTTTTTTGTTCCTCTTTCTAAAAGAATCATAGAATCATAGTATCATAGAATGGTTATGGTTGGAAGAGACCTTAAAGATCAACAGGTTCCAACTCCCCTGCTATGAGCAGGGACATCTCACACTAGACCAGGCTGCACAAGCCTCATCCAGCCTGGCCTTGAACACCTCCAGGGAAGAGGCTTCCACAGCTTCCCTGGGCACCCTATTCCAGCACCTTACTGCCCTCATGGTGAAGGATTTCTTGCTGATGTCTAACCTAAACCTACCCTCTTTCCGTTATCACAACCCTCTCTCAGGGGGAAAGCCCCTCTCCAGCTTTCTTGTAGACCCCTGTCAGATACTGGAAGGTGCTATAAGGTCTCCCTGGAGCCTTCTCTTCTTCAGGCTGAACAGCCCCGACTCCCTCAGCCTGTCTTCATCGCAGAGGTGTTCCAGCCCTCTGATCATCTCCCTGGCCTTTCTCTGGACCCTCTCCAACAGGTCCACGTCTTTCCTGTGAGGGCACCAGAGCTGTACACAGTATTCCAGGTGGGGTCTGACCAGAGCAGAGCAGAGGGGCAGAGGCACCTTCCTGGGCCTGCTGGCCACACTTCTTTTGATGCAGCCCAGGATGGGGTTGGCTCTCTGGGCTTCAGCACACACTGGTGGCTCATGTTGAGCTTCTCATCTACTGCCACCCCCAAGTCCTTCTCCTCAGGACTGATCTCCAGCCATTCTCCCCCCGGCCTGTGTTTGTGCCTGGGGCTGTGCCAAACCAGGTGCAGGACCCTGCACTTGGCCTTGTTGAGCTTCATGAGGTTGGCACTGGCCCACCTCTCCAGCCTGTCAAGGTCCCTCTGGATGGCCTCCCTTCCCTCTTGGGTGTCAACAACACCACACAGCTTGGTATCAGCAGCAAACTTGCTGAGGATACACTCAGTCCCACTGTCCATGTCTCCAACAAAGATGTTAAACAGCACTGGTCCCAGCACTGACCCCTGAGGGACACCACTTGTCACCTGCCTCCATTTGGACACTGAACCATTAGCTACAAATCTCTGGGTGTGGCCATCTAGCCAATCTCTTATCCACCAAGTGGTCCATTGTCAAATCCACGTCTTATCAGTTTGGAGACCGGGATATTGTGTGGGACAGTGTCAAAAGCCTTGCACACATTCAGGTAGATGATGTCAGTTGCTCTACCATTATCCTCCATCTCTATAACATTGTCATAGAAGGTGACCAAACTGTTGCCCTTATTGAAGCCATGTTGGCTGTCACCAATCGCCTCTTTATTTGCCATTTGCCTTAGCAGACTTCCCAGGAGGATCTGCTCCATGATCTTGCTGGGCACAGAGGTGAGACTGACCGGCCTGTAGTTCCCTGGTTCTTCCTTTTT
>NW_009953719.1:627559-679415 GCF_000747805.2 Chaetura pelagica | reverse complement strand
CCCTCACCAGACTGCCATGATCTCTCAAATGTTGTGGACAGAGGCTTTGCAACTGCATCCACCAGCTCCCTCAGGACCTGTGGATGGACCCCATCACATCCCATACATTTGTGAATCTTTAGGTTCTTCAGATGGTCACAAACCTGTTCTTCTCCTACAGTTGGG
This sequence comes from Chaetura pelagica, assembly GCF_000747805.2. NCBI lineage: Eukaryota > Metazoa > Chordata > Aves > Apodiformes > Apodidae > Chaetura > Chaetura pelagica. Next base: position 679,250 of record NW_009953719.1, on the reverse strand, counting down.
GGGGACTAGTTCTCCCAGTCTGTTTTCACCTGCTGTGGCCTTTGCTATGAAGCTGGAGCACTTGCTAGAGAAGACTGATGCAAAGTAATTGAGAACCCCAGCCTTTTCAATATCCTGTGGAGATAGATTTCCCACTTCCTTCAGGAGAGTGCCTACATTTTTCTTGGTTGTTCTTTTATCCCCAACATACCTGTAGAAGCTTTTCTTATTTTTCTTTACATCCCTGGCAAGATTTAATTCCATCTGGGATTTGGCTCTCCTTACCTGATCCCTAGCTGCTCAAAAAATCTCTCTGTAATCCTCCCAGGGTACTTGCCCGAGTTTCCACCCTCTGTATATTTCCTTCTTCAGTTTGAGCTTTTCTAGGAGCTGCTTGCTCATCCACACCAGCCTCCTGGGGTTTTTACCTGACTTTCTTTTGGTTGGGATGCATCGGTCTTGGGCCTGGAGAAGGTGATCCTTAAATATCAGCCAGCTTTCATGGGCCCCTCTTCCCTCCAGGATGAAGTCAAGGGTAGTAAGCTTACTGTGAGCCCTCCTTGCTGTCCTTAGGATCTTGAACTCCACCATTTCATGTTCGCTAAAACCAAGGCTGCCCTTGAGCTTGGCATCCCTCACCAGCCCTTTCTTATTGGTGAGAAAATGGTCCAGCATGGCTCCTCTACTAGCTGGTTCCTCAATTACTTGGAAAAGGACATTATCATCAACACACTCTAGAAACCTCCTGGATTGTTTGTGTTTTGCAGAGTTGTATCTCCAGCAGATATCAGAGTGATTGAAGTCTCCCATGAGGACCATGGCTTGTGAACGTGAAACTGCTCCTATCTGTCTGTAGAGTCCCTTGCGTTTACTGTCCTTCTAGTCAAGCAGCCTCTAGCAGACCCCCACTGTAATGTCACCTGTGCCTGCCTTCCCTTTAATCTTAACCGATAAACTCTCAGCTGGCTCCTCGGCTGTCCCCAGGGGGAGTTCCATGCACTCCAGTTGGTCTTTGACATAGAGGGCAACACCCCCACCTCATCTCCCCTGCCTGTCCTTCCTAAAGAGTTCATAACCCTGCATTCTGATGCTCCACTCATAGAAGCCATCTCACCAGGTCTCCATGATGCCAGTAAGTTCATAGCCTTGCAACATGCACACATCTCCTTCCTTCTGTTTATTCCTCATGCTGCTTGTATTTGCATAGAGGCATTTAAGCTGGGCCTCCAGTGAAGGTAACTGACCAGCTGAAGGGGCTGAGATTTCATTATGCCACACTCTGGGTGCTCCTCTGCTGACCTGCACCCCTTCTATAGGTCCTGGGCATCTATTACTGGTTCTGGCATCACACTAAAATTGATCGGCATGGGATGAATGGAGAATCCCTTCCTCCAGCCACATCAGTTTAAAGCCCTCTTCACCATTTTGGCTAGTCTATGACTGAAGATGCTCTTCCCCTTTTCTGATAGCTGGATCCCACCAGCTCCCAGCAGATCACATTTGTCAAAGCTGGTCTCATGATCCAGATAGCCAAACCTGTGTTAGTGAAATGGCAGAGCAGGTTATCTAGGAAAAGTGTGGAATTTCTTCCCAAAATGTTTCCAAGACTTAGCTAGAGTCTCCTGCCAGAGAAGCCTGGTTACGCTTAATTTTTTACAGAGGTTTACTTAAGCTGCATAAATATTGATGAGAAAAGAGTGATAATCTCTTCATTGTGTGATCCAGGAACCTGGCATAGCTGAAAATAGACCCTTGTTTATGGACAACTGGATCAAAAAAATAGTCTGAAGGAGATTTTAGGAAATTGACAATCTGAATTAACACCTTACAGTGACTGAGGCAGCCACAGAGACCCTTGCAAACGGAGTTACTGAGCCAGGCACAGGCTGCAGACAGGTCCAAGGACATGTGAGGTGCTCTGTCCTCAGATTTTTCCCTGTTTTGAGGAAACCAGGTGGGTTTTTTTAATCTTCACCAATAGCCAGTAGAGCCTTCTTCTCTCTAGACATGCTGTCTTTTGTTAGGCTGTCTGGTTTGGATCCTTGTGCATCACCAAAGCAACACTAACACCCTCCTTGTTGAATCAGGGTAGTTGGAGAGAGTCTAGGGAAAGGATGACCTGCATAAATAGTGATTTTGCACATATGAGGCAAGATATAAAGACCTGGTCTGTTTAGTGGGGTGGAGAAATAACTAGTTTCCCTGTTTAAAAGTTGTCTGTAGTGAGCATGTCATAATAAGTCATTGTCCATGTCTCCTAGGACTAGGACCAGGTGAGTGTGTTCTTTTCTCGACCTTTGCATCTTCTCTGTGGATGCTGCCCCTTCTCTTCTCCTACCCAGTTCTCCAGGCCTTGCCAAAGACAGAAGTCACTCTTGCTGCAAGCCTAAAAGAACTCATGTTGTTGTGTGCATTCTGGTGCTGGCTGTAGTTGGTCTAGCATGGGGGCTGGGGAAGCGTTCCCCCATGAGCACCAGGACATGCTAACAAGGGCCTCTGGGAGCTGCCAGAGGATATGATATGAGGGAAGCTTGCTCCACTTTGTTGGCAATGAAACATCTTTTCTCTGCATAAAAATGTCCTTGAGAAAGAGAGTCTAATTTATAGTTAATAGCTGGAAGTTTTTGTGAGAACTTAGCGAGGGCAGAAAGCTCTGGAGTCTTATGGTCTGGGATATAATAGAGGAGGATGGTTTCCATGAATACTCAGGGGTATTATTTTGTGCTGCACATGGGTTTTTTTCTGAGCCTGGTCTCTTCCTACAATACACAGCATGTGCTGTACAGAAGCAAGACAAGACAAAGCTAACCACGTAGGTCATGACTCTGAGCATGTGGGAAGCCGCTCTCCAAATACAAAAGTTAAGGTAAATATCTGGTGTTGATAAACACATTGTGCATACTTAAGACCACTGCTGTTCCTTGGGTGCCCTTTGTTAGTGTAAATAAGCTTCATCTTGGTTTGTGGCAAACCTCAAATATTTGACTTCAGTCTCAGCATGGTTGAGCAGACAGTATACAGAGTTACTCATCTGTTCTTGTGCAGGGTTTTTTAACACTGTGACTTATCATATTAAATCGGTCTTGACAATGAAACCCCAAACTTTTCCAAATAAAACAATAGTAGAGGGTTAGAGGACTCTTCTCTTGCCCAGTCTAAAGTTGCTCTGCTAAACATCCAGGTGGCAACTGTTCTCCCACCCCAAGGAAATGTTAATGATTTCTCTGCATTGCATCTGCTTTATTAGCTTCAAAGATAATGGAGGGGCTACAATACTACTGGCACCATAGGTTCACCTTTGCCCAGACAAAGGCAGAGAGAAGGTGCTGTGTGTGAGTGAAGGTGTTTGGGGCATCTTGCTTTGGGGGAGATGCAGCTTGAGTCCATATCTCTGCAAAACCATGCACAGCCTCCTAAAGTGAGTGTGCTTGTTTTGACCACCATCATCTGACTTTTGGGAGTACAGGGAACAGTGGGATTATGTGGGGAACTACACCTTTGGAAAGCTCTCATCAGAGTCAAATGGATACCAGATTCCTTGGCACTGAACACCCTGGATTGTGTAAAGCGGGTGGATACATTGCTGGAAAAGTACTAAATAGCTCAGCACAGGAGGTTCTTTGTCTCCTCCACTTGTAGATATTAGCATGAAGAAAGTGGAAGTTGCAGCACAATTTCACTCTGGTCACTCCAGCTTTGAAGCATAGTTTGGACAACACTGGCTCAATCTGCCTGCTTTTCAGCAGTGACTGCCTAAGAGGACAGTGGTACAGAGTTGACTATGAATGAAAAAGCAGCCTAGCAAAATGTTAGTGCATGTGGCAGCCACATCTGTGCTCCGAGGGACGTGAGCAGCTTTATTGCCAAAGAAACTTGGGGGCTTAGCTGACATTGTACCTGTGTAAGCCCCAAATATAGATCATTTGACTCTTTTTTGTCTGCCACCCAAATTTGTAAGCAAATGAGGATTGCCAGAATGTTTCTGAGGTGCTGAAATCTTGCACACAGCTGAGGGATGTGCATGCAGGTACCCTAATTGCCATGGCTCCAGTAGGCTTTAGCTTGGAGCCATCACAACCAGGATGGCTGCATGTACATCCTTGTAAACAAAGCATGTAGTTCTCTGCCACACTTCTCTTTCCTGTCAGTACTTGCACAAAACCCAGGCACATGGTAATTGTTTCCTGCTCAACAGCCCTGTGAGTAGCACCTTGCGTGGAGACTTGGGTCTAGGTTCTTCTGCCTAGGTCATGCTTTGTGTCTCAGGTGATGCGCCAACCTCAGCCTCAGGGTACTTTGGAGTGAAAACTTCCTCTCTGGAAGCTCTCACATTTGGCAGAAAATGTTTAAACATGTACTGCGTTTCAGAAAAAAGTGAGAGTGGCTGTGTACCCATGTGATTTCCAGAGAATGCCTCAAATTAAATCTTAATTCCAGTGAGCATGATGACTCAGAGGACACTGTTTTAAAAGGGGCAGTAGTTGTCCCAGTAACACAAACTACACCCTTCAGCTGGACAGGGAGTTGTCAGTTTTGCTGATCCCCTATCACGTATTTAAATTAATTTTTTTGGCAACGTGTTCATAACAAAGCTGAACTGCCTTATGCTCTGTGCAAAAATTCCCTTTGTTCTTTGTGCAAAGCCACGTAGACATACCTTTCTGCCAGTCCGGTCTACGCTTCATTTTTAATTCCTATTTTTCTCTTCTCCAGATGCTTTCAGCAGTCTCTCCCCACTTGCAGTGACCCAGGGGGAATTTGTGAATCCTGGAGTTCTGGCCTGGCTGTAGGCTGTGGGGCAGCAGGGGTGGTGATGGGGTGTGGGTGGCGGGGGCTGTTCCTGTCAGTGCTTGGCTGCAGTGGATTGTTTCCGAGCTCCACTTTCTTCCCACCCACGTGGACGGGACATACAGTGCCTGCTGGATTTCCCAGAATGAGTCTGGCCAGGAAAATGCAGAAGCCTTGTCTCCAGCTCTGGGTTTTGGCAAAATTCTTTCCCAGGAGCAGGGCTGGTAATGGCAGCCTGGTGTGGCAAGGAGGCTGGATGCAAACCCAAGCAAGCAGCTGGTACCAGGAAACCATCTGTATGTTTTAAGAAAAAGACAAACAAGCTCCTCTGTCAGCTGGCCCAGGTTAAAATGCCAGGTCTGGCTCCTTTTTGGCACTTTGAGATGTTTATTGGGCATAGTGTCCTCAGCCATTCTTCGGACACTTCCAGTTCCCTGTTTCCCCATGGGAGGGAAGAACAGCTGCAGCTCTTTGGGAAACACTGTCCTCCAGTCCTTCCTGGCAGGAAGATGCAGTTCTTGAACTTTCTGAGGAATCAATTGCATCAATTATGACAGTCAAATTGTTACCAAGGATGACAAATTTTTGGCCATACGGATTGGTTTGTTGAGGAAACCATGAAGGCTGCAAACTGCACACTGCTTGTTCTTGAAGGTGACCACAAGTTGTCTTGGTTGAATGGAGCAGATGAACCCCATCTTGCTGTCACCAATGAACTTGATGGGCCTGTGCTGACCTACAGCAGTTTGGAGACTGAGCCAGAGAACAAAGTAGGCCTAAATTCTAAGAAAAAAGGTTTAGAGCACAGCAGGAGGCACAGAAACTGCAGGATTCCTTGGATATGCTGGAACAGCACTGCTTCTGCCCATCCTAAAGGGGTTACTCCTCTGGGATATGCTGAAATACCTAACTAAATCACAGCACAGATCCTCAAAACAGGCATGACTTATTATACAGGGCAAAATCAAAGAACTGGCAAGACAAAAAGAAACCTTCAGGTGGTCCTGGGATGCCAGACTGGCATCATCCATGGAACTACAGGCCCACCCACATCTATGTCCTCATGAAGGTTGGAAACCTAGACCTGCAACCTAGAAACAAAACTGTTTCTAACTTTCAGGAAATTGTGACTAATTTGAAGCAAATGTAAAAATTCTGTTAATAAAATCTGAGACACTATAGGAGTAAGATCAAAAGTCCATGTTGCCTTGTCGTTGGCAGTGACTAACAGCAGGTGCTAAAGAAAACAACAAGCATTTGGTGTTGCCACCACCAAGTGTATCTCCTTCCAGCTTTCAGCAATGTGTGACTTCTGAAATTTTTGAGCCGGAAGGGTGTATCTGCACCTTGGTGTGAAATACCATTTGGTAAAGTTTTTCTGATTCATATTTCTAGTGTCTACAAGAGTCTATGGCAGTGAGTTCTACATCTGCAATGGGGTGAAAGTTTAGGCTGGCTCTTTTTCAAAGTGAGAGGATGCATGCAGAGGTGAACATGAACATCAGTTGCGAAGATCATGAGTCAGTTTTTCAAATTAGTGAACCATTCCAAAGGGTGCTGTCAAATTTCTCATGCTGCCCTCCTTTGAGACCTGGAGACAAGGAGAACTTGGAAAATTCAAAGCAACTTAATAAACCACCCCTGTATTCTTTCTTATTTTTTCCCATAAACAATTGTTGATTTAGTCAGCATTAACTTTTGAACTTTTAAAGACATGCTGCTTTGAAATGCAGTTTGAAGAGTATTATTGCAGTGCTGTAATTAACTTGGCCTTAAGCTGGGAGTGGAGCAAACAAGGAAGCTTTCACAACATTTTAGCTCAGAAAAATGGACATCATGAAGACATGTTTTCCTTACTGCATCTCCCTGTATCTTGTCTATCCTATCAGACGCAAGCATTATAGTAGGCCTCTTCTTTATTTAATTGCTTTGCACTAGATAGAGGCTTTATAACATTATTTATGTTGCAAATAGTATTATCTGAATAAGTAGCTGTGTAGGCATATATCATTCTGTTTTACACAATGAAGGGAGAAAATAAGAACGACTGCAGAATACCAGATCATTTTAATGGACTATATGGTGCTAAAAGACAATTTATCAAGCAGAAAAAAACCCAACAAACTATATTAGCTGTGCCATTCTGCCAGGCTGTTATGTGATAAGAGCTTTGGCAGTATGCACAGTGGCACAGTGCTCAGGTTAAAACACGTTTGGAGATGTCATTGCCTTAAAGAAAAAGGCCACACCAGAACTGATGTATGGCCATATGGAACTCTGAGGAGGCAGGTGTTCTGCTTCCAGCAGTGGTTGGTAGCAAGTGCTGAGGGAAGAGATATGAGGAGTAGGATGTGTGCAGTACCACTGCCCATGAGTACCCTCTCAGTGCAGCAGTCAAGTTATAGTTTTCAGAGGGGGAAAACATCCTGTGCATTTGATTTCAATAGGCACAAATGTATCTAGATGCTATTCCAACTCATATTTAAAGCGAGAAGAACAGCGTATTTTAATTACTTTGAGAACATCTGCATTTCCCCTTGTTATAAACTTCTATGGGTCACCTCTTCTATTTAGTGAGGAGTTGCCATGGGTCTAACATATTGACCAGACATGCACTCCAGTTTCGTGCACCTTTAAAATCAAGGCTGTGTCAGGGAGTTTGTGAGCCTCCATAGCTGCTGTTCATCTGTGGTTTGCTGGCAGCAATGGGACCTGCAGGCTGTACTCCCCTTGAGGAACTGGGCAACCAGAGTTTAAAAACACAACCACTAAGATGTATCGAATCTCTGTGGTTAGACCTCAGGTACCCTCCACTTCACCCACTACAGTGAGGCACCACTGTGTCTGTCATCCTGCACATGTAACCACTTCACAGGGCAAGCCTGGCAAGGGAAACCACAGACTGAATGAAGACAAACTGTCATTTCAGGATTCACACGGGAATATAACTTATCCTCTATGCTATACAAACTCAGTAATTATGTCTGTCAGTGAGTTGATATTTTACATAGATAAATGTGCACATTACTGGCTGACTCAAGCAACTCTGGAGAGCACCTTTTCAATGTGATATATGTTTTTAAACTAAGCTTTCTCTTAATATTGAATAATGACTACTGTAGCACCAACAGGATGTTTTTCTGACAAAGATGCCCAGAATTAGGAGACCAGCTAAGCTAGTGTTTTAAATCCTACTGCAGCAGTCCTAGGGGTGGCTTCACACTGCTGCTGTTGGGTTAGATAATATAGATGTGTTTTTGGTGTAGGGTTGTGCAAGCAAACACTTCATTCTTGGGTTCAACCTTTGCAAAGCAAGACTTTCTGAATGACAAATAGAAGAATGAGAATTCCTTGATTCAGGAACATGGTTCAAGTCCTCTGTACTTCAGGACTTTTGTGAGTCTTGCACACATCTCCCATGCAGTGATTGGTAGGACAGGGAAGGGAGCAGACGACTTAGTTGTTCCCTGCTCTGCTAAGAGGGTGTGAACTGTGGTAAGACTGAGGGCCAGTGGATCCAGGTAATTGTACCTCTTTACCACAGACAGAGTTTATATTTTTATTGCTTCCCAGGTAGGAAAGAAGCTGAGTAAAACAATGTGGGTAGTCCTCCAAACTGTTCTACTCCCTGTGATGCTTTCTCAGCAAAGATATACAATAGTGAGGACATTTTGTAAAGGTTAGCAACATTCAGCAAGGAGATGATGGATCACTGAACATGCCAGCCTATGATCAACTACTTCTTTCACAGAAGTGGTAATTCTCTTTATTTAGTGAATATGAAACAAACTGTGCTGCTTCTGCTAGGGGAAGAAAAAGGGCAGAGCCTGGCCATAATACAATGCTAAGCATTGGTGAGTCACTGTACTCTTGAGGAAGCTGCTACCCTGTCTGCCCGAGGCAGAAGTCAGGCAGCTTCCCAGAGCCTCTGGATGAGGAAATGCAGGCAGTGGGGCTGCTCTGCTGCCCACAGTGGTATGGAATGGCTTGCCCCAGTGCAATTTTAGCAATGCCTCTAGCTATCCTAGGTGGAGTACATCTCATCTGACCTCAGATGTTGGGCAACCCACATCTGAGTTTGTTGTCAGGAGCATCCTTAAAGTGAGTGGGTTGAAAGAGGCCCTAGAACCAACAGTCCACGTCATTCAAAGATCTATTGAGAGGAGGAGACAAGTTGTGTCCTCAAAGAGCCTGTTTCTCTCAAGGTTCTAACAGAAGTCTGTGAAAAGAGCGCTGACATGGACACCAGTACTGTAGATACTTCCACTGAACCACTCTTTAAGTTCATGATCCTCAGTGAACATACCTTATCAAAAAATTCTGGTTTGTTAGCCCTTCTCTGTTTAAGGGTTCCTCCATTGAGGCTACCTCCATGGAGAGTCACTGGCACTGGTTTTTTTACGCTTTACCTGACACGCATGTTAGTTTCCAGTTGCATTTAACTGAAATGTTTGTGTCAGATGGCACTGCAATTTATCAGCTCTTAACTTCTTGTCAACAGTGCTGCATAATCTGACAGACACTGCACCCCTACAGTGGCTTTCAAGTCTTATTTAAATGTTTTATACCTTGTTCCAAAATTGCATTTCCTTTAAAAAATAAAGGGAGCTAAAGAAATCCCTGCCCTTTGGACTGTGATGCTGTTTTAACATACAAAATCAAAAGCACCAAGTTCAGTACCTCCAAAATCACACATCTTCAGCAACACATCTTTACTGCACTAGTTGCAGGATGAACTACCCTTGTTTTTCTTCCTAAGAGATGGATTGTGTCATCTATGAACTGGCCTGAGTTAATGACACATTGAGTTACATTACCTCTGGGAAGCATTGCACCACTGGGCTTCCCAACCCTTTCCAGAAAACTAGAGGAACCTCGGCAGCTATTCCACATCTTTACAGAAAACACACTGTCTCTTTTCCTGGCTTTTGCAGAAAGTGGACTTTGAGTAGTCCAGCTGCTAGAGGAATTTACTTGCAAAGCCAGGCTGAAAAACAATGATGTCACTCTTTTCATTATGATAATGTTTCTATTCTACCCACCCACCTCTTCTCATCCCACATTATGTCATTAGAGCCTCCTCTATGCTGACAAGAAAGTGACATCTTACCAAAGGGTCACCAGGAGTGTCTACCAGTCCAGTCCTGCAGTGCCTTGCCTGTGAAAAGCAGGTAGGAAAAGCCAGTGACTCAGAAGGAGTCACCTTACGGTTTATGCTCTCATACTTCTGAAAGGGAATGACTTCCCTGAATATGCCTCCTCTGTAAAAGTCTGTTTGGACCCAGAATATAAGGAAAGAGATAGTCTACTTCTATTGCTATATTCAAGATCAATAATAAGTGGAAGAAACTGAAGAAAGTGATTTTTAGAGCAAAACATTCTGATTACATTGGCACTGACTATATTGACACTGACACTCCCTCCTCCCAAAGCTGTCCTGCAAATATTTATCTGCCTCAATTTCCACAAGTTATAACTAACCACTTCAGCATCTTCTGTGATTCTACGATTCTCTCTCTCACAGACACCACATGACAGGAATATGATTAATCTACATAAAGATAAATCTCAGGCTCATCATCCCAGTTCTTACTGGTTTTGTTTGGCAAACTAGCACAGATAGTTTTCCATATATGACAGAAATTTCATCTTCTCTGAATGTGTTGATGTCCAAAATTTGATGTGCTATAGGCCCAGTGGTAGTTTCCTAGAAGGCAATTAACTTTCCCTGAAAGAAAAAATAATGTTCAAGGAGGAGCCTATTGCATCAAAACATCCTATCTGAAATCAGGCAATTAGCCCATTTTTAGTCAGTCAGAATTAGCTAGAATATGTCCAGCTGGGTTGGATGCCTGACACAAGCCAGCTCTGCTGAAGTACAGTACCCAGGATTTCCCACTGACAAAATTCCTTAGTGTTAGAGCAGCAGGTGACAGGCATATGCACTTTTCTGCAGCTGAACTGCAGGGTGGCTAGTCACATTCTTGTTCTGGATTTCTCCAGCTGCAACATCAAACCTCATCCTTTTCTGAAAAATCATCAAAGTAGTAGCTTTGTACTAGATCTGCCATAGGTTTTTGTTTGTTTGTTTGTTTTCTGTGTTGTTTTGTTGTTGTTATTTGTTTGATTGATTTTTGCAGAGCATTTCCCATTCTTTCAAGTATGGCCCTTGAATCCAGTGGCAGTTTTTTGAGGAGAGTGGAGGAGAACTTTCCCTCTAAAGAATGCAGCTCCCAACCCAATGGCAATGATCAACCTTTTAGGTCTTCATGTACCATACACAAACTAATTGCACCAAGTGCTCATGTGCTGCCTTATCCTTTCATCTTGCAGCTGTTCTTGCAGCAGGTTCACAAAGGAGGTCTTTAGGGTGTGAGGCTCTAGTACACAAAGATAAAGTGTTAATCTGCCCAGTCTTTCAAGGGCTGCTTTCAATCTCACAGCATATGTGTTTTTTACAGGGTCTGGTGGCTTTGGTTCTGATATTACATAAAAACATTATTTCTTTTCATGTTTTTCACTTGTTTACTCATCACATGCAAGTGACATTGATGGGAAAGGCCAAATACATGGGGGCAGAAATCAGATACAGTCACAACCTGGAATGAATTTGAGACTGCAAGGAAGCATCCATTGGTTACCCTAGATGAGGATTGCTCTTCTAGTGAGGGCAGTCCTCACAGGTAAAGTGCTTCATGTTTATTTTCTATCCCACTTTTTATCTCTACAGATTGTTTTAGGTAGTAACTTGCCTTTTTCTGAATGGATCCTGTAACCAGAGCCCTCTCAGTCAACAAAAAGAGCTGTCAGATAAATAATAATAATAAAGCTAAGCTAATAAACTATCAATATTCCTTATTTTAATTAATTGTCTGTAATTCATGGGATACACAGTATTTACAGCATATACCTAATTTTGCTGCCATGTTAATTGTATACTGCAAAAACTAAAATAAGAAGGGAACAAAAATTAAAGCAAGCTCTTGCCACATAGTAGAATGTCAGCATTTGCTCAGGATCATTCAAGATCAGTTTCAGGCCACATTTTGCTATCCATGTTAAAAAAGTGTGGTGTGGTTTGAAACAGCACAGTTGCAACTAGTTATATGCATAGTAAAACAAACTTTAACCTATGACTTGCATAATGAAATTTAGGATTAATGTGGTTTAGAATATTTTAGAACCATTTTTGTTCAATATAATATCTTTCTCTCTTCCAGTCTTGAAACAGTTCACTAATATGCTTGTTGTAAGATATTCAAGAAAGAATAGGCAAACTACAAAGAAAGGAAAGAAGGCAATCAATGTAGGCAATCTATATCTCACTCACATTGTTGAATAAATAATAGCAGAGGAGGTCTAAAATTAGATTTGAGAAGAAATCTGAACTAGTCTGTACATGGGCTGATGCACATCTCCAGTCTAACTAGTGTACTTCAGAGTCAGATTCTTGGCTGGGGCAGATTGACTGAAATCAATGGTGCCCTCCTGCTTCTTGCCTGTCTCCTCCTGGCTGGGCTAAAGATGCTTATGTCAGATGGACGGAGGGAATGTAGATCTTGCAAATCACTCATTTCTGGAGATACTCACTAGTTTTAGGTGATGTCTATTGGCAAGAGCTGCTACACATGTTGCAGAAGAAAAACTTGCCACCCCATTACTGAACCACAAGGAGGGAAGCCAGCTCCTCGTGTTTGCCTGCCCTCCACACACTGCATCCTGATACAGAACAAGATGGGGTTGATAGCTGACCACAGATATTCCCTGTTCCCAGTCCCAGGAGAAAGAGCAGGATAAGAAAGACACAAGCTCGTATCATGTACTTTCAAAACAAAGATCTGTGGTCTGCTGCAGGAAGAAAAGAGAACCAGTCTGGCATGTCTCCGCAATTAAGAGCAATGAATGCCAGTGTGAGCTATGTAAGAAGTGCTAGTTTGAGGTCTACCCCATGGAATTTGAAGATTAAATAGTATCAAGGCATGCAGCATTGCTGACAATCACATCTGCTTCAGCACCTCCTTAGGAAGTGCAAGGCATAGCTCCCTCTTTAGGTGCAAGCTGCTCATTTGTTATAAAAGCCCAACCCACACAATGTGTGCACACTGCTCATTTCTAATAAAAGCCCAAACCACACATTGTGCATCATCTCTCCAAAATCGCTTAACAGCTACCTCCTAAACAGCCATTTTACCTGGCTTTTGGGTGAGGGGTTTATGTTCCTCATCTCTCTGAGAGAGAGCGGATCTCTGGGTTACAGTCCTACCCTTATCTCATTTATCAATCTGGCTCAAGCCATGGAGCTTAACTGTGCAGGACACCTGAAAGAGACTTCCTTCCAGGCGGCTGTGAGTGGTGATTGATGTGACTCAGAACAGCTTTCCAAAACCAATGCATTGTTCATCCGCCCAAAGACATACTTATACAGAAGTAACAATTTAAAGAAACAGAAGTTCATGCATCCTGATCTTACCTAAACTTTGTACCCTCCTTGCAAATTCAGAAACGTTACGTACCCCCTACTTCTGTGGTGAGAGATACGAGTTGCTCTTCTGATTCTCTTGCTTGTTTCTCAGTCTGCCCAGAAACAGCTGACTCTCCTCTTCTTCCCTTGACCACTTTTGGCACTTGGGTCTACTTGTTGTCTTTAGGTCTAGAAAAATGAGTTTGTTAACCTGCCTGGGGTCTCACAGATAGAGACTGATAGATGCTTTCCTATTGCTCACTGATCACCCTGTACATTCTCTGGACCTATCACTAGCCATCTTTTTTCCCTTACTTTTTTTATTTCTTAAGAACAGCTTTGATGTATTTCATACAGGTAATGGGACATTTCTACTCAGATAATTGCTTTTTTTTTTTTTTTTACTTGGTTCCCGAGCTAGAGAAAACCAAGAAAATTACAGCTTGGAGCCAAATGTTGGTATAACCCCTGAAAATCACTGCCTTGCTTAGACAGAAGGCTTTTGGTTATGACACTGAAGTGAGGAGCAGTAAACTGGAGGTGATATCACTCCTCCTGATTCATAGTGGGGCATGAAATTTGCTTACCCTCTCCCTCTATCACTGAAGGGGTGATTGGTGTCTAAAATGTTTGTGAATGTTCCCTTCAAAGACTCCAAAAGACCAAAGTTCACATTTGCTACAATTTTTCCTTTATTTTTATTTGGAAACATTATTAGTTGAGTTTGGCTTCAACTTGCAAACAAGTTCAGATCAAGTAAAAGTGCATTTTTTTTTTTCTTGAAAATTCCACCAGCTCTACATTTAATATTGAAGCATGAAGATATACATGTCCCACAAAGAGAGATTTTTCAAAGCCACAGGTGGTGGCTGGGCACTAAAATGCATTTGTGCTTTTACAGAGCCTCTTACTGATGGGCTGATTAATGACAAAACTTTCTGAGAAAGAGCAGTAAATACACCCATTAAACCCTCTTCAGTATAATTACACAGAGGGTCAGATCACTTTATTTATGTCTGGGTGAAGATGAAGAAAGCTCAGATGCCAAAGGGAGCTCTGGAAAGGATGGGCTGAAGGGTGAATGTCCCTAGTCCTGTGTCTTCCCAAGCACCTGAGAGCTTCCCTCCTGGTAGCTTTAAAGGTTGCTGCTCCTTTTGCCAAACCAGTAATTTTTACAAGAACTGTTCATTTCTGAGTTTCTCATATTTGGGAAGTGTCAATCTGCTTCAATCTCCTTTTCTTTTTGAGTGGGAAAACCCTCTTGCTGCTGGCCCTGGAGTCAGAAGCTAGACAGAGCTCACATGAGGGACACAACTCCCCAGGCTCCCAGGAACTATTACCAGAAACAGCAAATTTTAGGCTAGTGATCTGGAAGGAGAACTGGGAGAGATCCAGGAAAAAGGTTGTGACTGAGAAGGGCTGGAGGAAAAAAAAAAAAAAAAAAAAAAAGGAAGAAGGAAACAATAACCCAATAACCAAAGGGTACCTCAACATTTTTATTAGTTTGTGTACAAAACCTAGAATTTAGGAGCCAGACTTAATTTCTTTATTGACAATTATGGAAATGATTCATAAGACTGAGAAAATAAAACCCTTTAAAACCAAGAAGTACCTCAAAACAATGTTTTTCTGATTGTGTTTGGTGTCGGAATAGAAGAAGGAATTACACAAAGAATGGGCAGAGCAGAATCACAGACACAGAGCCAGGGAGAGCCAATGTCTGAGCAGATATCTGCTTTCTCTGGCCAAAGGACTTTGGATTGATTATAATGGATTACTAAAATGTGTGGGAAGTTCATTACTGTCAAAAGGAGTGGATAACTCTCAAGCAGTGCAGATATTTTATTTATGAGTGAATAAAATAATTTTATAGTTGCCTATTACTAATCTCCAGTGCTGGAATGGAGTAAAATCAATTCAAAGCTAAAACAAAAAATAAGATTTGAGAGAGAGGGAAGGTTTTTCCTAACGTTGTTTTGATTCATTTGTTATTATTTTTGTTCTTTGGGTTTTTTTTGTTTTTGTTTTTGTTTTTCTGCTGACTTGGCTTTCCCCAGTTTTATTTGCAACTTAAAGGCAAACTGAAGTGTAACAAACACACATGCTTTAATAAAGAGATGTGCAGTGTCTCTGATGTATTTGAGGGAACCTTTGCTGCTTGTGGTTTTGTATATGGTTATGGTAAATAACTATCATGCTGATTTTTGTGGTCTGGCCTTTGTTGTGAGTATTTGACCACTGGAGACTCATTTAACCTAAATAACCCAAACTTGTACCCAGCCTCAAACCAACACCAGCATGGAAGCTGGAAGCCCCCGAAGAGCCCCCAGCCACAGCAAAGCAGAGCCCCCCAGGGGCGCCCTGGGGCGAGGAGGAGGTGCCTGGCTTCGAGCTGGAGATCTCGACTGTGGCCCTGATTGAAAAGGCCCCTCCGCTGAGAGAGCCTCTTTTATTGCCTTGGGTTTGTCACTGCGTGATCCCCGTTTCCCCATGGCTGGTTCCTGCCGGCTCTCTTAATAAATGAGCCCAAGTGGGAGGCAGGATGACAGGGCTGAGGCCCAGCGCGCAGCTTGCTGTGCCTTGCGGGGGGACAGCCCTGACAGGGGCACCCGAGCTGAACTGACACGGCGGGGGAGGATGAGTGTCCCTGTCTCGGCGTGTCCTCCCAGCACCAGCCTCTGTGCCGGGGGGGCTTCGCTCTTCCAGGGGAAATTAGTGCTGAGCTTCGTTACCCTGGCACACCCGGATGAAGAGGACACAAAACAGACGGCGAGTTCCATTTAAAGTAGGAAATATTAATGCGTTCTGCTAATACAGAATGTGACCCTACCTGATGCTTTTCTCCTGTTGGCCTGTAAAAATGCTACATGATATATGTACACACACATATATATCTATATATATACACATACATATAGATATACAGACATCTATAGAGATAGAGAGGGGCATATATGCACACGCATATCTCTATGTATATATGCATACATATGCACACACACACTTATACTTCAGCCCAGAACAATAACTGGGCCAGTGCATTTTCTTTTGTGAAAGGTGAAAAGCGCAGCGGGAAGTGCAATAAAACACAAATGACATGCACAGGGTGGGGGGAAATTTCTCTGAAATCTCACTGAACTTTCTAGGTGGATGTCAGTCAGGGACAGATGCAAGCAGTGAACCACAAAGTCAGAAGCACGACATTAGCAGGAAAAGGAACTCTCTGGGCAGAGTTCCTTTAAAGTGTGACATTTATGATTCATCTGACTATAAATTTGTGTCCATCTGAAGACAAGATTTTTTTTTTCTCTCTTTTCCTGTGGAAATTTCTCACTTAAGTCTTTTTGGCTTTCAGCAAACAAAGAGCAAGTTTTTGACTTATACTTTTCTGGGAGACTGGTTTCCTGATAAACCTTTTCCAGGAGGCCAGCTGGCTTCCAAAATAAATTCAATGCAGTTAAGTTGTTCGCTGGAAAACAGCGACAATTTTCTAAGTTGCATTTAATGCATAGGAGTGCTGTTAGGCCTCCAGAAACCACAGGTAATGAAAAATCCTGTCTTCTGACACTGCTTTCCTCTTCTGTTTCCATTCGTCCTCTTACCTAAATGTCAGGAGGCAAGCTAGAGCATTTTTCTAGGGGGTTTGATTGATAAATAGAGAAGATGTATGGAGAACAACGGTTAATACTGTACTGACTGTGGAGTGAAAAATCATGCCAAGTCCGATTTCCTCCACTTTTCCTACAACCTTATGAGCAGCTCTAGCTTGATTCAAGTATCTATTTTTTCCCTGTGGTGTGTTTTTCCTCTTCCTCTTTCCTATTATTTTTCCTTTTCTTTTCCTCAGGTCAGGTGGAAAGAGATGGAGATAGGGCTCCCCAAGACCAGGAGTGGCAGGTAAGAAAAATAGTCATGGAAAGTGATGTGAGCCAGTTGCTCAAAGTAAAAGAGACTGACTGGCTGTTGAGAGAAACAAGGAGCAAATACCTAGCAAGACATCAAAAATGACTGAAAGAAGACTTCCTAGGGACCTGAAATGGAAGTACAATGGTTTCTGTAAATTCAGAAATTCATCAAGTTGATGGCAGGAGTCTCAAAAGAAAAACCCAACTGCAAAGACACAGTGGGCAGGTAGAGGTATAAACACTTTAATTTCCTTCTTGGTCACTTTGCTTTCACTCTTTAGAAATATATGAATCCTTGCTTATAACCTCCCTTTTTAGTAATTTTGTAGTTTCATTCTTCTTTGGGGAGCTCTATCTGGGAAGAAGATAGCCATCCCAGAGCTCTGGCTGTCTCAGATCCTGTCACACCACTTTTCTTCTCAGCTGCCAGAGAGAAGAAACAGAACACAGTTTACCCTAGCTCTTCTGGTCTCCTCCACAGAGTGCAGGTCCATTCCTGAGCCCAGCTGTTCCCTCTCTGTGTTCACCTGTTTTCCTCATCCCACTCTTTGTGCACAGCCCCTTCCATCCTTTTTCTTCCAGCTCTTAACAAGTGAGACTGGGAATGCATATGAGCAATTGGCCTGCAGAGAAACTTGTTGAACTGAGGCTAAAATTTCCCTTCAGAGAGCCAGGGGATTTTTTTTTTTTTTTTTCACTTACAAGAAAGGAGAGACAGAAGTCAGTGAAGGAAGCCAGTGCATCTGGCAATGGAGGAATTAGTCTGCTGGAAAATATACTTTCTTCCCTACCTCAGGTTTCTAAAACTGACCAAAAGGCCAAGCCAGGATATGAAAACTGAGAAACTTGGACTACTCTAAATATATTTTTTTTTCTCCCCAGCTCTTCTCCAGAGCTGAGTCAAGTTGCAGAGCCACTGGCAGCCATACTGAAACTGAGGTGCAGACAATCAACAGCATAGTGCAAGCAAACCACACTCTTCCTCTGTTGTTGCTGAAGGACACACAGAGGGATGACAGCCATAGAGTGATGATGATTTCTTCATGTTGGGAAAGAAATGATGAACAGGGAGATTGGTATTTGTTTTATGCCACTTGTTTATCTTGCTTTACATACATCTGTGCCTTTGAGCAGAAGTAGCTGCAAATAGCCCCAGACATCAATGCGTGGTTCTCAGGAAACAGCAGCATGAGGAACTGACTTCTGTGAGACAGCGTGAAGGAGGAAACTCCCTTGCTCTGTGCCATAGCTTTGCTCCAGTTGTTACAAATCAAACAGCAGCACAATCATTCTCCTCAGTGTTGCATGTTCCTGGCAGCTGAGAGCAAGACACTGCAGCAGTGCCACGGAGTGATTCACATTTGCTGCCAGAGGCTGGGACTAGGTGAAAGAGGTGGATGGATGGTGAAAGGTTTTTGGAAAATTGAGAAAGATTTTTTTTAAAAATACCCAATTCATAACCTGAAATATCAAGAAGGAGCCCTGGCCCCTGTATCCCAGGAAAGCTTTAGCTGATTCATCCAGTTACAGGTCCAATGTTCAGTAACTTAGTTCCTGACAACTATGGTGCACAAAGTCCTCCAAACTTAGCGCGCCATGGGCTTTGCAGGGCCATGCAGGAGAGCTTTAGCAGCAAGCTGACAGTGTTACTGCTGGAGTTCATAGAAAGTGTGATGACAGTGTTTTCTGGAGGAAAGTTTGGTAAACATGGCTTGTTTTGAATAGATTCCTGACTGGAATCTCTATTTTCATACAAAACAAGAAGTTTAGATGTATCAGATAAGAATCTAGGAAGCACTTTTCAAACTGAAGTGTTTTACCTTCTGACTACTAATACTTCAAAATATTTTCTTGCTCTAGGTTTTGTTGTTTGGGGTTTTTTTTTGTGTGTGGTTTTGTTTTGTTTTGTTTTGTTTTGCTTTGCTTTGCTTTGCTTTGCTTTGCTTTGCTTTGCTTTGCTTTGCTTTGCTTTGTTTTGTTTGTTTTTTAATCCTGCAATTGTATTACAGTTTTGCTATTCAGCCTTCTGTATCTCTAGAGCCTGGCAAAATGCAAATAAACAAGCGGATCATGTTTGAATACTTCTTAGATTGTGCATTTAAATTTTGGTATTGTATAAGAGAACTAAAGTGTGACATGTTTCTGTGACTGTCTTGGGTTCTTCCAAGAAATGATATCACATTTCTAAATGAACAAATTGAGATTCCACTGGATCAGTTTCTATTAACCTGATCTTCACATGGAAGAAGTCCTTCTCATTTGCAAGATTATGAGGAAATTAGTCACAGGCTTATTACACCTTATCCGTTTAAAATATTCAGGAGGGAACAATGTCACACCTTTTTGCTTGCCTGGTTACAGCCTTAAACTAATACAGTAGTCAATACCATCACAATTTATGTGACAACTTGCTTAAATTCTGACACATGCCAAAGTGCTCTTTTGGCCTGAGGTGAACCCCTCTGGATTTCCTAAACAAAGAAGAATCTGTCTGACTTGTGCAGCTGTGCTTTCATCTCATAATCTCATGAATTGTCTCATTTCTCCTATTTCACTTTCATTGCTGTGTCTTCCCTTGGACACCCAATGTAAAACACCCCCAGGCAGTGCTAGTGGGAGAGGTCCCAGTGTCTAGAAAATGGACTGCCTTTTCCACTCAAATGTCCAGCCAAGCTGTACGCATAACCACAGCCTCCTGAACTGGGAAAATCTTTGAGGCAAAGCTCTGTGGAGCTGACATGGATGACTGGTGGGCTGAGTTACTACCTTTCAGCAGCTTGCTCAATGCTCTCCCTCCCTTGTCTGGAGAACATGCTTTAAGTTCCCCATAAAAGATCAGTTGCAAAATCTTTTGACACGCTAGTAAATAATGGAATAGCTGGAATGAAGCAGAGCCTTAGCTTACACTTTATTCACAGGGACTCTGCAAAATCAAAGGGGCAAATTGATCTGACAACATCAAACTGCTCAGTGTACAATGTATTAAAATGAATGTCTTGTTAGCTGTTAGGAACAGCATCTTGATTAGTATCTCTGTAGTGAATGTTTTCCTGGGGCTGTGCCAATGGTGCCTCGCTGTCTGATTTCGAAGGACTGTAATTGAGTGATAATTGCAAGTTCCTATTTTGAACCAACACTATCTGCAATCCCTGATAAACTTCATAACCATTTAGCTAGAAATCTGAGAACTCTAAACAATTTATTTACAAAGAAAGACACAGATGTCTTTTAACATACTACAGTTGCCTGCCCTTCACCACAAGGACAACATGTACATCGGCATTTGGATGGCGCCCATAAGCAGCATCCTGCAGTATAGGTTTTTGTAATTTTTTAAATATATATAATTTTTTTCTTTTTGACAAGGTCTACATTAGCTACAATCTTCTTCCTGCCTGCACAGCCAGAGTAGTTTTGTGGTGGTTTTAGACTCATGAAGGCTAGTCAAGGTACTATCTGATTTTAGCCACTTGGGATTTTTTGCGCTAAGTTCAATGAAGAGAAAATGAATTCTGAAGGGACAGATAAAGATGAGGGAGAACAGAGCATGATGTAGAAATGAAGCAAAGATTTATTTAACTTATGGATGGGAGGATGCAGTTGTTTTTTTTCTGCTGATTTTTTCATTTGGCTGTTAATGACTCATCTCACTGTGGAAGTGATATGCTCAGAATTGCACACTGGCTTGCCCCTTCGCCTCAAAGCTTTGTAGAGAGTAGTTTTCAGTGATGGAGAGATGGATGGTAAAAAGAGACCTGAACACCTACTGTACAGCCCTACAATAGCAGTACACACACTGTGCACATCAGATATTGCATTACTGTTGTACTTACTGGAGATGTAAACCATAAAGCTTACCCCCAGGGTAAAGTTTTAAAAAACTGTTTCAGCAAAGTCCTAGAATGATAGAAAAATGGGGCTGGAGAGGACTGGGAGCATCACCGGCCTTGAAGACCCATGTTGTTCTTGACAGGTATTTCTCCAGCCTGTTCTTAAAAGTCTTCAGAGCTTTTAAGCATGGGTCCATCATGCTCAGGTAAGTGCTCTTAGTAGTGCACTGCCCTTAGTATTTGGGAAAGCCTGTCTATGCTGAACAGGACTCTCCTGCAACTACTGCCCATCCCCTTTCAATTTCTGCTATCCAAGTATGAAAAGAATGGTTTTATTCATTTGCAGTAGCCTTTTTTTTTGTTTTGGTTTGGTGGTTTTTTTTGTGCTGGATGGTAGCAATCCTGCCCTCTAGCCTTCTTTAGCTAAAACCACCCCAGACTTCTAGCACTTCCCTCACAGTGAAAAGTTCACACCACCCACTCTGCTGTTAACTACCCAAAGACAAGGTGGGGACCTTTGTCGGGGCCAGGACTAACACCTAGGGGCAATAACCCCCCAGCAGCTGCCCCAGCAGAACCTGCTGGATCCTCCTTCTCAGAGCTTAGTGGTCGTGGCTACACCGGGCTCTGCTGTGAACTCAGTTCACCTTGCTTTTGCTTTCATCATGAATGGTGTGTCAGGAGAGCACGGGAAACTCTCATGTTTCTTATTCCCTCCTTACCATAATCTCCAGGTTTCAGCCAGAGATAATTTAGAGAGGTTATCAGTGTTTAGCCATAAAGGAAGCAGCAGGCTGACCTGCCTTTACCAATGTCCAGCCTGTCTGGGGTCAATAGTGCAAAAGACCCATTTTCACTTGTCTCTAACAATACAAAAACTGATTTGCAGGTCCAGTGGGCTACATTTATCTGTTTGTCCAGCAGCAGCGAACTGCACGTGCATTTAGGGAGAACCACCTCTGAAGCTTTTAAATGGATTTCTGCTTTGTGTAATGCTCCTTCCATGAACTACAGCTATTAAACCATGATGGCTATTGGCCACGATTTTTTGTGTGCGTGGTTTTAAACAACACAATTCATATGAATGTAAGAGTACACTTACTGTTTTTCCAGAATGCTAAACTTTTAAAAGTCTCTCCTTTAGAAGAAAACACAGCACTTTGAAACGCCACAATCTCAAATAAATAGAGCAGCATAGAGCTATGCTGATCTACTTTGCAGCCAAATCTGAACCAGAAGGCATATCTGTCTTATTTGATAGCATGATGAGTCTTTTCTGTGCTTCAGCCTTAGAAGCTTTTACAATAACAGTTCAAAACTAGATAGTTTATCTTTTGTTTCTCTATAACTTGCTGTCATACTGAGAAGTAGTAAATTGCTATTCTCAGCCTGTGTGTCGTGGAAGAGGAGACATGCCCAGCCTTGCTGCAGATTCATCCTGATAGAGCACCTCAGGCAAAGCTGCAGTGTATCTTTTAGATTCAGTCATGAATCTCTTGATTTTGATACTTGTCCATACACTGACGGAGAAAAACATATAAAATAATCAATTCAGACATCTTCCTTTAGAAATTGAAGATGCTTTTGCCACTGGCATTTTTTATGTGATTCAAGCAATCAACACCCATTTCAAAACAGGAAATATGCTTTTTGTTATGAAATGTGAGGTGTGGGTGAATCAAGTTCATTCTTCCATGCTCACTAATATAGAAATTAGCTTTTAGAAGAATTATCTTTGCAGCACTCCCCATCCTTTTTTCTCTCTCTGTCTGAAATGACCACAGTCTTCTAAATTATTATTGAACTCACTCAAACCACACATTTAACTATTGCCATCTTTCCTTTGGTTCCCTCCCTCATATCCATCATGCTGATGCTTCTTCATGGACACTTGGAAACAATTGTCTCTGGAGCAATGCTTCTGAAATAAAATTGTCTGACACACATTTTATCATGATGTTTTCTCCTAGATTTTCCTTCCTAGAATACTGGCATGGTGTTGTTGGATCTGAGCTAGGCATCCAGGTACAGTAGCACCTGTTTTGATGCCCAACCCCTCTTTTACTACCAGATAGATATTTTTAAACATGTAGAGACACTTGTACTTGATTTAGCCTGCAAAGATTTTTTATAAGCTTTGGAAGTAGGACAGGGGATGAAACGGGAATTCAGATGTCAGTATAAAAACATGGAAGTTCTGGACATGCTTCTTTTCAGAAAGCAGGACCACCATTTCAAGTGCCTTTATCAGAAATGAATACATGCTGGTCTGTTTTGGCTGTTCCTTTTGGTCAAAAGTTCAGGTCTAGGATGACAGCTTTTCATTAAATTAATAATAATATTTTGTTTCAGTAATGACAAGTTTTCTGAAAATATTTCATTTTCAGAAAAGGCTTTAATTACATATAAAATAGAAAAATTCTTGCCTACCTTTTATTACATATGAAATTGGACTGGTTATTTTTTAATTTTATTTTTATATAAATAGTTATGAATTCTTCTCTGTTTGCAATCTTAAATCAGTCCCTTCATCTGGCACAAAGATGACCTGTAAATGTCTGTGTTTTGAGGAAGTACAACAAATGGTAGCATGATGTTTTAAGAAAAGCACACTGAAGATTCCTTAATCTTCTTTTTCCTCTGAAACTAGTCTATACAGAAGCCCATAACAATCAGAAACACTATAAAAATGGCTACTGATACTGACATAGAATGTGTCATAGCACATCCAGTGCATGCCTCCTTTGGTCTCATCTGTGAGAGAGGCCACCAAGTGTGGTGAGATACCTCAGCTCCTGTGCCATCCTCTCAGGTCATAACCCTGGGTTTTGGTGCAGAAGGACCCTCTTTGCTGCCTGCCGTGCAGCCCCTGCTGCAGTATCCCTGCAGGGTAACAGACTTCTTCCTGATGTTTGGCAGTGGACATAGATCAAATATTGGGGTACCTTCACTTTAAAATTGCCAAACTCATTTAGGAGGACTCAAGTAGCCACTGTAAATCTGGAGTCACATATCTTGATGGAGAAAGGAAGAATTAAATAAATACAAAATGGATTAAAAATGCAATTTAACACATTTTATAAAATGACATGTTCAGTTGTGTCCTGGTTTGAGCCAAGATGAAGCCACTTTTCATTTTACTGATTTTTTCTTCAGTAAGTTTTCTTTGAACTAGCAGCAAAGTGTTCCAGCTTGGACTGAAAACAGATGCTGGAGTGTTTGTTATTGCTGGGGCTCCAAGGTCACATCTTTGTCCTGCCAGCTCAGACACTATCGAGAGATCTATGACACCCCAGTAGGAGGCTGAGTTAGACAGACAGCAAAATTGGCCAGAGATATTCCATTCCATATATCTACGTAAGCTCAGAGGAAGGTCAGAGATCACATAAGACAACTTCCTTCCTGCTTCTCCTTCCCTTCTCTTCCATCCATGGCCGGTGTCCATCCATCACCATAGACCCTCAGGCTCAAGCTCTCCTGACCCTCATCACTCTCTGCTTTCTCCAGCAGCTCCAGGATTTTTCGGGACTGTTCACAGCTCAGGAGATGCTGTGGGAGGTGCTGGGGGGGGGGGGAGGCAAGAGGGGGTTTGTACATTCCCTGAACACATTTATATATAATTGTATTTATTTTATTTTATCACCAGCGTTTAATTAAAGTTGTGTAGTTTAGTTTTCAATCCAGTAGTGTCTCTCTCATTCTTTCTCTCCTTCCCTACCTAGGTGGGAGGGGAATGGGATCAAGAGTATTCTTGTCAATCCTGAGTCAAACTGTGACAAGCTGTATATTTATTCACTGAACACAGTGAATTAGCTGGTAAACTTCAGCAACTAGTCAAGGAAAGCAGAGCCATCAGTGGAGCACTTGGAGGCAGAACTTGCTGAAGCTTCCGAGAGAAGGCAATTTTGCTTCGAGTTACTGTCTGGGTTTTGCACTGCTCAGCTAGAAAAACTGGAAAAGGAGAATCTCCATTTTCCTCTTCCAAGCTACATAGAACACATAAAAACTACTTGATGGAGCAATACCTACTAGACCTAAAAACATAGAAATTGCTACCTCAGAGATACGCAAAAAAACCCTAAGTTCACAGTTTGTGTTCAGAGCATTTAACTGATAATAAATAACATGGAAATAGCTGTCGTATGCAGTTTATTTAGATTCCAATTTCCGTCCAAACAGAACTCACCACAAATCATAAGGAAACACTAAAGTATGCAGCGATAATGAAGTATATAAGTAACACTTTCATAGCATTAAAAACTTAAGATTCTGAATACAGTTTCAGCTATATTATTGCTTCCACTTGACCAAAAGAAGTACAAAGTTTTATGTAAAGCACCTGTTCATCAACTTCTTAACAACTTCTAATAAAAATCACGTATCTTTAAGAAAGTAAACAACTGTACTCTTGAAAAATAAAATCGAATTTCCAGACATAGTGTTTGAATTATTCAAAACTCCCAAGCACAGGAAGGCATGATTACCAGCTCAAAGCAATCACAGATCTTCCAAGTTGAGGTGAGTATCTTTACATGATAACTGCAGCTGACAGAGGTGTCTCACCTGGCTCTAGGGAATGCAGCCCACGCAGGTTTTGTTCAAGGAAGAGGACTAGCAACAATCCCCCACAACCCAGGTCAGTTCTGACATGCATCCCCACCAGTGCACAAAAGCAAGGAACAAGAGGAGGAACCTTCATATTAACAGCAATTATATTAAACATGGGCCCCTGAACCAAAACACTGACAATGAGTTCCACCTCTAGCTTACATGCCTGAGGTTTGCCTGCATAATTAGCCAAAATGGAAGTCTGGGTTTTTCATGCTTCCCCTTGAGGGAAGCTTGGCTTTAAGTCCAAATATTGTGGTCACTCGCTATGTTTTCCTCAGAGTTGTGCTGGTGTGGCTGTCTTAAAATAATTGGAGCTTTTCAAGGAAAACAACAGAAAACAACAGGGTTTTTTTATATTACAGAGAAACAGGAAATATTTTTCTGGCTTCCTCCTTGAAAAGGCTTGAATGTATGGGGGTGTGTTTATTTGTATATGCATATGTATGTAAATATTTAGAGGGAACCTGTGGCTGATAGTGGGATAAGGAGTGGAAAACAGATTCTTAAACCAGGAAGCATTAGGCAAACTCTAATGGTCTATGTTGTAAGCTATGGCTAAGTTAATGAAATATGAGGACTAGCCCAGACCTGCTTCTCCTGGGGGTCAGCCTTCCTTTACCCCCCTCATGTGAGGATCAGCTCAGCCTGCATTCAGAGGAGCCCCAGTGCCCTCAGTGCTCCCTGTGCTGCAGAAAGCCAAGTCCTTGGCCCTGCTGCCATCTTGGGGGGGTCAGGGCAGCCCCCATCGCTATCATGGGAGATGCTAGGGCTGCCTTGGGAGTAGGCAGTGGCTGCATCTGCACCGCAACTGCAGCCCCCTGTGGCAGCATCCCCTCCTGCAGCACCCCATGGCTGTGCCCTCAACCTGGCTGCCCCTCCCCTGCTCACACACAACACCTGCTGCAGCTCAGGTCTAGTCCTACCATCTTAAAGTAGCTGTTCTCCCCTGTGTTTATCTTGGCCCAGGTGGCTCAGGAACACAGCCTGCATATTTTATTTTTTTTTTCTTAAAAAATATGTCTGCACGTATAATGAGTGACATAACATTTGTCTTCAAAACTTAGCAGGGACCTGGTGATGTGGAGTGAAGGCAATTTACAAAGACTCAGAATTACAACACAAGCTGACTGTTTACTATGTTCACTGAAGTGAAAAATATCAGCTGCTTGGGTGGGTTTTTTCTGTGGCTGGGTTTTTTGTTGCTTTTTTTTTTTGAGGGGGGAGGTGTTTTTTTTTTCTTTGTTAGCCATTTGACAGAATTTTGTCTGAAACAGGAAATAAGGGTTACGGTAAGGTCAGGCTATAGGGTCTCTGAGACCACAGAGGAAAACAACAAATATACAAACAGCAAACCCTTGGAAAATGAGAAGGGAAATGTTGCCTCCACCAAGACTAAATCAATTACTTTTCCATAAAAGAGGCAAGTGAATGAACAGGGACTTTTGACATGACAGAGAGCAAGGAACCGAGCCCATGTGCAGCTGAACATGAGTGGTGTTCTGAATGCTGGAGTGTGCCTGTGTGCATGGGGGACAAGGAGAGAGGAAAGATGGGAGGCAGGCAGTTGTTAGCAAAGCCCAGGGTCTTCCCCAGCACCCTTTGAAAACAAGGAAGTGTTACTTGCTTCTTAAAAGTTGGGGTGAATCCAGCATCCTCAGGAGGGAGCATGCTGCCAAGTCTCTCATGGTTTGGAGTTCAAGCATTTAATCAATTACATTTGTGTTGTCAAGGTTGTAAAAAAACCAAACAACTGTTTAGTTCTGTGTCCCGTATTTTGTCTATGTAAGACCAGTAGTGATGTTTGATTTCTGTGGTGAAAAGAATTTTA
The DNA here is from genome assembly GCF_000747805.2 of Chaetura pelagica. Taxonomy (NCBI): domain Eukaryota; kingdom Metazoa; phylum Chordata; class Aves; order Apodiformes; family Apodidae; genus Chaetura; species Chaetura pelagica. The sequence goes on along the minus strand of NW_009953719.1, from coordinate 651,848 downwards.
AGAAACACCATTTACATCAAACAGCTTGTAAACAAGCACAATCTATTCTGCAGACAATGTTTCCAGGACCAGCCTTAGTCAATCTGTGTGCAAATAAGAAATGCAGGCAATGCCTCAATTTTTTTCCCCCCAGAAAATTAACTTGGCTGCTTTCCATAGGGAGCATGTAGTCTACCTCCTGCCTCCTCTCACTGGACCTGTCCAACAGCTCAAACAAGGCTGCTCCAGCCCACCCCAAAACCTCAGTTCCCTGACCAGCTTTTGAGCAGCCCTGTACTGAAGCCCTAGTGTGGTGCAGGAGCTCTCACAGGGCTGGGAAGCAGGAGGACAATGGCCTGCAGGCAACGCAGGGCACTTCCAGCACTCACTAACTGCATCTCATCTGCTTCATGCTGTACTCCTATCTTATGGTGTGGTTAAAAAGTAGATAACCTGTCTTGTATGTGCTATAAAGATATGCCTGACAATGAATGTTTACTCCAGAGCATTTCTCATCAAGGAGCTTGAAATATCAGGACTAGTGATTGTTTTATTTTTATCTTTATGTGTTTTGCCTATATCCTTATCACTCAAAATAGGCGTTTTTCTATTGCTGGTCTTCAGGGTGAATCTCTCGCCTCTTTTTTTGATGCAGGTCCAAAGTCTGTGAAAATCAAATACTTAGTAAGGTGTTTATAAATTATTACACTACACTTTATTACCATGGTATAATCACAGATGCTCAGTACAGTTAATACCACGTGCAGAGGGTATGCTGAAGAAAAGAAAGTACATTGGCTGATACATCAAGGAACCTGAGTGATATATGTCATATTCTGTTGAATGAGTATGACTTCAACTCTAATTTCTTTTTAAGCATTTTTAATCATAAGATGAACAACTCCTCAGCAACTTTCTTCTACACACGCCAATGTGAAGGGCTTGCACATCTTGGTGAACAAGATGCCAGCTTTATTCTCTTAAAAAGTCCAGTAAAATTTTAAACTACCAACTGTGACACTGTTTGTAGATTAACAAACCAACAGGACATTACCCAGACCTTCCCAGATCCTGTTTCTCTTGGTACCTTGTTCCAAAATAGGTGTTTGACACATCAGCATTGCTTTTATTTTCCACAGATTGAGACAGAATAAAAGCATAAATTCATTATATCTTTGTAACAGAGTCCAGAACACCCCTGATGACTGCAATGCCTCTGTCCTGGCTCAGGACATGAGACACCAAAGAAACTGGAGTTGAGGTAAAGAATGGCAAAACGGTGTTACAACATCCCTGACTGAAGAGTGTAAGGGGGGCTCTTGTTTCATGTAAAAGGCAGAACGTCCTGGAATGGGACATGCAACCTGACAGCAGATGCTCTTTATGTTGCACTGCACAAAGGCCGAGGCGGGCCCCACTGTCTTTGTGCAACATTGAAAGGACCACATGGCTGAATGTGGCACGTAACTTGCTTATTGCAGTTGTTGAGCAGCAAGACAACAGTTTTAAAAGATTCCTTCTAAGACTGTTGTTTTCAGAGTTCCCATGAATACTCCTTTTCGTAAGAGCATTAATTATTACTACGTTATCAGGCAACACACATGGTGCTGTATAGGGGCCAGGTCTTTGCCCAAGAAGATACATTCCAGGCTTGTAAGGCTGCAGTGAAAGAGGGATGCTCTGCCCACACATGTCTGATGCAATTTCTGGTGCCCCAGGATGTCTTCTTGGATCCAAGCTCATGCTCCAAGGAATGCAGGACTCCTTTAGCTCTCATCTAACATCCTGGTGGGGATGGTTTGAATGGTCCAGGGCTCCTCAAAAGGCCAGTGGCAGACTAGGCAGACAGACCACCATGCCCTAGGGTTCTTATGCTCAAGCATTACACACCTGACACAAAGGGAAATTTTAACACCTGGTAAAGTAGAATGACCTGACCTCAATCCTGATAAGGCTTTCACAGAGCCCTTTTTTCCTAGGTATTTTCTTTGGGGTGGAAGAGCAAAGGTTCAGCTTATAATGCTGATGGGTCAGCACAGGGTTGCCTTATACCCTATGAATTCAGAGACAACGTTGTGCCAGAGCACTGGGGTTGATGGGTTGGACTGGCTTCTTGGTGATGCAAAAGCTTCTGAAGCAGAGAAAATGCTTACAACAGCAGTGCTTGCAGCCCAGGTAGCTGTGAATATATGTGCTATGTTCAATCAAGCAGACCTGCTAGGAGCCCTAAGAGGCTAAGGCAATCACTGGCCCCTCTGGGAAGCCTGTTCTGTCATGTCCCTAGAGTGGCATGTACCCTGAGATGACTCTGAAAGGGGCTGATGAGGCATCAACTAGTCCTGGCATTGCACTCATGACTGTGATTAAAGAATGCAAAAAAGTCTGGAAGGAAGTGGAGGCATAACTTAAAATTTGCATTGCCTGAGCTGTTGAAAGGGCTTTTGGGTAACCAGCCCACACAGACCTGTGTTGCAAAATGAAATATAGGATATGAAGTGATATAATCTTAAAAAACATGGGCTGGTTTGGAGTATAAAGTAGTTCAATAGAGACCACTTGGTGTCCTATGCCTTCAGTTACCTTCCTTCTAATCCTCTGTTAGCATTTCCATGTTCTCTGTGTGTCTGGATGTAAATCCCTAAGGACAGGGACCTTTTCTCTCAGTGTTTTTTTCCAGACAGAGGCATTGGTCTTCAATGAGTCAAGAGGTGCTAATATGATTCTGAATAGGTATAAGGGTGGGTCATCTCTAGTTTTGAGCTGGTGTAATTGCAAGTTTGCAGAGATCTGTGACACCTTGCACATTTAAGAGAGTGGAATTTGGCCCATTACCCATGAAGAGCTCTATAATGAGGACTAGCCATGCATGTGAGTTAGCCTGGAGAAGTTTAAGTTATTACAAAATTTCTTCCCTAACTGAGAAGCCACAGATTTTGCTTATTAATTCCCAACAAAGCTGAAAGCATTTTCTCTTTGTGTTTGCTAGCAGAAAGATAACATTAACGTGCTGAGATAGAGGGCAGAAGAAAAGGACAGGCTCTCTGTCACCATTTGTAAATGCTACTTTTAAATCTCTGTGTAATACTAATCCAGAGTTTGTGAGTGCCATCCTCTGTTCTCAGAAGACACATGTGAACACATCTCTCCTTACACACCCCTGTTGGAATTGTGAGAGACCAGAAATCACCTCTCCCTTGCCACCTTCCCCCCACAAAGCAATAAAATACACCATTATAGGCATCAGATGCATTTTTTTCTCTCACTGAAGCGCTGGAAGGATCAAAATTAGCAGGGGACTTTCCAGCCTGAAGTGATTTGACTTTATAATTCCTGAACACTGACATCGCATATGACACTGGTCAAACCCATCCTGACACCATCCAGGGACTCAGACTCATTTACACAAACAGCTGATGACTGTACCAATGCTGTCCTTACAGAATGGCTGCCACTGCCTTAACTTGGTTGCAGAAAAGCAGAAAAAGGCCACCTATTGCACTTCACTGTGGAAGGTGCTGTAACTTCCTGCTATTTTCTTAACAAGCAGAGGTACCTAACAGGGAGCACTCCTGGGCATCCAGATAAAACTGTCTCCTGGGCTAGATCTTGAGAGGCAAATAGCTACCACCATCTTAGGCAATACAGGGTGACCCTGGAGAAGAAGGGTGACAAAGGACAGCTCCTGAGGGTCTGACACCTGTGTTGTTGTTTAGTGGCTTCCCTACTGCAGAGAACATGGTTGGGAATCTACCTCCTTGCATCTCTTTGAACTTTGTTAATTCCTTGGGATTGAATAAATGCATTGATAATTGGTCAAATATGTTTGTTCCTGCAGAACAGATAAATCTCAGCTATCTCTATTCATGATGGAGCAGGCAACTGCCATGTTTTCTATTTATATGCTGCATTCCTCTTTCTTCACTTGACTGCATCTCCATGCATTTTGTTACATGGGAATAATATATCCACTGAAAACTACTAAAGGATTGTAAGTTACAGCTTGGGAGAACTGAAGCTATTTACTCCTGCAAGCTGGATGATACATGAGACTGAAATCTTGCCCTGTTACTTTTATTTTTTCAGCAAAATATCTCTCACTGGATACAGCCACCATTTTTATTTGGACTTTTGATCTGATTCAGTGGACCATTTTTCTGTCATAAAACCTGATGACTCAGAAAGTGGATCCAACACTTCCCAACTCCAGAGAAGTGTGTTTTTTCTAATCCTGGGTTTTTCCATATGAGCTTTGATCCCTTTAACATGTACGAGTCTCAATACACACGTGTAGAAAGGGAATTACTTTGTTGTGGAGAAAATTAGGTGGTGGGAGTGTGAGAAGAGTACATCACATTGCATCCAAATTTGAACAATGAAATTTGTCTTTCCTACGGAATGTGAATTATTTGTCTGGACAAATTAACAAAGAAACATTTAAAACTTTTTAGTCTTTATTACCTCCTATATTTTCATTCAATACTTCAAATTAATTTACTCCATCAAACCTGCCTATGTGATATTAAATTTGCATATTCAGTCATCAAAGTGTGCATTGAAAATACTGTGTATTTAATTACAAGCAAGGAACTTGCATTTCAAACACCAGTGTCTAATACCTTGCAGCAAACTATTACCACTGTGCGTGAAAAAATAAGTGTAATTCTGTATTACAAAAACATTTATCATGGGATTTTTTTAAGAATTAATGGGAGAAAGAATTGCCAGCTATGTAATTTATTGCTTGCAGCAGCATTGCAGTTAGATATCTGTGGGTGAGGCACTATAGCAGTCAAATGAAAGTGGAAGTGTTATACAGTCCATTTCACTTCACTTGGATGGATGTTATAGAGGAATGGGCTTGGAGTATCAGGAGGAAGGTCAGCTGGAGCACGTACTGGAAGACCCGTGTAGTTCCCCATGCTGCCAGGCTGCCTGCCCTTGTTCTGCCTGCTGCTGCAGGGAGGGGAGAGAGGGAAAAAGGCCCCATCCAGAGAGCAGCAGAGCTGATCTTCCCTGCAGAGCTACCGGCAGCGCGGCTGTTTGGCTCAGAAGCAGAGGGAGGTGAGCCTGCAGGTGGCTGGTAGTTTGTGGGATGTGTTTCTGAGACATATTACAAGAGTGACATTTGATGGCAGCCGTGAAAATCAATGGCCACAGCTCCCTGATCCGTTCTGGTCCTTTTTTTCAATGCAGGGAAAGGATGCTGAAAAAGTGTTGTGGAACTCTGAAAGTCAAAACCACTCTTCTGGTTTTCTGCTTCGTTTAACTGCAAATGGTATTTGTTAGGGCTGCATTTTCTCCTTCTGTTCCACTTTTCTCAGTCAGCTTCCTCAGCAAGAGAAATGTTTTGTTTACTTTTCTCAAAATGCTGTGCATTACTTGCACAAATGTTCAGTCATGTGATTTAAAATTGTAATGAAAAATGAAATAACAACTGACCCAGTGCTTGTACTTAAACATCCACATGGGAAGGGTACTGAGGAACAGCAGCTTTACACAACCATGCTGCTAATTAGGCTCCAGGCAAAGCAAGACCATCATTAGGAGAACAGAGTATATTGTTCTTTCTCCATCAAGTCTGTTGAGAAAAAATAGGCTGAGGCCAAGAGCAGAATGGCAGGCAACAGATGGTACCACCTGGGCAGCACAGGTGTCGTGGCAATGTCAGCCTGCCCTCCAGCCAGAGCAGCCACACTCCTGGCTCTCTGTTACGTGTGTGGGAGATGCACAGAAAGCAACAGCACAGGGCAGCAGGTATGTGGGGATGGAGTCTCACCCTGCTGCCAGCCAGTCTAGCCTCATCGACATTGATGGCACCACTGCAGTTTGTGCCAGTTAAGAAGCTGGCTTGTAGCCTGCATTTCCTCAGCTTTAAGGCTATACAGAACAAAAAATGAGAAAGGCATGCCTATGTGACTCTCTGGCAGCAAATCCTCTTTTCAGCCTTGCCAGTGTCACCACACAGGTTACAGGCTTGGCAGAGCCTAAGCCCAAACCCTTGGATCCTCTTTGGTCTCCTCTTCACAATCCTCACCTGATGCAGCAGCGTCTGTAGCGCCTGCCTGTGCTGGCCCAGAGGGGCACCTGCAAATCCCAGCATTTGGGATTAGTCAGCTCTGCTGGGAAGAGCTCAAGTGAGCTGGAGGGGAATTAAGAAGGACTTTGAGGTTTATTGCACTCCCCCTTCCCACAGTCTAAGGGTCCCCACTGTTTTTTTTTGTGCCACCACTCACACCCAAACTTTCTGCAGGACAGCCAGAATAGAGAATGAGATATTTCATACCACCATCTTCCTGCCAGCTCTAAAGCCCACCTCCAGTTTTCTCAAATTTTGTTCCTCTTGCAGCAGGGGTTCTGCAGGGACAGGTTTACCTGGGAGGTTCTCTGCACCAGGAACCAGTGCAGGATATGAGATCTGTTTCCTGCTTAGCTCTACAGGCAGCTTCTGCAAGTTGGAAAGCAGAAAAAAAAGAAGTCTGTGCACAGTAATAATTCTGCCTGTTATTATGGAGCAGTAATTATTGTGCCTGACTATGTTAGTGGACCATTTTCAATATCTCTCTCTGCCATCCCCCAAACAATGTTGCTTCTGCCTAACTAAGAAGCCAAAGCCAAAGCCAAACCCGAATAAAACACCTGTATGCTGTGTGCAATACACAGATTTGGAAGAGGTTCCCTGGAGTCTCATCTGCACTACTTGCCCATGTCTTTACTGAATTGGAGGGGGAATCCATTAAAAAGAATGGGGGGGAGGAAATCAATAATATAATTAGAAAGCGTTATATGGGGTAATGATACCAATTAAAGAGCAATGCACCCACTTACAGCAGGCTTGAACTGACAGGCAAGGGTGAAGGGGTGCCAACCTCCATGGTGCACCTATCCTGCTCCCCCTGGCATGGGCTAACGCTGCTCCCAGCACCGCTCCCAGCACCTCACTGCTGCAGCACGCCTTGGTGCTGTGCTGGGAATTGATGGCATCTGAGAGAGAAACCAACAGGGCAAAATCTCTCCTCCTGGCTGAGGGCAGGCACAGCTGGGGGGTTGCTGTGTGGGTGTATAGGGTGAGGTTTCTGGATACCTTGGCTCATCTATGCAGGTAAGAGAAACACCACCCAAAAGCACCCCAGAAATAAACACAAACAGAAGAGCAGCTGGAGAAATAATGGTTCTGCTGCCCAGGGAGAAAGCGAGGAGAGCTTTGGGGGCAGAGTTCCTATTTGGGGAAGGGTCTTGAACAGTGATTTAGGAAAGTGTGTAGTCGTGTTTGACCCATTCGGCATTCAGAGAACAGAGACAGTTTGCCTGCTCTCTTTACTTCAGCAGAACTGCACAGAATAAATGCCTTTTCTTCTAATGAACACAATGTACATGTTTCCAAATACTGGTGAAGATTTTGGATTCAAAGGAGCAGTAGTATGCTAGGAAGAATGGCAGTCTTAACTAATAGCAAAAACACAAGAAAGTAATTTTTTAGATTTCTTAGTATTTAAAAAAGGATAAAATAAGTATAACTTCCAAATAATGTTAAAATGTGGGGAATGGTTTTGAATAGGTTGGACTATGGTTTTCTTAGCATAAATCCTTATATATTACTTATGGGTAAAGAAGCAGAAGATACATAGTAAAAAGTATAAAACATCTGACAGTACAAAACAATAGAAAGGAAGAGAACATCTATTCTATTTATTTGACTTTAAAGAGAAAGTGCCTCCCTGAGCTCACAACAGACTCTAATTTTCTCTGCTGGGGTCAAATGTGATTAGACAGAACTACAATTGGCTGAAATTTGCTAATGACTATTTGTTATCGGAGTAGGAGCTTTTTCAAAGGCAGAATGTTTTGAGGCCTTCTATTTTCATAGAATCACAAGATCATAAAATGGTTAGAGTTGGAAGAGACCTGACAGATCATCGAGTTCCAACTCCCCTGCATGGACAGGGACACCTCCCGCAGGATTTTCTTCATACTGCTTTGTGCTGGGCTTTCAAGTTTTTTCCTTCTTTCTTTCAATTGGAGAAGAATTGAACTAATCAAGTTATAGGAATCTATTTTTTCACTCTAAAGTAGCTCTTCCCTTTTCCCGTGCTGTGCAAGAAAAACTACTGTATTTTTGTATGAATGTTTCACATATTTGCACCCAGCTCTACAAACATAAATGTGTGCTAACCTAACATCCTTGGCTCCACTTGTGGAAGTTAGGCTGCTCAATTATTGTACTTGCAGGATTAAAAAGGTACTCCCCTTTGGTTTTAAGCTTAAAAACATGGATAAAAGTTCACAGGACCAAGTCTTAACAGTACAGACATTTGGTTCGAGGAAATGGCTATCTTGCATCTGTTTTTCAAGAAAACAAGTACTAGAAAGTGGCACTTCTCCCTTCTTGCAGGGCTCAGATGATGCTTCTTCTCCTCCATTCCTCACAGCCCATCAGCTGCACAAGGGTAACCAGCACTTTATGCATCGTTCCTCTGAGGATATTGCTCTCTCCCCTTCTTTTCCTCTCTCAATCTCAGCCAATGCTCAAGGGGGAGGAAAGCACTTAAGTGTCTCTTTTGGGGCCTAGTCTATATTCCTCTCAAGTCTCAAGGATGCTAAAGGGGACCTGTGGGGGCTTACCATAAATAAAGTATGGTTTTAGTGTTCATTAGACATCCCCCTGTCCCCTCCTCTCTCTCTTTATCTCTTTGACTTGTGCTCTCATCAACAAACAAAATGAATCTGCAGCCAGCGTAGTGGATGAGGATGAAGCAATGTTGTTTGGAGTATGTCCTTTCCACACAGAAAAAACACATTACCTCCTTCTCTGTCCAAGCACATGCTCTTCATGTGAGCTGGGTAAAACAGAAGAAATGTGGGGCAGAGGGGTGCCCTCGTCCCACGGAGAAGTGGCAGAGTCCCCCATGGTGGCCCAGCCCTTCTCACAGCCTCCAGACGATTCATGCTTTAGCTCTGCTTCTCATCTAACTTTACTGTAATTACCAGGGCTGTTCCAATTCAGCTAAGTGCTACAGGCAGGAGGTAAAATGAAGGCATGATTAAAATAATTGCTAGGTGTGGCTGGTCTTGTGGTGCTTAGGCCGCCAAGGGAGCACCATGCCGTGTTCGTGTGAGCCAAGAATCAAGCTCACATTGCTTTTCTGCACAGAGGCTGCCAGGCACAAAGGTGGTAACAATCTTCTGCAGGGCATAAAAGGCAAGGCTGCTGCTGGCATCAAGTTTAGGAGAAATGACAGGAAAGAAATATCAAATGAGAACTGAAGTTGGTGTTTTTCTATACACAAGTCTTCTGATTTGAGAACTTCCTAGCTCACCACTAATGTTCTTGCTATTGAATAAAGCCCCCATTTATCACACACATACATATACATGTACATGACAGTTAGCATGTCTTTAAACATACTGCAAAAACAAGGCAAATCCTACTTCCTTAATGGCTGTGTGTTCAGTGAACCATAGCCTTGTATGTGTTTTCAGACTGAAGCTGAATACTCTTTTGTAGAGTGTTGATTCACAATTGTTCTTCTTTCTCTGGAAATATTAAAATCTTGCAGGAAATACATTATCTGGAAGTTACTTTTTTTGCCATAACAGTGGATCAAGCACATGGTTTCTTTCATATTTTGGGACACTGAGGTATAGTTAATAAGGCTGTTAGATGTGCTGCTTATGGATTTGTTATTATAACCCAATCTTGTATCTTTCCAACTCTAAAAATCTTGTTGAAGGATCCAGGAGGGGAAACACCAGATAGAAGACCAGGTGAAAAAAAAGGAATCATAATAGTCTGTTAAATTTTATGTCATTTTGTATTAAAATTAATACACTCTGGTCCATCAAGGTGTATTCCTTGGCCAGTGCTTCTTCTCTTTTCAGACCTCCTTTTCAGCTGCATCTCATCCAAAAGATGCCCTGATTTTATTAATGTTGGCCAGCTACAACCAAACTTCAACTGAACTTCCTCAGCAGGCCCAGTGAGTCAGAGTTTACTTGAAAAAGAACAGTGTTGTCTATTGTTCTGTATTAACATACTGTCCTCCCAAATAAGATCACTCTGACAAGTGAACACAGTTGTCCTTGGACCCCAGTGAGCATCAAGAGCTTCTGCACTCCCCCTCTGAGAGTAATTTTAAAAGTCTGACTGGTGATTCAGATTTCGTTTGCAGGTCTCTATGGCTTCTCTTTGCCACTCAGGCAGTGTGAAGAAGGCGCATGCCAGGTTACAGTACCTGGGAAATTCAAGCGTGAAGCTGTTTTTAAGTCTAGAAAAATGTGTATCATGTCAGTGACTATGACTGTTTGAGTCACAGACAGTCTCAAAAGAGTAGATTTAATTTCATCATTACAGTCACTGCCTGCTAATAACAAGTACAGGTCTTAAAATATTATTTAAAAGTCATTCAAACTTAATAAAGTGCTTTAGTCATTAGAAATGTTTGGCTTAGAGTCAGCCTGTCACATTGAATCGCTGCAGCATGTCACATTATAATTTCCTATTTTATTTCACACCCAATCCTCCTCACCCTAATGATTTTATCAGAAAGCAAGGTAAGGTAAAATGAAGTGCTTGAAGACACAAGGAACAAAGTTCACGTCTGATGTAATGGTGTTGAAATCAATGACTTAACACTTGATTTAAAATTAGAACAGTAGCAGTACAGGACACTGAAGTACTCTTTCTAGGTAACAAGTATCACAAAAGACCTCAATTTTTTGAAGATCCAGAATATGGATTGTAGAATATTATATATTCTTTTCAAAATACTTCATAAATGCTAACTAATCTGTCTGTACATCTCATTTGTGAGAGAGACATGACAGTTTTCATCACTGTTTAGCAGACAGCTTATCCACCTCAATTTCTTTAACTGCTCTCCTTCTCTAATCTATACCAAGATATAATAGCAAAGTTTGGACTCCAGGTCCTGGGTATTTACAATCTTAATATTTCCATCAGAAACACTCCACTTGCTTTTGCTATAGGACCATCTTCAAACCCTAACTAAGATTAGAAAATGCCTCTGAACTGTCATTTAACCTTAAACTGTTCAGATTGGAAGGTATTTGGGTAATCTGTTCTAAGCACATTTCAGTGAGTGAGACACAATTTCGTTTGGCTTTGTTTGTTTGTTTGTTGTTTTCATTTTTTGTTGTGGTGGTGGTGGTGTTGTTGTTGTTTGGGATATCTTTGTTCTTGCTTTTATTTGTGTTTTTTGGTTGTTTTGTGTTGTTTTTTTACTGTATGACTTTCTTTAAAAGCATATTGATTTGAAACAGAAAATCAAAACTTCAGGCAAAGGAGAGCAGAGGTAGAATTTCTTGGAAAGCACTGGAAAATGAGATAAAGGCTAAAGGGCAAGGAAAGACCACTACCTGCACCATGGGCACCCTTGCAGTGAGATGCTGCCTGATTCTGCCCAAGAATTGAGTTTCCCTTACCTAGAGGAGCTCCATTGGCTCTGACACAGATGACTGGGTCAGTCTTCCTCCTTTTTTCTTCCTCTCTTTCTCTCTTTTATTTTTTTGGGTCCCTAATGTGAACAAAATGTTTCAAAGTCTTGTTTCTCATTCTGATTCAGAGCAGGAAAATATTTTAAAATCTAAAAAAGTTTTGCAAGATGGGAAAAACATTTCCCAGACAGGTTTAGCAATGTCTTCCAGGACTTCCAAACATCTGTGAAGCAAGACTGCCCCTCAGCCTAATCCATTTTGGCTATCTCCAGTTAAATTAGTCTTTTCAAAGTATTATATCATGGCTTCATTAAATCCCACAAAACTATTTCCCCAGGAAATATCTTTGAGCCAGTTGGATTCTAACTACCTGCTGTATCTCATGACCCCTTAATAATAAAAAACATGGTTGAAATAAGTCTGCACACTGTGTTGCTCACTTTCCCTTGCTCTGTAGCCTAACCTGTCATGGGGGCAATTGGAAAAAATCTGTTAAGGCTTCACTAATTTCTTTCCTCATTTCCTTTAGCAATCCTGGTAGCTGCCCAGGATACTTAGTCTTCCTTAAGAGCATTCAGTTTTTGGCACAAGACTTTTCATTTGTATCTGCTCCTAATCTGTCTCCTCCTGTCATATCCGGAAATATGATCCCTTTGTTAAACAGTTAATTTGCTTCTCTTTGCAAAGGGGAGAGAGGGAGAGAGAGGCTGGAGGACTGCCTAACAAACCTGCAAGATCTTCCTTCCTTTTATTCCACTCTCAATTATTTCTTACTTTTATCTTTTTTTGTTTTGTTTTGTTTTTTTTTCCCTATTGTGAAAAGCGTTTCATTCCTTCTATACACATATAAAATACACATAAGATCATACAGTTCTTATGAATGTGCCCCTGGACTAGATCCTTGCCTGAGGAAAGCTGACACATCCCTGCCACAGGCAACAGAGCAACCTGGATTCACACCAGCTGAGTCTCTGATCTAGACATAATGGTTTGCCCCTGCCTATTTGATTTTTATTAAGTCTGCAGAGTCCATGGTCTTCACATTTTGTTTCCTCGCATGGCTTTAAATGAGATAAAAGTCCAGTTACACTGAAGTGAAAGTGCTCTAGAATTTAAATAAAGAGCTACATTTTATTTAGAATCATAGAATGGTTAGGGTTGGAGGAGACCTTAAAGATTATCCATATCCAAGTCCCCTGCATTGGCAGGGATACTTCTTTCTCTATGTGCTGCATCACCCTAGATCTCCTTGTTTCTGATGTGGTGCTTGCTGGCTGGTGACACAATTGCAGTCCAACAAGAGACAGCAATTAAACAATTGTGGTCACATGGAAGAGGCAGCAGCAGCAGAGGGTTAACCTGTCAGATTTCCAAGCCAAGGTCTGAAATGTTGATGCTTTGCACAAATAGCTGAAATCATTGTGGCAAGAGATACAGAATCACAGAATAGCAGGGTTTGGAAGGGACTTCCAGAGATCATCGAGCCAAACCCTCCTGCCAGAGCAAGACCACTTAGGGCAGGTCACACAGAAATGCATCCAGATGGGTCTTGAAAGTCTCCAGAGAAGGAGACTTCATAACCAAATGCTCACTCATTAAAAATGTGCAAAGAAAGCCACATTCACCATAGTAGAGTCTGCTACTGATGTGCACTCATAACAGCAGTGCAATAATGAAGACTGTGACCTTCCTTCGATGTCTATCAGCAGAGAGCAGAGCTACCTTAAAAAGCTTGGGAAATACCCTGCAATTCAAGGGTAAAAACGACAGAAAACCACACTCCTGGCAAACAAAAAGGCAATAAATTCCTCCCTCCCCCCTTAATCTGTCAAATGCCTTTTTTCCAGCTGGGTTTTTCAGGTTTTTGGCTAGGTATTCTTTAAAGCATGAAGGTGCCCATGATAAAGTGGCTATTGAGTCTGAGAACAAGAGAAGACGGAGAGTGCAAGAGTACAGAAGGGTCTGGCTGCAGTTTGATTCGCTTTACATCATCACAGTGATGCCATATTTTTTGTGTTATTACAAAATGTGGGTTTCTAGGACAAGAACCTGGAGCTTCATTACTTAATTTCTGGAAAAGGAATTTTTTTTTTAGAAGTTTGAAAATATATCTGTCTCTTGCTATAAGAGTTAGAGGATGAAGGAAATAGAAGTAAAAAGAGTTACATGTTAAATTTGAGTATTTTTCTTTCTTTCATTAAGAAAAAAAACAAACAACACAAAACAAAACAAAACCGACTTTGAATATGTAAGACTCTGAACCTGAAAAAAAAGCTCATCTAGTAGAGTGCTTGATTTAAAATATAGGAATAATGTGCTTAGAGGAAATGCTTTCCACAATACCTGATATTGAAGAAGAAGGGTATGTTACATGATGCATTTTCTCCAGAGCTGTAGATGAGCTATTGTGCAGCTGCTTTCTTTAGCCACATTTCCACAGCAATGCTCTTATTCGAGCCCTGAAACCTCCATGGTTTCAAATGGGGTTCCCCAGGCACTTTATAAGTGGAATTTCAGTGCCCATGTCACCCAGGTGCTTCTGAAAACCACAGCTAAATGCTGTTGTTGAACATAATCAGATTTCAGTGAAATAACAGGCTAAAATTTAAGAACATGCTATTTCGGAGCAAAAGTGAGAGACAAAAACCACTTCCAAACAAAACAGAAGTGTTTTTTATTTAGTCTCATCCTCTTATACTTCATTAAGAGCAGCCATTTCCATTTCCAATCTTGGAGTGACACAGAGGTCTGTAGCAGGACTTTAACCACTCTTGTCTGACCCAAGGTCACTGCATCTCTTTTGCACAGGACACTTGGGGCATAGACTAAAGTGCTGGTGAGAAACTGGCTCAGGACCCTGCTTATGCAGCAGACTTTCCAGTGGGATGACTCTTTTCCCTTTTTGCATAAATAATGTGGAAAAAAGATGTCGACATATCTTTATGAGACAAAAAATAGGACAAAGAAAAATAAACTATTTGCATTGCTAACGGAAGGTTTAGATAGTTTATCTTTGTGAAATGCAAATGAGTGGCAAGATGAATCAGGGTCTATTATTCTTATCTGAAAGAATGTAAATTTGCCAAGGAACTGAAAGTCCAGTATAGGATTAAAACTATCTATTGTTAAGAGATTAAAAACTAATATATTGCAAAACCTGTAGCGTGTATTTTGGAATCAGCCTGCAAACTTTCATAGAGTTCCATATTTGTGGTTATCATATCAGTTTTAACATCTTCTGTATGCAATATTCTCCAATTACTAAGTAGGACCAAATATATATAATTCTATCCTTAAATATTAGCTAAAACAAAATTTCACCCTTACTATGCGTTGAATCTCCCAAGTGCACTCTAGTAATTGCGTGCATGCATTGCTGTGAGTACATTTCTAATATAGTCTAATGCACCCTAATTTGTACAGGGGACAAATGTCATTTATGAAAGAAAATGGGACTAAGTACATCACATCCACTGAAATCCATAGGATTCTGTTCCCAGTGAATGCAGTAGGACAGTCACCAATAAAGGGTATGACAACCTTTAAAAAGTGATGTGAGATTTCCCTACTCATGAGAATGCTAAATTAACAACACTGTTTTGATCCAGGCACAGGCCTGGGCTTGTTTCCACTGAAATCAGTGGTGATGCTTATACTGGTCTGTATAGTTCAGGATTAGTTTTTCAGCAGCATTAAACACCCTGGGAGTGTCTCCCACTTTACCTCCCAGTAGATCAATCCTGATTCACACCAGAGCCACTAATTACCGCTGAAAGGAACTCAAGCCTGATGTTGCAGTCCTTCAAAACTGTGACCTGAAGAAAGAAAAGTAAAAGTTGTTCTGGGGCTTGATGTAGGTCTCTGAGGGAAACATGATGGCCTATGATATAAAGGAGGTGAGGCCTTTGGTTCTGTCCCTTGAGGTGGTACCCAGGTTTAAGGAGACTTAGGAACTGGATGTTTTTAGACTCAGATTAGTCCAACCTTGTAATGTAGTGCAGCTCTCTCCTTCGGCCCTTGTGGGATCCTAGAAGAAGACTAGATAGCTAATTTTTCTGTGGCAAAAGCTAGAGAAGTCTCTCCCACTGCTGAGGTGTACAGCTCACACTTCCACAGTGCTGTGTGTTTACCTGAAACCATAGATTCTCCTTGAACTTTTGCACTGCATCAGGTTAAATGGGCAGTTGTGAGAGCTGTGTGTATGTGAAGAATGTGTGTGTAAAGAAAATAATAGCATCTAAGATGGAGTGCATTGATATCTCACACATCAAAGGGCTAGGACAGTAAGCAGGACAAGTAAAACAATTTTTATGTTGTTCCATTCTCCTCCAGTTTCTCAATAGGTAAGTGAATCACCATGGATTCCTGCATAGTATGTTTTTGTAAGTAGGTATGTTAGTTTGGGGTGGTAGGTCAGCAACAGATCAGAAGAAAACCTGTTGGTGCTGATTTAATTTTGCTGCAAAAAAATTAGCAAGTTCTGAACAGAATAAATCCCCATGTATGTGCAAATGTTTATATTTCTGGATTTGCTGCATGGGGGCTTGCGGGTTTTCAATGTCAGGTCAAGATTCATTTCAGTCCAGTATTTACGTGGAAATTTGGTTCCTCCTATTCATATTTCTGCATTGTTTTAGCTGCAGTTGCCTTGATGTTTTCAGACACATTTATGTGGAGCTAATGCAAAGCAAGCAACCCCATTACATGCAACTAAAATGAAAGGGTTTATATTGCATAAAGCTCAATACTCCTAAATTGCTCTAAACAGTAATATATGCCATGGTTAGGGAATACAGAAAAGAAGCTTTAATGCAAGCTAAAAAATCAGACTCTCGATCCTATTCATCACTTGCCAGTGACTGTGCCATTGGTAAACACTCTCTAGATGGATTTCAAGTAAGTCCACCTTAACACCAAAAAGGGCAAAAAGAACAGAGTGGAAGCCAAAGAGTGATTTCATTATACAAATGAAATGGAAAAAATCAGTGAAATTCCATCCATCCCTGAGGACTGGCTCCACTTAGAGGTTAGAGGAATCTCTGAGAGTGATCTCACATTTTTGGGCTCTGTAACTGTCATTCGTTAGCAATTGTAACATGATTATGACTCAGGTTAAAGCAACCAGAAGACAAAAATGCCAGATGAAAACTCGGCCCCTTGGAAGGCCGTAGCAAAACTCCCTAGTTCCTCTTCAGGGCTGTGATTTCTCCCTTGGAGTTTTCTTGTTTTCCTTAGGATGCACATAGAAAGAAAGGTGGCCCCTCCAGAATCCATGTGCCCTTTAATGATCTGAAAAGTCAGGGAGGCAGAGAACTTTCCTGTATGAACTGTGGGAACGGGGGGTACTGCAAAGCTTCTCCATCTGGCAGGGACAGGGACCACACTTTGGCCACTTCCCTGCAGTGAATCTGCACCCTGAAGAGATTGGCAGGATTCTTCTGGCTTAACCTAGGATCCTGGCTCTCCCCACACCATCTCATGGGAGGTGACTAGAGAGTTTGGGCTGGTGCTGAGCCCGGCTTGCAGGGAACCCAGCCTCCTCCTCCCTCTGTGGTGGCCTTATCTGCACCAAGCAGGTTTAGAAAAGCAGCATGTCTCCGAACACATTCTCCAGGCATGGTTAACCCAAGACTTAACCACAGGCATCTGATGTGTTTTCATCTGTATTGTCTCTGGAGGCTGATGGGATGCGTGGAAGTGCAGCTGTGTCAGTCACGGTGACGGTTTGCCAGGGTTTTGCTTGGGGTGTCCCTCTCATGTGCAGGAGTCAATGGCACCAGGAGTGGTTGACTTATCCTGGCACATAGGTCTTGTTACCTGTCTTTGGCAGCAGCAACTCTAACAAATGCACCTTGGAGAAAAGTAAGATAGGGTTTTAGATTTCTGCTAGCAGTCATTCCCCATCATGCCAGTCCCCTGGAAGCAGGTAGTTTAACCCTAATCTCATGCACGTGCATGGTCTGTTTAGGGCAAGACAGGACACTGGCTCTGATAAAGAACAAGATCTTGCTAAAAATCAGTAACCTGGCAAACACAAAAGGGTGAGGAGTACAAGAGCATGCTAGGATGAAAACCATGAGGGAAACTCTGAATTCTCCAGAGGAAACTACTCTTTACAGAGGACATTAGTGCTCCCTTCCGCCTTGAACCAGGCTGTACTTTATGTCACCTAAGACTGGTAGGAGAAGTTACTTCATCTTCTCTATTCATAGCAATTCACACATTTGTCATCAACAGGGAGAAACAGTGATACTTTTATCTGATGGTAAAAGAGAGGGTGAATAGGCACTTGCTGATAATGGGTTGTTTTTGCACTCTTTCTCCTTGCTTTGGGCTACCAAAAAGCTGCTAGAGGTGTGCTCAGATAAATAAAATGATAGGTCAAAATGCTTATTAGGAATCCTTCTGCCAGTTACAGGTCTCTGGAATATTGTGGTGACAAAGCCCATGAGGACTGGGATTTACCATCTGTGGAGAATACACAGAAGTCAGAGAAGTCCTACAGGCTGCCTAATGCTGAGAAATGCTATGCTGTTTATTTCTTTAATGTTACTAAGTGCTTACTCTGGTAGCTTTCCCACTATATTATTGTCATATTCATAATCCCATCAATTTTCATCCTGAAACTCCTACCAAACTTCATCAAACAGGTAGCCTGACAGCAGGCAAGAACCCTCCATTAGGACAGAAGGGCTTCAATTCTATTAGAAAAATCCATTCAGTCCTTCTGTTTGTGGAAAATGCCTGGACACAGTAACAGTGGGTGCCAGTATAAAACTATTAGGCTAACAAGTGCTAAGGAGGAGAAAACCCGTACACAGCAGAGAAATATCAGTGCATAGCCTCATTACAATTGTGCCAAATATTCCTTGCGTGTCCTTATGATCTTAGAAAAGATCAAGTCATACCCTCACTGTTGTATTGTACTTTCAAAAGCTGATACCTAGGCTGAAATATTACCCCATGCTGCAGTAAATGGCTAATCTCCTATTGGTTTCAATGGGACTGAATTTTTATCTCATGCCTTTTTCCTCCCTTCCCGACACACATGTTGACCCAGCTAAAGCACAAAAAATGTCTTTACTAAATGGGAAGAAGCCTGCTGGGGCTGCATCTGAGTGCAGCACACAAAGAACTGTGGAGAGATGTCAGAACTGCAAGGGCTCGTTTGGTTTTCTGTCAGACAGTGTGTGCCATTTCAAGGGCTCTCTTTGTGGTTGCATAAAACACTCACTCAAAGAACTGCCAGAATCCAAATCTACTGATAATTAAAGAAAAAAATGTATGTGGAGGGGAGAAGAGATTTGAGAAATACTCATGCTCTTTCCAACAACACTTTTCTTAATAGAGAACAGGAGATGTTGATTTTAGAAGAGCTGATCCCAGCAAAAGCTGTGCTTGCTCTGCCTCTTAGGATGGACATACTGGCTCTGGTGGCACCTACATTCTCAGTGAGGAAGGAATTCAATCCCACTGCTCTGTGGGGATACCTGGCTCTGGTTCCCTGCTTGATCAGTGGGAGAGGAGTCTTTGCAATGCTTGACACTGGCATCTAGAGTAAGGGATAGATCCCACTTGAGTGCTTGGGGATTGTGTGAAAATAAAGAGCATGAAGTCTGCCTGAATAGCATTGTCTAGAAAGAAAAAAAATAAAGTGAATAAGATGCCTACTTCTTAATTGCTTAGAATTTGTGTTTTGCACTGCCAGCCAGCACAGCCCTTCTCCTGGCATCTCTTTTTCCTCCCCATTCCCTCAGCGATCGCATTACAAACCTAACACATTTGGTTCAATTCCATTTTTAAATTCACCATTGCAGATTCTGCCCCAGAGTGACTGCATCTGTCTCGAAAGAGAGCTGGAATGGGAATTTAAACATTTTATGTGGGCATTCATGGGACTCCTGGAGCTGGGAGCGGGGCGTAGCTGAACCTGCCTTAGAATGTATATCCAGCCTGAGAGGGGCAGCGCTGACATGCACAGCTGTGCTAAGGACAGCAAAAAGTGGCTAGCATGTAGGCATGAAAACAAGCTGCTGTTTAATTCCCAGCTCAGCAACTTGGGTTGAAAACTGTAACAACTGTAATTATCAGCAAGTTTTCAAGCCAGACAATTGAATCACTCGTCTGAGCAGATGCCTGTGGGGAATAGCAATAGAGCTGCTCTCTTCAGCTTGTAGCACACGTACACTTGCTGTACAGGAGCAAAAACCCTTCAAGGGGTGGCTCCACCATTGCCAGCACGCTCATCAACTTCCCATCATTTGGATCAACTAAGGGGCCAGCTGTTCCCACCAGCTCTGACTTGGCCACTCAATGCTGCTAGAGGAAGGATGCTGATCCTGGCCTTGCTGAGCCCCCAGAGGAGTTGTGGGCACCATGAGCTTGTCCTGTGTGTTGGGAGTCCCTCTGGGCATCCACTGTGAGGTGAAAAGACAGTGCAGAGGGAATCCCCAACCTCATAGTCCTGCCCTTGACCATGACACAAGTAGTAAAAGTGTGTGTTTCATGGCAAATAAATGTTCCAAGGCAGCAATGGTGGGGTTAGAAGCACATCTTGGATGTGCACGTTACCACAGTTGGCTGAAAGGTTACTAAAGGAGCTACTGTCTGCTGTAACACAAGATCTGCTAGACTAAATTAACGTACTCAAAGAGCAGCTTAATTGCACTTCTTTTGGGTGAGCCTTGGCAGGTTTGTTGTAGGAATTGCAGTTTACTGAATTTTCTGGGGGAAGCTACCTTCCTTCATATTGTTGGGTTTTTTTGCCCTGCAGAGAGGATTAGCTTTGGGCAGTGGATACAGATGCACCCAGGGGAAAAGCTACCCCGGTTTTGTTCACCAATTATTGCAAGGCTGCCTGTTTTCCACAAAAACTGTTCAAGCTCCAGAAAAAAGAAAAAAAGTCAGTTGAACTGAAATGCCAGAAGCCTCCCTCTGATCATTTTTCTTTTTGAAAAGTGTGGTTTTATCCTAAACCTTGGTAATTTCCTCCATGTGCCTTGAGCTACATTTCTAGACCTGGAAGAAAGGGATCTTGCCACGTTAAAGATCTGTGCTGTGTGACTAAGATTATGTCCCACTGTGGATATTTCAGTTTTAAAAGTGAGATGAGACCTGATAGTGATACCACATTAAACACATCTCCTATTGATCCTTTCTAACCTTGCAAAAGAGCTGCTCTGCATTAAGTACCTTTTACTTCAGTGCTGCTGATGGGACCACAGATGTTAACTGCCAGGCTAAATATCCTCAGAGGTCAGCAGACAGGGCATTTGAGAGGTCATAAAGTAATAATTTTCTGGTTAAGAAACAATAGGAGTGTTTACCCTTCTGACCTCTAACTCAGCCTGAGGACATGTTATCAGCTCACTCTGAAATGCATTTACAATATTTATTAATAAAAGGGAATTAATAAAACCTCTCCTTCCCCATGTTCCCTCCCCAACATGTAACATTTTGAAGATCTTGCAAATCAGCTTGATATGTCAAATTATTGCACTTGACTGAAGTGACAGAAAAAAGGCTTTGTACGAACAAAGGGCTGTGCTTATAAAGGTGCATTTTCAGACCATCCTCTCCACTATTACTGGCTACCTGCTCTATACAAAGACCTGATAGTAAATCACCTACTCTGTACTGAGGTGCAAAAATCCTTTATAGCTGATGAGAAGTATTTAAAAAAAGCCATTCTGCTTTTTTAGTGTGTACCTTTTGGCTCTCTGGTGTGTCTCTGCTGTGTGTGGACAGCTGGTGCTGCCTGTCCTCCTCTCTGCTGGAATCCCCTTGATATCCACTCCATGGGGTTTGATTTCCAAGACCACTGAGGAAATGGCAGACAGGCACTGGTGCAGAGAGGGCAGCAGTATCTCTGCTGAGCCGTGTGGGCCACATTCCCTGCAGCCATTACAGTAGATTATCTATGTTCTTCAGTTGAAATATGGCAGATTTTGCCAGTTGAGGAGATGGTCTGCAGGCTCAGACATGAGTTTGGAAGAATCTTCTTGGTTTGGAGCTTTCTTGGTTTGCTTACCAAGAAAGCAGAAAAAATTGCTGCTGTTTTTTTAGACCTCAAGACAATTATGCTAGGAATCAATGGGCAACCTAAATCATTTTTGGAGGCCTGTGGGTGGAACACCAGCAGATCCTATAAGCACATAAAGAGAGATTGCTGCTTATATGCTAATCCTTTTATTTTCAATCTGATTAATTTTAGATATTCCTTGACTCCTTACAGTCTACTTTTTGCTGAATCAGATCCATCTGCTTGCATTGGGCACCTTCTTTATTCTTTTGGGAAAAGATGTGGTACATATTTTCTCACCTTCTGTATTTGCTTTTTACTGGGTGATTGGGTTTTTAGCCCTGTGTTTATATATCTTTCCTCTTGGTTCTCTCTACCAATATTTTGTAAACAGAAGAAAACCAAAACAACCAAAAAAACCCAACAAGGAAGGGAAACAATAAGCCTATGTTTGATACATGCAGCCGCTTGAAAATGAGGTGAGTGTGTAATGGATAGTGCATGTGTTATCTGAGAATTGTGGTGCCTGCCAAAACATTATTGTTGTTACCGTGTGTGAGAGAGGAAGATTAAGGTAATAGACTCATGCCAGCCATCTCTGAGGTACATTGTGGGAACCAAGGGGGTGGACATTCTCTGGCTGAAATAATATGTGTGTGAGTAATTCCCTCCTTAAATTTTGAGTAAGGCTTTAGGAAGCTGGCCTGTTTTGTCCATGGCTGGGAACAGTCAGTTCTGTGCAGTGGGAGATGCTCCTAGTTTTTAACCCTTTGCTTTAGGGCAACGCTATTTCTAAACTCTTGCTGGGCTTGGTGCTAAAATCTCCCACTGCCAAGTTCTGGGCAGGTGAAGGCTGCCTATCCAGTAAGAGGAGGATAGAAAATTTTCCTTCCTGAAATGGGGAGGAAAATAAAAGCTCAAATATTCCCTAGGGAATCCTACTAATGATTTAAAAAATGAGCAGTTAAAGCATTTTCTTTTGATTGTTCACATTTTTAAATGTCCTTTTTAACCAGGTACTGTAAGTCACTGATAAGCAGACTTTTTTTTTTTTCAGACCTAGTCAAGCGAGCTGTTCTTGTTGTACAGATGTAGAAACAACGCAGAAAGTTATAGATGTGACTGTTTTTTAAGGAAACAGGCCTTTTGTTGAGATGTTTTATTTCTATCTTACTTTAATGAATAAATATTTTCCAGGGAAAATCCACTTGCCCAGCTTTATCACCGACTTTCCTATACTTTTTTCTAAAGGCATCTTCTAGCTTGTATTGTTTCTTCCTTTTAGTCTACCAAGATTTTAATACTGAATGTAGCATTGTTCTTTATCCTCTGCCTGTTTATTTTTCTTCATGACCTGTTTTGCTGGAACTTGAAAAAAAATATTTTGAAAATACAAGCAGATTATGCCCATCAGATCACTTCTCCTTTTTATTATATTCTTCTTCTTTATTTTTTTTTTTTCACCTAATAGATAGTGAAGTACTAGCTCTTTTTTACAGAAACTGTGCCAGCTTTGACCTTTGGAGATTTTTCTTGTTCAAGTGCTGGACTTTGCTGTCCTTAATTAGACCTCACTCTTCTCTCCAAGTACTGAGGAGAGGTCAGCTGGTCGGTAATTCCTCTCATCACTCTTGACTCCTTTTATTAAGGCATAGATGCTAACAGTAACTTCAGTCTCGAAGAACTGATGCTGTTTCAAGGCTTCAGTGTGTCTCCCTATAAGGATCTCTGCTCTTCACAGTTGATTTCACCAGATTGCAAGTCCAGGCCTCTGAGTCTCATCCAAAGTCACCGAAGTAAAAAGAAAAACTCCTTTAACCTTTCCCCACCTAAATTCTCAGCTCTATCTCCTCCTGTGCTTGTATCTGAACCCTCACAGCTGGTTTTATCTTTGTAAAAGGGAATCTGAAGGTTATGTCAGGATGGCTCCTGGTATCAGGGAGGTTTGTGGTGTGGCAGGAAAATACACTCTAGCAGCACGACAGGTAGATATACGAATGTATAACTGCAGCAACTTGTGTTTCATTTCTTGTTTTTTCTCCCAGGAGTAAAAGTAGATGCTTTGGCAAGAGATAGGAGCAGTGCATGCAGGAGAGGGCAGAGAGGCTTGGTTACTCCCAGGGAGACCTTTCCTCCCACCACAGCCACCACCCAGCTGCCCCCCTCCAGTCCTCACATGGGAGTCACAGAGCACACCAAAATGAAGAATCCTGCTGGCTGATTCCATGCAGCTCCTCTGCCAGCCTGGGCCAGCACCGCTTCCCCAGTGGAGAGAGAGGGGCAAGTCCCTCCTGTCCTCCCACCAGCTTGCCCCTCTCTCCTCTGACTCCTCTGCCTTTCCCAGGGAACTTGGCACAGACATGGTTCAGCTGAGTCAAGGATGTGTTCTTTAAGCATGGCTCCCCCCAGCCTTGGGCAGGTGTTTTTAGTGCAGGCAGTGGGAGTTTTCTGATGCCCAGTTTGACATTTTCATAGAATCATAGAACTATTCAGTTTGGAAAGGCCCTTGGAATCACAGAGTCCAACCATCATCCCTACTCTACAAAGTTCTCCCCTAAACCAGATCCACCAACACCACATCCAAACGACCCTTAAACACAGCCAGGGATGGTGACTCAAACACCTCCCTGGGCAGCCAATTCCAGTGTCTGACCACTCTTTCTGTGAATTTTTTTTCCCTTATGTCAAGTCTAAACCTCTCCTGTTGCAGCTTGAAGCCATTCCTTCTTGTTCTGTCCATAATTACCTGTGAAAAGAGCCCAGCACCAACCTCTCTACAATGACCTTTCAAGTAGTTGTAGAGACTGATGAAGTCTCCCCTCAGCCTCCTCTTCCTCA
>NW_009953719.1:607703-626431 GCF_000747805.2 Chaetura pelagica | reverse complement strand
CCCAGGGAGATTTTTCCTCCCACCACAGCCACCACCCAGCTGCCCCCCTCCAGTCCTCACATGGGAGTCACAGAGCACACCAAAATGAAGAATCCTGCTGGCTGATTCCATGTCCTTATCAAGATCATCAATAAAGATGTTAAACAGAAGCAGTCCCACCACTGAGCCCTGAGGAACACCACTTGGGACTGGCCCCAGCTGGATTTTACTCCACTGACCACCACTCTTTGGGCCCGAATGTCCAGCCAGTGCTTGATCCAACAGGTCGTGTGCTCATCCAGGCTGGGGCCAGCACCGCTTCCCCAGTGGAGAGAGAGGGGCAAGTCCCTCCTGTCCTCCCACCAGCTTGCCCCTCTCTCCTCTGACTCCTCTGCCTTTCCCAGGGAACTTGGCACAGACATGGTTCAGCTGAGTCAAGGATGTGTTCTTTAAGCATGGCTCCCCCCAGCCTTGGGCAGGTGTTTTTAGTGCAGGCAGTGGGAGTTTTCTGATGCCCAGTTTGACATTTTCATAGAATCATAGAACTATTCAGTTTGGAAAGGCCCTTGGAATCACAGAGTCCAACCATCATCCCTACTCTACAAAGTTCTCCCCTAAACATGCTGACTGGGCCTGATCCCCTGGTTATCCTATATATGTCTTCTAATAGCACTCATGATGATCTGCTCCATGACCTTCCCTGGTACCGAGGTCAGGCTGACAGGTCTGTAGTTCCTGGATACTCCTTTCTGCCTTTCTTATAGCAGGGTGTTACTTTTGCTACCCTTCAGTCCATTGGGATGTCCCCAGTTAGCCAGGACTTCAGGTAAATAACGGAAAGTGGCCTGGAGATCATGTCTGCCAAATCTTTCAGTGCCCTTGGATGTAGCCCATCCAGTCCCATAGACTTGTGTATGTCTAAGTGGTGTAGAAGGTCTCTGACAACTTCCTCTTTCATTGTGATGACCTCATTCTGTTTAAAACCCTGTCAATGAGCCCTGCTAACTTCTGCCCCAAAGGCCTTTTCCCCCCCTGGGACAGGTACATCCCACCTGCCACCAGCAGGCCAGGTGTCTTGTATAGCAGCCCATGATCAAAAAACCCAAAGCCCTGCCTATGGCACCAGTCACGTAGCCAAGCATTGATCTGCAGACTCCTCCTGTTTCTCTCTTCATCCTTTCTTGCAACAGATGTGGAGGCAAACACCACTTGCGCTCCAGACCCCCTAAACAGCTGTCCCCGGGCCCTGAAGTCTCTCTTCATTGCCCTTGGACTCCTTCTAACAATTTCACCACTGCCAACTTGAAAAACCAGCAGTGGAGAGTAGTCAGAGAGCTGCACCCTCACGCATGTGCTTTCATGTGCTTTGGAATGCAGCTGGTTTGAGGAGAAACCTGAGGAACTGTCTCTGTGCCAGTTTGAGCTCAATGGTGGTTCTCTCTGGCACATGGACCTTGCTGGGGAAAGGGAAGTAGAGTGGATGGAGTCAGCTGCCTGAAGTGCCTGGCGCAGCTCCCTTCTCACTGTAGCACCACTATTCCTTTCATTTGAAGGCAGATTAATTGCCACAGAAAGATCCTTCAGTTGACGATTTTGCCACAGACCAACTTAGCTGTGAATGGAGAGAAAAGTAAAGCCCAGCTCTAGAAGAATGTGCAGTTGCTTCTTTGGAGTCTTCTCTAGCCGTAACTGGTGGAGTGGCAGACAGGCAGCCTGGAGCATTGCTCAGTGCTTATCACAGTTGTTGGATCCTGTGCTGAATCTTCCGGAACTCAGAGCAGTTTGCTCTGCTTACTCTTCCCTTATCAGCTCCAGGAAGGTGAAGAGGAGGGAGAAGGAAATCATCTGGAGTGCAAAGCCCTTCTCAAAAGCTTTTCACAGTATCCCATCTTGCCCCTTTGAATGTCAGAGTGGGCAGACCACAGATTAACTTAAGTGCACCCTGTCAAGCCACCCACCTGGAAAATACTTTCTTTCTTTGTTTCTCTCACTCTTTTTCAGACTGTCAGGCTAACAGGCCCAGCTAATACATACATTGACCAAAACCACTTTGTTAATTGAACCAGAAGGGTTTCAGTATTCAGAGACCCATGTTTCACCTGGACAAGTGTTCATGGTGGAGGACTAGCTCAGCTATGACAACAGACTGTGACCTTCTCCTCAGGAGAAGGTGTTGAATTGCGTAGCAGTGACGAAGATAGTCTCTGTGTGGGCTTTGTCAGAAGGAAAGTATTTGCAGAGTGATCATGAATATTTTTTTTTTAAGATTTTATTCAACAAGTGGATAAAACAGGCAACCTGTCTCCCCCTGAAGACAGTTTGGAATAACTCTCCCAATGAATGGTTTTCAGGAAAGTCTATGGTCGCTCTTGTTTCTTTAGGAATCCATGTGTCTTCACCTGGAGACACATTGAGGTGAGACTGCTTTACATTCTCACCCCACGTGGGACTCGGAGAGGCATGCTGAAGGGACCATTCTCCATAAAGCTTTGTCTGCTCCTTTCTTTTGACTGCGATTATAAAACCCACAAACTCAGATCCCGAGATGTTATTACTTCCTGTCTGTTTTTCCCTGAAAGCCATGTCTTAGAAGGTTGATCACAGGCCATTTTTAAAAGACCCCTATGGATGGAGACTCTTCTGCCCATCTTGACACTGGAGTTTTGTGACGCTCTGTTTCCTAGTGTATATTGCTAACATGTTACTTTCCTTTGCAAAATTAGAACCTCCAGTGTCTTCATGACCACTTTCTTACTGGAGTCTGGAAGAGGCTGTGTTGCCCCTTTTTCAGAGTGGTGTTGCCTTCTTATCTTCATATTTGGCATAAACACGAGAGATTAGAAAAAAGGAATTGAACAAAAATTTGAATGTTAAAAGTACTGTGACAATGCACAGATCCAGTGTAGAGATCCAACTGACTCTTTGTATGTTCCACTCATATGACATTATGTCCCTCCTGAGTAGACTCTCAAGAGTCCAAAATGCCCTAGTTTTCCCTCCGTATCACAATAAGGACCCAAGGAAGGTTTGAGACAGGAAGAGCTCAGAGATCAGCATGGGCCTCTTGAAAGGAAGGTCTGGGCAATACCAAGAGTCCAAAAGTGCCAGGGGCTTTGTAGAAAGCCTTACTCCAAGGGATGAGGGATTCAGGCCTGGCAGGAGTTTCACAGGCATGAGAAGCTAGCATATCCTTCTTTTGAGAGCTGTGACAGGGATGCAGTAGAGCTATTCTAGTGGGTTTTCTTGGGGAGACCCTGCTCTCCCAAGAACATCCATCTGCAGTCCAACTTGTGATTTGGAGGTGACAGGACCACAGAGGTTGCTGAGAAGTGAGACTCTAGGGCTAATTGACTCTAGGTAGTCCTGTGCTCCTGGATATAGGTGAGGGATCTGTTTTTCTTGACTACTTTTCCTGTGTTAATACTGCAAGATTGTGATGATGTGTGCAGATTGCTTCCATTTACTAATTATTCCAGGAAGTAGTTTGGTTTTGCCATTCTCTTCAGATTTAAATGAACAAGATTGTTTTCATGTGAGAGTTGCTGCTTTTACAGGACCAAACTAAATTTGTTGCAGCAATAGTTTTCAGTGTTTCTTTAGGTTTTGCTGAAGTAGCAGCATCTTTTTTTCAAAAGTAATCCTGTTTTTTCAACCACTGCTGAGGAAATTTCAGAGGGGTTAGTGGCAGAATTGCATTTCTTTGTAGATCTCCTCCTTCCTTTCAAGTATCTTGTACTAATAGTCAGCATTCCATCCTGAAAGATGCATGAAGTAAGCAAGATGGACTGGACATGTGCCTAGACCCATCATTTCCTTGGGGACCTGATCCCATAGCTGAAGGGGGAGAAAAGCCTCGTCTTCAGTGCCACTGCCCAGGCAAGAAGCCTTTCTGGCTCTGCCTAGCCAATGTTGCCAGCAAGCAACACTAAGAACATGGGTGAAGCAGCAGCCCCAGAGAAGCCTCAGAGCTCTCTGTAGGTTTTCCAGTGTACATCATTGTCCTCTGTGTGCCTTTCTGTGTGTCCCAGAGCCCATCATCTGAGTTCTTTATCACCTCAGATGTTTCTACACCAGACCTATCTTATTTTATTTGCATTTTTTATTTAAAGTTGACAGCTAAATGACCAATGAGGCAACACATTCTAGGTCTTTGTTCTTCATAGTGGAGACAGTCCTGTCTCCTAGGGGCAGGATTTCCCCTCAAGGGTTCCTATCTCTGCTTGCACTTCTCCTTCTCTAAATATTTGCCTACCTTACAGTGGGTAGAACTACTTCATATTTGCAAGATGCTTTGAAATCTGAAAATGGGTCGTATGAAGTATGCAACTACATGTTGTGCTCCTCCTCAAGTCTTTCTTATATGTTGCTACATATTCATGGATTTTTGCATTTCTTCATATCCTGAGGGTCCCTGAGCCTGAATGTCAGTTATCTTTGAGTGAGCCATGACACTGAAGCCAAGCACTTCATAGTGTCTTCCAGTAATATGATCCACAATAGCTGCCTTCTCAGCTCCTGATACAAAGTCCATAATGTTTAATCTGCTATGTGCCCTGTGGTGACTCCAATGTTACCATGAGGAACACATGTACCGAGAAAGCTTGTGTGTCCTCCAATAGATTTTTTAGTACACTGGAAGTGAAATCTTCCCACTTTTTTACCCTATGGGATTGAATTTATTCTGTATTTTCTATACCAGCAGTACCTTGTGTTTCTCCACTGAGGAGAACACTGAAGGATCAAAGACGAACTTTAAGGGAAGTGATCTCAGGGAGAAATCAAAGACTTTTGACTAAAGCCACTCAACGCCAGATGATCAAGGCTTCAGGCTTTTGCACAAAGCTAAAGCCAAGAGTTGGCCACTACAAACAGAGCTCTTATTTTGCCACCTCCCTTCACTGATTCCTACTGGGTGCTGAAGAGTTACAGGGATCTTTTGTTCACTCACCCGAGTCAACACGATTTAAACTTTACCCGCTCTGCTGTAACTGCTGGTGGTTGTTGTGCAGCAGCCTCGCTGTGGGTGCCCTGGCAGAGGGGCTGAATGCCTGCTTATCTTCCTCAGTATCCAGCCTGGCTTTGGTGTCAGTGGGAAGGCAGGCAGGGGAAAAAGGAAGCGATTGTCATGAAGAGAAAGAAGCAGGGAAGAACAGCAAGAGGAATTTGCTGACCGAGCACTAACAGTTGAATTTCTAGGCTAAAGAGAGCATTTCAGGAAATCAAGCAGCGAAATAATTCATTTTCCTCAGAGATGACCAAATTGCTCTGAATGAACCATTTCTGTTGCGTTCAGCCCAAAGCATTCAAACCTTATGAGTCAGACTGAAAAAATCCCTGGGATTTTTTTTTCCTACACAATTAATAAATGCCAGGTATTTTCTTTCTAATTATCTTTTCCTGTTTGACTACTAACATATTTGACCCACGCTTTCTGGGCTTTTTCAGGCCTTATGCATTTGTACTGTTACTAGAGGAATGGAGCAAATGTCGACCACAGTGAAATTCCCAACCATATCATAGGAGGTAGTGACACTGCATTTCCTTCACAGTTGTTTTAAGCCTTCTCTTACTCTCCAGAAAAAGCTAAAATTGCTGCCTTTCCAAGTCGTGTGATTCCCCAGTGTTACCCTCTGACACCAGAAAGCTGGTGCACCAGCGGGGCTGTGTGGAAGTCAGCAGATTGTTGCTGATCACTAAAATGCCCTCTGGCATTTTACCCCCCAGCTCTCTGTCATGCTTACAGGACTTCGGACCACAAATAGCTTTTGAGGCAATTTTTAGACCTTAAATGGGCTCGGCGCACATACTCACTAACAACAGCTTCTGTCCAGGTGTCAAAGCTGTTCAGCATGCATACTTTGGAGTGATACTGCCTGGAAAGTGCGTGCAAAAATGAAGCTACTTTCTGAAAAAAGATTGTCCCTGGCAGAGCACCAGCCACCCTGGCATTGTGTTTTTAGAGAGCTTCTGCTGAAGTGTCTCCAGTGTTTGCTTGGTGGTTGAGTTATAACTTTTGATTCTGTAGATTCAGTGCTCAGTCATGCCCTAGGGAAGCAAGTAGCAAAACTCCCACTGAAGTAAGATTAGCTGTTTATTGTCAGGAGAGGACTGGGTGCTGAAGGTACTGAGCACTCCAGTTTCCCAGGCAGTTCTGGTGGAGCCAAAAATGCTTTGGTTTTGGCTGTGGGTGCTCACCACAGCCCCAACCAAAGGGGTTCTTCCAAAGACACTCTTGGCAAGGAGAGCACAGATGTGTCTCCCATGTTTAATGAACGTCATGTCTTTCCTTGCTCCCGGGGGCAAAGTGATTTATGTCCTAGAGATTTCAACATCTCATAGAAGAGGTGCAAGCAAGGACATATAGCAGTTCAAATTATTTTGATGATTTAGGTAACCAAGAACAAAGGAAAAGGTCATATTCACACAGAGGATAACTTTTTTTCCACTCTGAGCACATTAATAGTCAAAGGGAAGAGAACAAGAGAGGAGCTTTCCCCAGCATAGTCAGATCACACACAAGCAGCTCCTCTCCTGAGTCACACATTGCTCCCTTAGCCTAAGTGAGAAGATTTACCTTTATGACCAAAAACCTTGGTTACTAATTGGCAAGTGCACTTAATTTAAGTTTTCCTCCGAGCATATTGACCCCTCTTTGGTTGCAGTGTGGTAGATGGAAAGAAGCCATATTTCCCCAATGCCAGTGTGTTACCCATGGGGGTTCTTTGCACAAAAAAATATTAAAAAATAAAAGGAAAGCCTGAGGTAAAATGTGGTTGCCTCTGTTTGAACATCTGTTTGTCCACAGGTCAGGCAGTCTGTGCTGTCAGGAATAATATCCTAGTGACTTACCCATGGGCTAAAATCAATCCTCCTTCTCCAAAGAGTTAATTGGAAAAAAAAGATGTATAGCTCAAAGACATGGCTCTACACTATTTGTTTTGTTTTGTTTATGTGGTTTGTTTGTTTTTGTTTGGGTTTTTTTTTGATCTAGACTAACTGTGCTGAGACCACCATCAAAACTGGTCTGACACCAGACTCTTTTGCTGGACAAATTCTCTTGTGAACCCACTTCAAGCAGCAAGTGAAATAAAGAGTAATCATTGTGACACTTTCAGCCACCTTGCAGCAAAAAAATCAGGGGGAAATGGTAAACAATTTAAATCTATCTACCTGTTTTTCTGTTATTGTAGGATGCTAAATGAGAAACACTGGTGCTGGTGACTGCTATGAATTTCTGAGTCTCAGGACTGAATGAGGTGGCTTTCATTAAGGGAAGAGCTAGATACTCTTGAGTGAGACAGGCGAAGAAGGGAGGGGGGAAGTGAGAGGATCTTGCTGCATTAAACACCACTTTCTGTGGAAACAATTAGTGCTGTAAGTGTATTCTTGAAGATGGGAGGCTTTACAATGAGATTACTTACAAGCACCATCTCTGCTAAAACACCCATAAAG
Organism: Chaetura pelagica; assembly: GCF_000747805.2. Lineage (NCBI taxonomy): Eukaryota > Metazoa > Chordata > Aves > Apodiformes > Apodidae > Chaetura > Chaetura pelagica. Next base: position 619,000 of record NW_009953719.1, on the reverse strand, counting down.
AGTTCCGCAGTTCTGAGAAGTCATCTTTGGAGACACTGCTTATTGGAAGTCACAGGCAATATTTATGCTGTACTCTTTTGAAATTAGCTAATGTTTGGGTCAGACTTAGCCTTTCAAATTGCCAAAATCTCCAGGGTTTTGCTGTAGGGAAACCTGATGGAGTGTAGACACCACAGATCGTTTGCAGCCCACAAGACAGTGTCTTCAGGGGGTGTTAGTGATACGTAGGGGTGGTCTGAGGTTTGCAAACCAGTGTGGGTTCAGATTCAGGTTCCACTTTATCTGAATCACCTAAGTTTTCAGGGCTGTGGCTTAGATGAAAGATGGTGCTTCCCTTCCCTGCCCCGCTTCTGTAATGTGTAACTTGAGATAGCTCAGTTTTGTAAAACCTCACAAGCTTGCTTTTGACCCTGTAAACCAAAACAAATCCATGTCTAGCTTGAACTAGGGGCTTTGTTTTGAATTTTTTTAAATTTTATTTTATTTTTAATTTTACCACATATAACTTGCACCTTAGACAGGTGAACAAGCACCTTCCAACAGATGTAAGTTAGGAAGAAGTTTTACATGCTGTAGGTTATCTAGCAATTGCATACTGCAGAAACCATCTTTAGGAGTAAATGGCTCTTCTGGAAACTAATTCCTGGCTAAGCTGGATGACTAGATGTCAGGCATCAATCACTACACTTCTGTCTTGGAGCCATCACCAACTGAGAAGGATATTAGGTAAGATTGAAGGCTTCTTGCAGCAAGGAGAAATGTTAAGGAAATCTTGCACTCAGGATGTCAAAGACCTTGGATAAATTTCTTAGGTAAGATGTGGTCTTCATCACTGGAAATCTTTACGAACATTTTGGATAAGCATCTGCCAATAATGCGGATGCAGCTGATACAGCTTTTTTTCCTTTATATAATTTGTAAGTGAACTTTAACTTTTGTTTTACAACTACCATTATGTCTCCTTGCTTTAGTGAGGTTGTAATCTCCATTTACCAATTCCATTTCACCAATTACTGTGACCCTCACTGAAGGCTCTCCCCAAAAGTTAAAACTATTCTTTGGAGCACTGAGGGAGAGATTTTCACGTTATTTGCTTAACAGGAGCTCTTGGATGTTCACTGTCATCTCGAGCAAACCATGCTACTCATTCCACGTGGTCTGGACCTTTTTCCTAAGTCTTTACTTCATACTCAGTACCACAGGGTTAATAGTCACTAGTCAATTCCACATTTATGGACATGAACTGAGCAAAACTAGACAGAATACCTTTTGGCTAACATTGGAGGGATTGTCTTCTGAGCTCAGACTGGATTTAAGGTTGTGTGATGTATAGGAGAATGGGGCAACCTCTTAGAATGGCAGCCTGCTAGGGCCTGCAGAAAAAGCACCCCCTTGCTGCCCTACTGTGTCTAAACCAGAGACCTAGAAAAGAGGGACCAAAGCACCTTCTATCAACATTATTTGTGGGCTTGCTCTTCCTTCTTCTCACCTGGCAACTGGAGCAAAAACCTGGGCTCCCCAACATTGTTTTCACCTTCATTCTTCTTTTCATACCAGTTTTTATCCTAAGCTCTTGCTTTACCAGTGTGGAACAAATCTGATTCTTAATCCCTGAAGTAGAAAAAAATGAACTTTGACCACCCTGTTGAGAAGACACAGAATCATAGAATGGTTTGGGTTGGAATGGGCCTTTAAACATTGTCTAGTCGAACCTCCCTGAACTGAGCAGGGACTTCATCAACTAGATCAGGCTGCTCAGAGCCCTGCCTCATTTTGTGCAGTCCTGAGTCCTACCACTATAATACTGCTGAGAAAGGGCCCAGAGTGGAGTAGATTACAGGACAAATCCTGTCCCTGTCTTCTCTTAGCCTCAGTTTAGCTACTGCAGATAAGAAGGCCAGGCAAGTGCTCAGATTAGGTTCAAATCAGGCTAAATCTCAACTACATTTTGCAATTAGCTTGAAAGAATTTTGCTGCACATTTTGCCTAAAAATAATTTGTAAATTGACCAGAGTCTCTAATGTGGAATCATTACAGATATTTCAGGAATTGATTTAGCATGAATAATTGAAGTATACTGTAGAGACAACAGTCTTTTAAATATGTGGTGTTTTTGAGATATGTTCAAAACAGGCAGAGAGATAGGACATTCTTATTACAGTGTTTGGATCAGTTCTTCTCAGGACTCATGGGGTGCCTATGGACAAGGAAGGATTAGCATCAAGTCCTACTTATTATTAGGATTTGACCTTTTAGAGTTATGAAACCAAATTTACTAACTTTTTGTGGAATGTAATCCCCCCATACTCTTCTATTCCAGAAGAATAAGGTAGCGAAACCCCCAAAGTAAAATGGCATTACGTACAACACCATAGTGAACAGCACCTGACCATGTCAGATAAATTGTGAAAACAGTACAGATTAGCACAGAACAAATGAAACACTAGTGTCAAATTAAAATGCTTGTCTACCGTTTCTAGGTTTATGCAAGAATAAATTTGACTTGCAGGATTTTGTGTTTCCCCAAAGCTATAGATTTTAATTGGTTTAACTCAATTGCCTTTGATGGTTAAACCTTAGCAATAGTACATGCCACTCTGGAAGTCATTGCCATAGATGAGTTGGTACAAGCCCTAAGTAATACCACCATGCAGGATCCCAGAAGAAAGAGAAAAATTCCAAAAATTGTTCTTCAGGGTAATTCCCTGGAACAATTATTTCAGGAGTTTGCTGTTTGAATCACAAAAATTGGGAAATATTCTGGCCTGCGGGTCTGGAGAGGTAGAAACAGGATGGGTGTGGGATGGCGTGGGTAGGGCAGAGATACAAACTACAGCTGGTGATGTAGAGAGGCTTTCACCTTGTGCTTCCTGGCGAGTGGGAGCAGATCCAAGGATTTATTGCCAGGCCCTTGTTTAACCAAGATTCTTACTCTCGGTTTGTATGATTAGCTCTGTAACAGCAGCATTCAAATGTTCCCTTTAAGAGGAATGAAAGCCCCTGCTATAAAGGCAAGAAGTGGTCTCTCCAGTTTGGAAATGTTGTATGCCTTGTATACATCATGTCAGATGAAGCTGTGTCACGTTACGCCATCCGCTGCACTGGGTAGCTGCCTGTAGCCAGGCACAGGTCTGGCCAGGCACATGACAAGAAGTGAGTCCTAGTCAGTGGGCCTGAGTATCAGCCTGGTCCCAGATACCTTCCCAGCCTCCATGGGAGTGGACTGAAATGGTGCTACCTTTCAGTGGCACCTTAGCACAAGAAGAACATGCAAACACCATGCCTTGCCTGATCACTAACTGTTCAGGCTGACGTCTGAGAGTCTGGAAACACTGGTGCTTTTCAGGTATCTCCCCATAGAAGCTATGCACAGTTCTCAGTAATACAGAAGTTTCCAGCTTAAATCTTGGAAAGGGAGAGATGGTAATCATAGCATCAGACTTTCAATTTGAAGTCATGTCTGGCTTTTTCAAAAAACAGGGCCTTTATTTCATCATTTAGAGTATTCTGCTCTTTAGAGCATAATAGCTAAAATTCCTGAGAATGGCTTTTGCTGAGATTTTTCTGCAATCTTTTAATGCTTTCCAAGACCCAGAGTACAATTAACATTATGCCTAATGGATATTGGATATCTGTACTATCATCCCCCTCCCTCACCTACACTGTAGATGCAGTACTTCCACATAACCTCCTCTGGGATGCTCATTTGAATGCCATTTTTAATTGCATTGCCTTGTACTGGGAGAGGGGAAGTATGTCATTACACATACGAGCCATGCTGCCTATGCTCATATCAAGAGCACAAAGACTGTGAAATTGACTTTAGCTGCAGGTTTTTTGATACTTCTTGCTCCTCTTTGAGCCTGATCCATAGCTTGTCCACGACTCTTTCTGTTGCTTCTACGATAACTAACAGTTTTCCATAAAGCAGTGTTTCAGATGTGAAAGATCAGAGAAAGCACACCTACCACATTTATCCCTTATCTAAAAATAAACTTAATGTCAAACAAAGATTTTGGCATGCCACATAACTCTTGATTTACTTGGAGTACATTTTAGTCGGTTCTCCCCTGTCTTCTAAATTAGTTTTCAAAGAATCACAGAAATCCTGATTACTGAGTACAGTGATCAGAACAGACATCTAGAGGTCATCTAGTCCATGCCCTGCTTTTCGGGTTTTTATTACTCCAAGGATTGAGACCCCACAGTGTCTTTGGGCACTCTCACCGTAATTTTTTTTGTTGGTTTAGTCTAAATGGAATTTTATGTATTTCAGCTTGTGCCTGTTGCCTCCTGTCCTTTCCCTAGGACTTTTTTACTCCTCCCAGCAGGTATTTATACACGTGGATAAGATCCCCCTGAGCCTTCTCTACTTGAGACTGAACAGTCCTGTCTCTCTCAGCATCCTCTTGTATGTCAGATGCTCCAAAACCTTAACCATTTTAGTAGCCCTTTGTTGGTCTTGCTCCACTATGTCTATGTCTTTCTTGCTTTGCTTGAGAACTTATCAAGAGACACTCATTCTCTTCAGCTCGGACTGGTGGGTGTTTAAGTTAGTAAAGAAACTTAAGATTACGGGTTCCCAGGTCCCATTCCTTCACCAACAAAAAGTCCTATTTCCATAAACATCTTGGAAGAGATCCTCAAAGCTAAGTCTTTGGACTACACATAGATCTTCATCATCCTCTGATGCCATTGTGTCCTCATGTTAGAGAGAATTTCCACAAATTATGAATCTTTGAATATATTCCAGAAGTCTCTGTCATCTGCACAGTGGAGCCAAGATGCCTTCCTCTCTTCATGGAAAAGACATGTAAAATTTGACCATAAGATGGGAACATCAAAAGGATCAGGCCTAAAATTTCTAGTGTTAATGCAAAATTAGGAAGTGGAGATGGGGGGAATTGAACAGGGTAACAAATGCCACTTGTCCTAGAAGAACTTGTCACAACTGGCATATGGATGGAGTTTTCACAACACTCTATGAAGCTGAAACAGCAGCTAACAAGTATGATAGAGGACCTGGTATTTATCTAGAATACATCCTATTGAGAGTATTAATACACCTGAAATTCAGGAACAAATTCTATGCTCTTGAGAAACTAATTGGATTAAAACACAAAAGAAAGGACATTTAGTTGTTTGGAATAATACAATACAATTCTTCTGGAAGACTGTGTGGAGTAAACATGTGGCATAAAATTATGATAGTCTTCCTTCATGAGACATCTACCATCTATGCTGTAAATGTGAACAAACAGGAGTCTGAAACACAGATTATTTTTTAATGTTGTTTTCCAACAAATGCAATGTACTCCATTGAAGCACAATTTCATGGAACAGGTTTCAGCACTCCTAGTTTTTTAGGTAACATGCTTAAAGCTCATGTGCTCTAAAGAATCAGACGTGCCTGGAGACATCTGTGGTCCCAGCTGACATCTTTCTGGTTGCTAGATGGTTTCATGTCTTCTCATGTTAGTTCTTTTAACCCTCCTCCTCTCTCTTTCTGTGTGGCTGAAAGAGGTCATCCCACACTCCATACACCAGATTGTTCATCATGTTTTATTCACTGAACAAATTGTCTGAATCTGAGATAAAAATAAAGTTAAAAACCTAGTGACATAGGTGGGATGGAAACATGGTTTACTGCCATCCAGAGGCAGTGTCCTGCCTGTCAGAGAAGAGTGAACATCACAAAGGTCTTATGTTTTCATCTTCTTGGTTAGAGCCTTCAATTTTCAGTCCAAAATCAACCATATCTGTGTTATTTTTCATGAATTTTCTGTTTAGCTTTTTTAAAAATTGCTGCAGCAAGCAACAAGATATATGGAAAGATCAAGTCCATGACAAATGAGCATGACAAGAAAGAGAAAATTGGCTAGAAAAAACAAGAGACCTTTCTGATTTAACCTTAGCATAAACAGATCAACAGTGATTTTTCTTCCATTTCATCACTTGTATCTTTTATAAACATCTGCAATTGTGTTTTCTGTTTTGGATTATCACATTTGTAATTTGTTCTAAGTGTGTTTCCAGTGTAACTAGATCACAAAGTAGTCACAGGTGCAGAAAATCCATGGTGTGAAGGATGCTTTTGTCCATGTCCTGGTTCATGTGCCCAGCTCCATAGAAGCTGATTGGACCAGGCTGAGAAATGTTATTGGGGTCAAGGGGTAAAAAATAGTCTTCCAATGGCCTTACTAATAGCAAAAGGTCTGGGGCATGCAGGTAGGTACTGGGGAGGAAGCTCAAAACCTTGGCCATGTGCCCTACATAACATACAGGTAAACATACAGGTGTTTATCAGCAGCCACAAAGGCTGGAAATAACTTGTGTATGTGCCAACACAGACACAGTGTAGGATTCTTCTGCATTTTTTTCCCATTCTGATACAACTTCTAGTGATTTTACTGGTTGCTACAAGAAGCATTTAACTGCTGAAACTGCCTTACTGTTGCCTATTTGACTCAGTTTGGTCTTTTCACTAGGTTGTATACAGCTTTCAACCTTTTCCATTTCCTTCATTTCTCATTAGTCTTGATTGATGCTAAGTCCTTATTCTAACACACTGAGTCAGTGATCTAATGCTGGAAGCTTGGTTTCCAGAAACCAACTTACCAAATTGCCAATTTAATGCTGACAGTGATCTGTTAAATCTAGGAAAACCCCATCCACAAAATTGATAGAAAACCTCAGAATTTTCTCTGAGTAAAATCTTTGTCCAGATGTATCATGCATTACAGACCAAACTTAGTCTGACCTCAGGGTATAACTTTGTTTTGTGGCAGTTTTCAAGATTTCAACATGTATTTTGAGTTCATACTGGAATGAAAATAAACTTTTTTGGAACATGTTTATAAAACCAGAATGTGTCAAAATATCCCTTCTGGGCTTTAGATTTCCACTGTACAAACCTACTTACTATGCCATGTAAGCCTGCAAAAAGTCAGTGATTTTTCATCACAGTTAACTTTGAAAGAGACAAGGCCAAGTCTTAAATACCTGTACCCCAATAGAACTCTCTGTCTCTTTCACCTTTCCTATAAAAATGTCATCAGAGACAGCAGTACCTCTCTGTCGAAGTTTCTGCATCCCATGAAATTTTCTATTTGTCTCAGGCTGACCTTTAGTGAAATTTCAGCTGCCTCTGCTTACCACTGCTTTCTTTGGACTCTCTCTACTGGTGATACAGACAGAAATTTGTCACAGCTGGTTGATGAGAGAGGACAAGAGTCTCTGTCATCCTTACCATATAATGACAAGCAGTGTGGCATCCCCTGGGTTTTGGTAAGGAGACTGTACTATAGGCTGTACTAAAACCCAAGTTGGCTTTAGATCGCTTTTTTTTTACCATTTTCCTTGAGTTTGGCTCCCTATCTGATCAACTCTGTGAATTTCCAGAAGGTTTGTGTTTGTAGGCCTCTGCATGGGTTTAACTCAGTTGGTTTAAAATCACACCTTGAGTTAAATGGGTGCAACTGTCTTGTATAGACAAGCCCTTGGAGGCATTCTGTCAGGCACCTTGCCACTAATCCACCTACCAAGGTAATGAATTTTGCCCAAGGGAAGTAACAGATTCCTGCCTGTTAATATTCAGATCTGTCAGAGCAGAGATAGCATAACACTGCCCTCACTTAAATCATTATCCAGTCTCCAGGTACATTATGTAGACTAAGTGATTGCAAAGTAGCTTTTTGGCTCATTGTATTCTAAACTGGGCCCTGCAGAAAGGAAGCACCCGCATGGTTGGGTTCAGGGCACCTTTACAGTCACAAATCTCAGAGAATAAGTTTTCCTCTTTGTAATTTTATCTTGGATAGTGTGTCCAAATGGTTGCTAAGATCCTTTACAAATTATTCCTGGCCTTCGGACAACACCTTCCACTTCTAGTTTATACATTTGCATACGCATATATTCGGCTATGAAGAGCCCTGCTGCCCATGGGGCACAGTGGTGTCCTTTTCAGCTGGGGAGCCCAAGGGAAACACCTGCAAGCCTCAGGGCTGGGGCACCCCACAGGAAAACCCTCGCTCAGCCCCTTTTGCTGCTGTACAGTTGATTCCAGCACATACCCATGCCTTGCCTTCAGAGTGCTTAACATTTCAGAAGCGAGCTTGTAGCAATTAGTGCTTGTTGTGTGATGGAGACTGCTGTGTTGACTGAGCCAATTAAGAGATCAATTAGTGCAGTACAGAGTGCTTAGAGAGGTAGTCTTGGGTGACATCGGTCAGGTACTCAGTCCATATTCTGTGCTGAACTCTGAGCACTAAAGTGCCTTTAATGACTTTGTATTTAAAGGAGTACCAAAACACTCCTCACTACTGTCTAGTTTTTGAAGGTAAAAAAAAGGTTTACACTGTTGTAGCCCACAAAATATTTTTTTGTTACAGCAATATGTTACTAAGTAGGGATTTCCATGAATGGAAACACTACAAGCAAACTCCAAAGCCTTTGATTCTTTTTCATATTATGCCTGAAATTTTGTATAAAATCAAAGATTATATTCTCTAAAGGTCCAGTCTAACTTTTAATGAAGTCTGTAACAGGCCAAACATATCACTGTTTTCTTAACAGAACAGCAAAATTAATCCAAGTCTTTATAACATAAAGGTCTTTATTGGGCTTAAGGTCTTTATTAAATAATTATTGTTTGCCTTATTCAGCACTGGTCACAAGCTTATGGATGAAAATACCACCTAGATGTAGTTCCAACAGGTTGTCAGGTAACCTGAGCTTCTGAGCTCTTCGATCCCTGGGCTGACTCACCTTAGCAGGGTTTCAAGCATGTCACTTGGCATTGCTAGGAACTTTGATTTTCTGGAAGTAGAGGCCAGCAGAGGTGAAACTAATAAGAAAGTCTCAGGAAATGATAAATTTCAGAAACACCATGCATGTTTCCTTTTAGAAACAGTGTTTGGGGATTTCTGGGTCATGAGAAGGTCTTGAAAAAATTGATGTAGGTCCTGACCAAACAAAACCACATTAAAAAAGTATTGTTAACCCTAAACCCTGCATTTCAACCAGTTCTATTGTTGTTCTGCTTTGAAATCTATTTATGTCCATACAGCAGATGCCAAAAATTAAGTAAACAAGCAGTCTACAGTCCAACATCGTCTTTGTTATACAGATAAAAATACCAAAGAGTCAAATAAACTATTTTTTAAAAGGAATTTTGTTCTCTTGACATTGAAGAGTTATAAGAATAACATGGAAGATTCTATTTCACTTACGTTTTAAAACTGTCAGGAACTGAAAACTTGGTATTTTTCCTGGCCCTGCTTAGAAAGAGAAAAAAAACAGTTTGTTTTGCACATACTAATCCTTCATAATCTCAGGAAGACTAAATTAAGATTTTAACGGATTATTTGTTTCTGAACCTATCACTGACTTGGTGTAGCATTAACAGTAGCAGTTTTACTGTGTTCACAGAAAAGTACCCTCCTTTTGCTTTCCTGGAACTGCCTTTCTGGGTATGTCTGCTGAGGAAGGAGGACACAAAAGAGAATGTGGGGGCACACTTTACCCCAGCAGCTTTTTTGAACAATATGCTTTCTAACAGCCTTACGAGACCAGAAACAACTGCAGAAAATTAAGGTTTAGGCAACTTCACAACCCTACTTGTATATTAAAAAAACACTGTGGAAAAACAATGTATTTAAATATTAATAATAATGAATATAAGTGATTAGTGAGAATAGAGTAATAACCCATGGTTTTCTCTTTCTTCTCATACTAAAGGAACACGTGACCATAATTTCTAGTGGTGCTGTATTTAGCACAGGGTTTAGTTCCAAGGCTGTTGGAGACTTCAATGATAGATCTGTTTCAAATGAAGAAAAGTAAGGATAAAATTAGACTGTCTTATTGAGGTCTCAGAGAGTTATCCATGATGACGTACAATAAGATGTTAACTTTTCTCCAGGCCCTGGTGATGGGAGCCATGTGGACCAGGCTTCCAGTCTGCTACTGCTACTTGTTTAGCATGTGATTTTGAAAAATTATTTGACTGGGAGTCGCATCACCAAATTTAAACATCTACATTTAATCTTTTCGCCATCGACTCCCTTTATAGCCAAATGAAGGTTTGCCCATGCTGCTAATAATAAAGAGTAAATGGAGAGCTGGACTGCTGACCACTTCGCATCTCTTTAACTCAGGTACCTTTCTTGAGTTTCTTAAAGGTCACTTCCTTGTTCAGTTTTTGGATAACTTCAACTAGCTATTTCACAGGCAAGTTGGTTGCTGAGGGAGCTAGCCCCAAGTAGCGTGGATAGGAAGCAGCCTGATTCACCAGGCAAGGATTGGTCCTCAACTCTTTCTCTTGGGAGTTCAGGCAGAACTAGAGAGAAACAGAAAGATACATTTCTGGAGCATGTTGGCATTTGCCCTACAGTAGCTGTTTACATGGGTTGGATGAATCACACTCCTTGCATCTCAGTTTCTACAAAATGGGGATCATGCAGACTAGTACACAATCACACTGTGTAGAACAAGTCAGTGCTCTGGACAAGTCAGGCACTGCCTGAGAAGGAAACCATAAAAACCTAAAACATAAAGACACAGAAAAAACTGAGACCAACCCATGAAGCAACAATAAGGCTGTCATTTTTTTTGGCCAATATTGAAGAACTAAATTTGTATAATCCTGTTCTGTGGATCACCAGACTTCAGGAACAGGTTGGGAACAGGCAGCTTGGAGGGTCTGTGTCCTGCGTCAGGGCTGGCTGGGGTTAAGATGAGCGAGAAGCGGGAATGGACCTTGTGGTGTGGAATCAGGGTCCAGGATGCTGAAACATCACTTCCTGTGCACAGGTACCACAGTTTCCCTCCGTACTAGGCATCCGTGTGCAGTGTTGCAGGGAGTCTTTCACAGTGTGTCAAGACTGTTTCAGAAAGGAAAATAATGTCCACAGCCTTTCATGTCCCATGAATTCAGAGATCACAAATCCTGGCTTTGAGAACACACGTTTGGCTTGCCATGAAAGTGGACTCTAGAAAAACAAAACAACCATTCCATGACACACAGTCACAGTTTTCTTTTTTTTCTTTTTTTTTTTTTTTTTCCCCCTCAGGAACCGAGGAACAGCCAGGCGTGGTTACAGAAGGGCATTTCTTACTGAATCTGCCCAGAAGATATTGTCATATTTACAGCGGCACACTGGCATAAAAACCATCGTGTGAGGAGTCGGGATGAGAACGCGGATTCAAAAGTAACACTAAATAAATAAAGTATTGTTCATGTATGACGCGGCAAGAAGAACATTGGCTGGCCGACAGAGGGCAGGGCAGCCCCAGCC
>NW_009953719.1:595197-606752 GCF_000747805.2 Chaetura pelagica | reverse complement strand
GCTCCTGCGCGTTTCCAGTGGCGCTGGCGGGGGGTCAGCACCGGCTTAAAGCTTTTGAAAAGGGAGGGGGGGGTTTCGGTGGCCCAAGGGACGAGGATGGTATTTTGTTTGTTTGTTTGGAGGGGGTAAGCTTGTCCTTTTTGGTTTTGTTTTTTTAAAATCAACAGTGCCCAACTGGGTAAAACGTCTCCCGCTCAGGTCACCAAGCTGTTTTAGTCAGCCACTGAGCGCTTCTCAAGCTTTAGATGGCTGGGATGCCCCTGTCTCTATGATGCCTGCTTCTAACAGCATTATATCCCAGCTAACACCTGTGCTCGGCTTTGTCTTTCACTGTTCTGAAGCTTTTCAACCTTTTCCCCTCTTCTGGCTGTTCCTTAGATGCTGGGATATAAATGGAACAACACAGGAGAGGATTGTCATAGTTCCCACCCCATGTTTCATCCCAACTGTCTTGATAATGGCATTTTTCTTGCCATTCAGTGCAACAGTTGTGGCTTTTTTGCCCCTGCTAGCTCTCATGGCAGGTAATTTTAAAGACCCAGACATTCACCTCAAACCAAATAAACAAAAAGCCAATGAAAACTACTATAACTATTTTCATTTTGTAAACTACCCACTTTTAAGCAAAACTCATTATTCTTAAGGCATAGAAAATTTGTTGACTGTTCCCCAATCCTTGTTTCCCTGATGTTGCCTGTGAACACAATATTAAGACAGGACTGAGCAAGTGTCTTGACCACAACATTAGTGCACCTTTAGGCAGGGCAAAAAAAAGGCTGAAGTGGAAATCAGGAAAAAACCCACATGGTTTTAAGCCAATTAAAGCACAAGGGAAAGTTTGGGGTTTTTTTTGTAAAGCTTTCCCATACATTGGAGAAAAAAAAAAAAAAGGGGGGGGGGGGGGAGGAGGAGAGTTTTAGCTTTCTTAAGCGCATTCTTAAGAATGCTCTGCTCCATAAGAAACTGAATTGAATGCTTTCCTGAGCATGTGGCACAAAAAAACCCTTATTTCAACTTCAATCTGTGTAGTGTTTCTGCTGAAATTTGTCCCAGTCCAGTCTGCCTTTTCCACAGTTCTCTAAATACCTCCAAGAGCACTGTGCAGTCTTCTGTGCATAGGAGGAAGAGGTGCATATGTGTCCATACATCATACCAGGGCAGGGAGTTGTGTGTGTTGACACATATCACACATGTATGTCCATTTGTGTGGGGGGAGGTGGAAGTGGGAAGTGGAAGGTTTTATATAATCATTGCCCTGTTTATAATATCTGTAGTATCTGGCTTCACAGAAAAGGTAAGAATTGTTATCATCCCTCTACTGTGGAGATGGGAGCACGGAAAAGTAAGCTAGGAGCTTGAGGTCACCCACTGAGCTTGCAAACACAAAGAACACAGGTTTCCTGATTCCCTGAGTCACAGGACTGTCTCCACTTCCTTCCAGAGTCTGAAGACATTGTCTCAACAAAGCCCAGATGTATCAAGTCTATGTTTTTTACAGTGCATAAAAAAGTCCCTAAAATAGGTCGAAAAACACATGTTGTGCAATTATCAGCACTTCCCTCCTCAGATGAAAGAGTGCAGAAGCACATGAAAAACAGAGGATGATTGAGAGCCCCCTGGGTGTTTAGCCTGAGGACTGGGACTTGTGGGCAGTCAGCAAGAAGTACTTGAGGTCAAAAAGAGGAACTCATGAGTGGTTTGAGCCGGGGATTTGGATGACTTCACTGCTCGCTTATTGTTTGCATTGAAAGCAAGGGCAACCTAGCAACTATCACTCAATGTGAAAAAAATATAACTTCTTTAGGTTTACATGGGGGGATGTGAGTTCAAAATACAGAATCACAGAATGGTTTGAGCTGGAAGGAACCTTGAAGATCATCCAGTTCCAACCCTCCTGCATGGGCAGGTGTGCCTCCCACTAGACCAGGCTGCTCAGAGCCCCATCCAACCTGGCCTTGAACACTTCTAGGGATGGAGCATCCCCAGCTTCCCTGGGCAACCTGTGCCAGTGTCTCACCACCCTCATAACCAAGGATTTCTTCCAAATGTCTAGACTAACTCTTCTTCCCATTTAAAGCCTTCTCAGCTTTCCTGTAGGCCCCTTTGTGTACTGGAAGGCCACTATAAGGTCTCCCCAGAGCCTTCTCTTGTCCAAGCTGAACAATCCCAACTTTCTTAGCCTGTCTTTGTAGGTGAGGTGCTCCAGCCCTCTGGTCAACTTTGTGGCCCTCCTCTGGACTCACTCCAGCAGCTCCATGTCCCTCCTGTGTTGCGGGCTCCAGAGCTGGACACAGCACTCCGGGTGGGGGTCTCACAAAAGCAAGGTAAAGGGGGAAATTCACCTGCCTTGATCTGCTGGCCACACTTCAATTCACATGCAAAACTCTGTTGCATTCATTCCCAATATTAGAAAAGTCCCACTTTCAACAAATCTGAATAACCAAAAAGGATTTTTCTGTATTTCCAACTATTAAAGATGACCTTGAATTGGAAAATAAATTAATATTTTCCGCAGGTTGGGACAAATCTGGATCCAGGTTTTGCAGATCACTTCAGGTTTTATAAAAAGCTGGCAGAAATGCTATTCCCACTTCTGAGTTCTTAAAAATCTAAGTCAAATTATTGCATTTTAGCCTTTCTTCAACTACAAATGTGGCTCAGGGATAATCTCCTGTTAGGTGCAAACCTCTCACCACTGCTGCTTGGGAAACTAAATATCACTCAGTCTTATGCAATCCAAAACATGTTTCATCAAGCAGGTGAACACAGTGCTGAGAGTTCAGCAGCAGTTTACTTTTTGAGGGTGAGGAACAATTCATTATGTCTTGCAGTCCCAGAGATAGGCTCTGCTGAAAGATATGTCCAATTATGTCTAATCATTATTCCAAGACAAGCCAAAAGATTGGAAGGTATAGCAAAGCCTGTGACAAGCCAAACATTTGTCTGAGCCCCGTGAGGCAAAAGCATCGTCAGATCTTTGGATCCGAGCGTGCAGCATGAGACCATGAGCAGTACAGACTGTGGCACACACACAGGCTGCACACACACACATAGGTTGCCCTGGCCACCAGGAAGTGATGCCAGACAGTTTTCAGCACATTGGCTCTGTCCCGACTCTCACTCATTCATGGGCACGGAGCCGAGACAGAGCCAGGTTTCCAGCTGCAGCCAGACTTCATGCTTCATTACTCTGCCCACCTCCACACAGGATATAGCATTTTTAACATTAGTAGTTAGCATTATAAACTTTCATCAATTATCCCAGGCCTGTAGTGCTGAAAATATGTCTCAGTGCGGTGGCCTGTCCATCCCCTGCCCTGTGAGGTGGGTGGGATAGCAGCTCTGTGAACTGTGGCAGTTTTCCTTCTGCAGCCTCTGCTTGGTCACTGTTCAGAGCCTTTGAACTGGGTCCAGTAAATGTTTACCTGCTGCTAGAGTAGATTTCTCGTGTGATGTACTAGGATAGTGTGAAACCTGCTAGACGTGAACACCTCAGGTTGGGCTCCAAATTAAAATCTTGTGGATGGGAGCAAATGCTTCTCTAGCCAAAGAAGGCACAAACCTGGTTGAAGCGAAGCCATGGCTGGGCATGCCAAAGAATAATAAACACATGCTTTTTTAGAAGGAGAAAGGGAAGGGCAAGGAGCAGGAGATTATGCAAGTAGTTTGAGGTTATTGCCAAGCTAACACCCACACAGACAAGGCAAAGCTGCAGCATGCCAAAGGCCACTGTTCTTTTCAAAGCCAATTAGTGAGTTGCAAGCTGCTATGCATCCCTGCAGGACCAGATTCCCTGCTTCAGCTGCAGCCACAAGTGAAGGATGACACAGATGATGCTCTATCTCAGAAGCAGCCCCAGGAGGGTTTTTACACACTGCACATATCTTGGAATTGCAGCTTTTTTCTTTCTCTCATCTTTTCTTTGCAGGATGAGAAGCTTGCCAGTAGCACCTTACCTCCACATTCCCTTACAGGACAAGAAGAGGGAGGCATCACCAATTTTTCCTTCAGTTACCACACTGATGCTCCAGTCTCACACTGTTACTCCCTAACCCTAAGGTTTTATCACGCACAGGGCGGCTGATGGAGTGAAATACTGAGTTGGTGAGCACAAGTTAAAATGCCCTCATCTTCAACTGTGGTGGACCCAGAGGGCTTTTAGCTACTTCTGAGCTGTTAACTAGGTCTAGAAAAGTTCACAGTGACAAGAGGAAACTAAAAAAACCCAAAATACCCCTAGAAGCCTAGAAAAGTAGTAAGAGGCATGCTAGGCTATGTTGTCCCAGGCTTCAAGGTAAAGAGCTGATTATCAAAGTCCACTCCACTGAAGAAATTCCCAGCTTAGTAACACAGGAAGACACTCATGGGCTGCAGAGATACTGTGAAGACATGATTATGTACTGAGAGCTTTTGAGTTAGTTGTGGGACAGGTCAAATACAGCCTGCCATTTGGAGGAACAGGCAAAAATATAAGCAGAATATGAGAATAAGGAGAAACCACACATGAAGCTATCCCACAGCAGGATGCGCAGGGTATACCTGAATGCAGAGGGGGCTGTAAGAAAAGGTGCAGTGGATAGTCAACCCAAACAGGAGTGTAGGATGGTCATAATCTACTTGCATGTAAGTCCTGCCTGCAATCGGGGAGAAAGAAAAGCTGTCAAGGAACTGAGGGACTCTTTCCTACCCAAGCTCCAGTGAGAACAGCTTTGTGGTTCACTGAAAAAAAAAAAAAAAGAACAGCACCCTAATTTTCTACCTCTCCAACTACTACTTCTATCAGGGTGTTTCTGTTATTACACTCTGGACTGGAAGGGCTCTTTGTGCTCAAAATTTTAATTAAAAGCTAGAGGCAAACAACCTCCACATCAGTTTAAGATATTTTACATTCACAACAGACTTCGGTTTTCATCATATGACCTGCTTTTATAACCAGCTCAGTTAACATTTTAATTTTAAAAGGTAGTTAACACTTGGAGCAGTACTGCTCTTTTTCAAATTCTGGAATGCATCCATAACCTCAGGGGCTTGTGTTTGTGTTTATTTTGACCAGCACAGTTAAGAAAAACACTTTGGCACACAAATCCTATCTCTCACTCTGGGGAACAGTACATTAAAAAAAAGAATGCCAGCAAGTCATACACCTGATTGTCAAGGAAATCACTGAGAAGCCCACAAAAGGAACAGGGAATCAGGAGGTGATGGTGGTAAAGACTAACAAGTCAGAAGCGACTGGATTTCAGAGTGTGAAAAGTAGAGCTTTTGGAAAGGACAACCAGCCTGCATGTGCTCACTAGCATGAATGCAGAGGGACAGATCCTGTATTTTTCACCCCTTTGGGGCTGCTAATTGAATTTCTGGCACTGGCCGTTTACTCAGGAGAGATCCCAACTTTGAATGTGTGACACTTTATTTGGCTTCAAGCACATGCAAAGGGGAATGTGTTGAATAGCAGGATTTCTTGTTCCTTTTCAAAAGAACAGTATACAGCACCTATAGCAAGTGCTCTCACTATCACTGTGAGAGTTAACTATATCAGAAATGAGGGGAAAATAACCTTCCCCACATGGAATACACTGCCTTGGAGAGACAAAAGACTTCATTAAAACCAGACTCACCAGAGCTTTCTTTAAAAATTTTATAGCCGTTCAAATGTAAAACATATTTAACAATGGCTCTTTTGCAATGTTATAAGCTTATTTATTAGTCTATGTGTGTTCATAAATCATCCTTTTATCCTCCTTTTTATTTTTCCAAATTAACACATTTTTGATACAAGAGATTACGAGAGAGATGATTAAGTGCTAGATTCTATCTCCTCTATCTTTTGTGCTCTTAAAGAAAAATCTTCTAAAAAGCAAAATAAAAGAATGGGGCAAACACCACAAAGCTTTACTGATGGTAGTAATCAGAAAGGGTAATAAGACTGCCTTATCTGTGCTCATCCTCCTATCCTGATGCTTCTTTTGGCCAATATTCCAACAAATAAGCTACGGTATTATGAATGCATAGTGTGCTGTGGATGTGAGTCTCCTTGTCAGGCCTCTCCACGGAAGTATAGATACTTATGGAAGTATAGATACCATGGGCAATGTCAGATAATAGAAGTGACAGACATTTTCCATGATGAAACTCAAGATTTCTGTTGCTTATGACTCAGTCACATGCTACAAACAAGTGCTCTAGATTTCAGGGTTTTCCAGTAACAAACCTGGAGAGTAACGTCAGCTGTGCAGTCTGAATGCCATGCTGCTACTGAGAAGGAAATCCAGTCTTGAGAGAAAAGTTGCATCGTGCATCTTTTGCAACTATCAGCACAGCACGGAGATAAATGCAACCTAATCTATGGCAAGGAGCTTGTGACTGCTCAAGTCTGACAGTACGTGAAAGGATTTGTCAGCCTCCATGTGTAAGCATCACCCTTCTGGGTTAGAGTGGTAGAGGGAGGTGCATATGATGTGAAGTATCTTCATATGTGCCTAATTAGGCATAAAATCCAACCTCAGTGCAAGATAAGCAGTGTTTTCTGTGGCAAGACTGATTGTCCACCAGGGTGGTATACATTGCTTTTTGGAGAGGCCTTTTTCTCCCCCTGCCTATACAAAGAGGAGTGGCTTCTTAACTTGGTGTCCTGGTGAAGTGCCACAATTAGCTGGGATGAATCTGCCCCCTCAGGAACCTAAACAAAGGAGACAGGGGATGTGTGGCTTTTTACTCCTCCCACCCTCACCCCAAGCCCTGTCAGCAATAGGGAGTGAGGGTGACTTCTGAACACAGCATAACCTACTGCCATAACCCTGGAAAAGCAGCCCAAATTGGCATTTACTGGCTATTTCTGTTACACCAGGCAGAGGGTGGGTTGGGGTGGGCTAGAGTGGGATGCTCTAAGGCCTGACTTACTGTCCTTTGCACTCAGGAGACCCTTGGATGCTAGCTAAGGACATCTCTGTGTTTCACTGTGTGACTGATAGGAGATGAAACCTTACCATGTTGGGGAGCTCACCTTGGAAAAGGTGAGAGGAGAAAAAGCAAGCATAGCTTTTGCAGCATTGGCTTTGCAATAACCATCCTTGTCCTAGTTGGAAATATTGAGAGGGTAAAAAAGTGAAATGAGGTTGGCTGACCTTTCCATTAAGCTTTTGGCCTCACATATCATCCTTTCTACAGCACTAATGCCCAGACCTCCCAGTGATGCTGCAGGAACCACTTGAGGTCACAACTGCCACAGGCACTGTCTTGGTGTCAAGCCAAAAGCAGCAAAGAGGATGGTGGATATACTTGCAGCAGCAGGTATGGCAGTACCAGGAACTGGAAAAGCAGCAGGCACAAGGACAGACCTTGTGTTCCCTTTCCTAGCAACTCAGGAAGTGGGCTGTACCAGCGTGGGGGGCTAGAATGGCATTTTTCCTAAGTGTCTGTGTCATTTGTGGATATGAAGGAACAGAGCCCACTCCCTTGGGCCAAGAGACCTCACTGGAGGTTGCTTCTGCATGATAGGAGCCAAGTCCACTGCCCTTGTGAGGCAGGTCGACAGACTCATGTGTTTTTATCATAAACATTTACATTTTTTAAGTTGCCTTTACAGGTGATCTTTCTGGTTATTTGTGTGGTGCCTTAAAGTGAGAATTTTGAAAGACATATTCATTTAGTAGAAGCAAGTGATGGTCCCTTGCTAACAGTGCAAATTCCCTCATGAACCAAAAAAATCAGCACATTAATAAGTTCAGTACAGACTAACTCTCCTGTAAAATCATAACAGCTAACAACCACTTTTGATGCAGTCATACAGGCAATTTTGTTGCTTAGGGGTGCTCTATGTTAGCTACTTGATAATCAATATATCTGGCTACTGATTGACATCGCTTTCTTCCTTAATAATCAAGGCTGCAAAAAACCCAACCCAAAACCAAAACACCAACCCCCCAGCCCAATTAGAGCTGTATTCAAACAATTTGCAGATTAGCATTTTTGAAATGTTCATCCTTAGTGCAGAGTGAGGCTGCAGCATCTTCCAATTATACAGAGCAATTAGAGAAGATCATCAAGACATTCTGAGGTCTCATTAGGGAGAGTGTTGGTTGTTACAGACATCTTCACAGATTACAGGAGTGTCTGGGATGCATCACCCCCCTCCCATGCGTACACATACTCTCTTTTGGAAGAGTTAGACCGTGACTCACTTCTGTTGAAACAATGGTCAGTGCTCTCACAGAAGAGAGCTTCTTTTAGCTCTCTTCTATTTGCTTCTTTTTAAGAAAGTGGTGATTTCTTCACACCATCAGGCACTTAAAATAGAAAAAACTTCCCTGAATTTATCTGCATTTTCAGCTTTCAAATCTGAACATTCTCTGGTAGACAAATAAAATTTCCAGGGCAAAATTATTGGGTTTTATTTATTGAAAAATGTGTGTCTCACTTATAGTGGGAGATACAAATTTAAGAGTTGAAACAAATAAAAATAATATTTTCTTACAATTTTCATTGTTAACCAGCATGGAGGACTAAGGAGCTTTTGAATTGAAGCTGGTGCTGGGGATGGGAGATGGAATAACGAACATGTAAATAATCAATTTTTCAGACCAGTCTAGAGACTTTAAAAGAACTGAAGTAACACGTGAGTCTCATCACACTTTTCTGCACAAATGTAAATTTCCTCTTAAAAATACCAAGTTCTTGCAGTGTGTTACAGTACAGTGGGAGTTGCTCAGGGTTTTTGCATAAACAAATTTAACAGACAGCGCTGGCTGCCAGCTGTGCAAAACATCATCTTTTTTCCCTGCTAATTGGCTGGTTCCGTATTCTGGAGTAGATGAGGCAGTTTGTGTTTGGCAGCTGGAACAGCTATTGGAGGAAGATCCCGTTGGAAGTGGCAACCCACCCTGAGAAGCCAGGCCGTGGGGTCAAGAGGAGCACGTACAGGAATTTGCCATGTCACAGCAGCATCACACGACGTGTACCCTGACTTGCCTCTCTGCAGCCATTCCTATTGAGCAGTCATGCAAGAGGCAACGGCCTCTGACTAACGATGCTGTTCCCCTCGGCTGATCCTTAACATGCTCCTTCTCCTGCCAGTCCTGCAGGTGTGTGTTGTCATCTGCAGAAGGGGCGTGGCTGCTCAGTCCTGTCACCAGAAATGCAGGTAGTAACACTCTACCTATAAGGCTAGATAGCACAGTAAGTGAAAAACCTTTTTGATAGTGATATTGCGCTGTAGTTTGTGATGTCACTTTCTATCATCATTGACATCACAATGATCAGAAGCTCAGAAGAAGTGGTCACAGGAATGATAAGATGGCCAAAACAGTTTGAGACAGAAGCACCCAGTTGTATTTTCACAGTTGTCTGGGATATTACATTCTCACAACCCAAACCCAATCCAAAATTTAAACCAAAAATGCTGCTTTGAGAAAGGTATTTTTGAGACTGAATATTTCAACTCTAACACAACGTGACAAGGAAGATCATTGCCAAGAGCTGTACACACTGCCAATGTGTGCAAGAGGCTACACGTTGTACACAGCAACTTAAGAGAATATTATATATGTAGCTGGAGAAAAAGGTTTTTCCAGTTCTAGTAGAAGATGATTCTTTTTTAGCAGTCTGTATCTGTAGACAGATAGAGAGACAGACAGATAAACAGCCACTGTTAGTGGGACATTTCCAGAATATCTACTCAGTAGGAAGTTAATGAAATCTGGAAGAATGTTTAAAGTGGCATCTTTGCTTAGGAAGTTATTTTTCATAGGTAAAAAATACTTATGTTTCTCCTTATTTATGTTGGTGCTTATAAACTCTGCTGTTGTCTTAGGCTTTGGTTGTGTTGCTTGCTGCTACTGGTTGTCATGGAGAATGTTGCACAAAGCCAGACAGTGAAGAGATAAGAGCAGAAGTTTTCAGTGATATTTTGGTTCCTTTTGGAATGCTGTATTTAAGTTTAGGGAGCAAATTTATGGGAAAAGCAAAACAAATTATTACAGGCTGTGCTCTTTTTTAACTTCAGAAGGCAATGGAATGGAGGAGTGATTCCAGACAGTAAACAAGCCATCCCATCTGCAGCAATGACTGGCATGAGCGGCATTCTTTAGGAGCTCAACCTTGAACGGTCCCCAGGGATCAGGTTTCTGGCATATTGTACTCCTGATGGTACAAGAAAATCAAGTTCAGAAATGTTGCATTAACAGCATGTCTCAGTTTCGACATCTTCACTTTAATCCACTCCCTTGGGGGTCACAGTGTGCTCTCTAGCTGGTTATTGCCAAACAAGTAGTTATATCTGTGGTGTGAATATATAGATATTTTTTTTAAATCAAAGGGCCAAATTTTGCCTTTGCTGGTGACCTTCTCTGCTCCTCCTTAAGGCCCTGGGTTGCCCTATCGGTAGTGGGGTTATTTCCATGCACGGTGCTTCCCCAGTCTCAAGAAGTGGCTGGTATGCACAGGTCCCAGACCATCTGTCCCCTGTGTGGTGCATCTGCATTTCTAACCATGTAGGGTGACATGCCAGGTACCTTTGGATGTCTTCCCAGAGAGGACTGGATGCACAGATGTAGAGAGAGGGAGAAAATGAGAGGGAAAGCTTACAGGCAGAAGCACAGTTGGATGCTAATGCGGGAATATGCCACTTTATTTGTCTCCTCATTCTTGTTAGTTTGTATCACAAGAACAGAAGCCTCCTAATGAGGACAGGGATTGAAAGCTGAAGCACCAGAAGACCAAGGGTCACTGTAAAGATTCACAGCAGTTTAAGGTGGTGCTTTACTGCATGTCAGGCTTGGGGAGGAGGGCAGCAAATCTTTTGGAAATTTAGAGCAAGATAATTCTTTAATAAGAAGTGCATATATTTCATATGAATCATCTCTTTGATTTGGCTGGGACAAAACAGAGGTATTTATTTTCCAGACTGGTATCTTTACAGCTGTCTACAGTTTTGGGTATCAATTCTGGCCTCAGAAAATGTTTTCTGTTCCTTCTATCATCATGAGACAGGATTAAATTACAGTTGATTTTACTATGGATTAAATATGTTTGTACTGGATTAATCACTAATGCAAGTACAACTGCTTTGAAAATTTACCCTACTACCAAGCTCAGGGTCTAAAAATGAGAAATAAATGTGCATTTCATCGGTTTGTACCACCCGTTCCCCCCTCTGCCTTTGCAGTTTTCAAAAAGAGCTATGGATTTTTTAAATTTTTTTTTAAGTGCCTGAGAGTTTTGGAAACCAATTACCTACCTATTTTAAGGGGATCTGGATGGCTGAAAACCTCAGCTAGGGTGTCTTCACCCTTTCATGCTTGCTCTTCCCTCCTCTCCCAGCAGGCCTATTTTTAACGCCGCGAGGTCAGCTATCAGCCTGACAGATATTCAAGCACAACAGACTTCTGGCCTGGCTTGCCTTTTGAGCTAGCGGAGCTGCCAATTCACATCCGCTTTTCATTCAGCAGCCATGAAAGCAGCTGTTCCAGGCTCCGGGAAGCTCTGTGCCCAGCCAGCATCCTCCCTCTCCTCACCATCCCCTCCGGCTGGACACACAGCTGCCGCATCAAAGGCAGAGA
>NW_009953719.1:535261-594921 GCF_000747805.2 Chaetura pelagica | reverse complement strand
CTCACCATCCCCTCCTCCTGGACACACAGCTGCCGCATCACAGGCAGAGACCGGCCGGCCCCGGGCGCCAAACCTCAGACTCTAGATGCTGTGCCATGGAGCAGATGTCATCTGAAGTATTTGGACAGCACAGGCGGGATTTCTCGAGCCAGGGGCGAGCTGTCCCACTGTCCCTGGGGAGGCACTGCTGGCCCAGCCCTGCGAGGACAGTGGGACATTCTCACTCCTCACCCTACATGCCAGCCCCACGTAAAGAGCCTGAGAAGGGCTGGAGGCTCCATGGCATCTATCCTGAGCTGGTAGGTCTCCCAGCCACCTCCACATCAAAGCTGTGTGGTTAAAGCCCTTAACATTTAACCACCACAAGTATCACAGAATCATAGAATCATAGACTTGTTTGGGTTGGAAGGGACCTTAAAGATCATCTAGTTCCACTTTCCCTGCCATGGGCAGGGACACCTCCTGCTAGATCAGGTTGCTCAGAGTCCCATCTAACCTGGCCCTGAAAACTTCCAGGGATGGGGTTTCCACCACCTCTCTGGGCAACCTGTTCCAGTGTCTCACCACCTCATGATGAAGAATTTCTTCCTAACATCTAGTCTGAATTTACCCCCTTTAGTTTTGATCAAACAAACATCTTCATGTAAGAAAAAGTTGCAAACTTTTGTCTCTTATTGCAAAACTACTTGACATATTTATCCTCAGGTAGCTGGTCGATAACCTTTATTTTATGTGATGGATTGCTGATACCTCCTCCTGGCAAAGGATTCAAAGCTTCCTGCAGAAAATGGGGAGGCTCAAATGGCTTTGAAGAAGAAGCACTGAGTTGTACGGTCACCCTGTGGTTTCCAGCAGCGAGAATGTTATCATGGCTCACAAAAAATACACCTGGTCTTCAATTACATCTCTGTGACAGGATTGAAAAAAGTGAGATGCACTTTTTTCCAGTCAGCATTGCAAGATGTAATGTGCTTAGCAAAATGG
Source organism: Chaetura pelagica (assembly GCF_000747805.2). Taxonomy (NCBI): domain Eukaryota; kingdom Metazoa; phylum Chordata; class Aves; order Apodiformes; family Apodidae; genus Chaetura; species Chaetura pelagica. The sequence goes on along the minus strand of NW_009953719.1, from coordinate 593,937 downwards.
CTGGATCCTCAGCTTGTGTCAGCCAGAGAAATATGTGTAGTAGTGGAGCTATGTTGGTTGGTGGCAACTGAGAGTCATGCGGCTCTCTCTTGTTTTGACTTTTCAGTTCTTATTCCTCCAGGGATGTTGTGGTTTGGGCCCAACACGACAACAAAAGGAACAGCCCCATAGCCACTCACTCAACCTCCCCATCCCCATTCCCACCCCCCCACACACACACACACACACTCTGGGCTGAAGAGGACAAAGCTCCCGGGTTGAGACAAAGGACAAGGAGGGTTCTTCACCTATTAAGGTCTCGGGCAAAACAGACTCAACTTGGGGAAAAAATAATAATTTAATTTCACACTAATCAAACACACACAGGACACAGACACACACAGAGCAGGGCTTGCATATGTTACCCCACCCCTTCCTTCTTCCTGGGCCCAAATCCCTTTGTTCCCAGTTTCTCTCCCTCCTTCCCCCCAGCGGCACAAGGGGACAGGGAATGGGGTTTAGAGTCAGTTCACAGGCTGGTGGTTCCTGCTGCTCCTTCCCCCTCAGGCAGAAGGATTCCTTACAGTCCTGCCCTGCTTCCCCATGGGGTCCCTCCCATGGGAGAGAGTCCTCCACAAACCTCTCCTTCATGAGTCCTTCCCACAAGGTCCAGAGCTGCTCCAGCCTGGGCTTCCCACAGAGTCACGGGCTGCTTCTAGAAAAACCACCTCCCCTGGTGCTGGGGTCTTCCACAGCTGCATAATCAGAGTCCACAGGCAGCAAATGCCCTGGCCACAAAATCCAAGTGCACTGGCCAAGTTCACCCCTCCTGGTGCCTTCAGGGAATGTCCCACCACGTTCCTCCATGAGTGCAGGGGCACAGCTGCCATCTCACCATGGGTTGCAAGGAAAGTTCTGCTTGGGCACCTTCTTCCCCTTCTTCCTCACCAACCACCAGCCCTGCTCTCCTTCCCCAGCACAGCTCTCCTCAGTTCTTTCACATGTTAATGGCAGAGGCGCATCTATTGTCCCTCTAATAGCTCCTTGGTTTGGAGCAGGGGGAGCTTCTCAGCTGCTTGTCTGAGCCACCCATGAGGCCCTTCCCTCGCTACCAAAAAAAACACCAAACCAGAACAAGGGACCAGGACAGGGTTTTGGTTAGGGAAAGCAACCAGAGTCAAACCTGATGTTACTGAACCACCCTGACCAAGCTGATGCATAGTGACCTGGTTAATCTATATGTCCCATGGCTGGGTTGGGTAACAGGAAGCACCGAGTGCTCCAGCATCCTCTATTAGCCTGTCCAGCTGGAGTGATTTCCAACTCTTGCTTTTACAGACTCTTTCTTTTTTAAACTAAGGGAGATTTTTGCAGTTAAAAAAGAATTGCTCCACATATGCACACATAAATCTCTGTGGACTTTTTCAGGCTGTGCTCAGCTTTAACGATATTCTCCCCTCAACTATGTAAAGATCTATTAATCTTGAGTAAAACTATTAGACAGTCACACTAGAATGGGTTTTGAATTAAACAAAAATGAAATTAGTTCATGCACCATAATTCCAAGAGTCTTTTCTGTAATGTTTGTGTGTCTAGGACACATGTTTCATCTTAGATTGAGATTTTAAGTTCATCTCAAGTTGCCCGGCTGGGGCTGGAACTGGGTTCATAATAACACAGTCGTTCTTCATCAATGAAGCAAAACCAGTGGCTGCAGAAAAACCACGTGCATGTGGAAGGCACCACACAGCAGTGTTGCTCTTGCTGTGGTGGCTGAGGTCAAGGCTTCTCTGCATCAAGGCCCTGGGAAGGAGCGAGTGGGGAAACATCCCAGTCAGCGAGGCACTGCAGTTGCCAAAATCCAGAGGAGGAGGTGTGGCATGGACCTACTTGCCGCTGGAGCTGGGGCAGAGCAGCACAGTGGTGCTTCATCTGCAGTCACAGAGACCTGATTGCCAAAGTCCTGTTCCTGTGATTTAAGCCACAAGACCATCTTTCTTCTGCGCGCATGAAAGTCATCTTCCTGACGTGTGCAAGTAGCGTGTGGTATGCTGTAAATTATACCTTTATCCAGACAGTAATCATCTTCCTGGAGAAGCAGTTTTTTCCATTTTGATGCTATAAACACCTTGCCAAGAGAGAGACATTCTATGCAAACCTCTGGCTGTGAATACTGTACTGCTTTTAGTCCCTCAAACTGAGGTGGCATGTGGTAACTGCACTTCATCAAAATGTGCAACTTCTAAGCAGCAGGTAACTAAAGTTTCAGTTGGGAAACCACAAACCAATAGAGAATAATAATGCTGGTGATGGGGGAGAAACACGGCCGGCTGTGTACTGTAATTACAGTCTGGGAGGCCATCAGTGACAGATAAAACGCCATGGCCTGTGGTGGCAGTGGGAAGCCACATGCTGGGTTGAAAACGTGCTGTCTGCAACATAAACATCTCCACTGCGGGGACCAGGTGGATATTTGCATCTCTTTCACAAGCTAAACAAAACCAAGCAGCTAACTTCACTTGGGGCAACTCCAAGTTTTATTCACCTATTTTTATTTCCAGCAGGAGGAAAAGACGAGAGGAGCGTGCGGTGTTGTAGGTTTATTTGTGTGTTTTCTGCAAATAGCCCCATATCCTAGGGATAACAGCAATAAAAAATGCTAGGGTATCTGTAGTGATGGAATATCACCAGTAGAAAGTACCAAACATTTAGAGTATGATATATGTTAACACTGAATATTTTGACAAGGACCAGTAGGGAAAAAGCAGAGAGAGATGTGTGTTTCACTTTTTCAGCAGGCCTCTTAGGTTTTGGCAGCAGTGAAAATGTTTACATTACTCTTGTATTTCATATGTGATGTATAAGTCTTTGAACAGTTTCTGCAGCGTGAATCAGCCAGACATACTCCCTGGGATGTAACAAAGAGGCAACTCTTGCTTCTAAGCTGAAAAGAGATTTAGTCTGTTGTATGAAGTAATTTAACTGAAGAAGTTAACTGATGATCATCTTCAGAGCAAAACTCTTTAAGAATGCCAAATGTATAAACATTACTGAGGCTTTCTATGAAGGTGATTTTGAATTATTTCACCACAGTTGGCCATAAAGAGAAACCACTGAATAAAAAGAATGACTGAAAAATATGACAAGGGGGATGATAGGAAAAAAAATCTGTTTGTGCGAATAGCACAGTTTGTGAAAGTTTCTTTTAAAATATACAGTTCTCTAAGAATTCAGTAAAATTTGCAAAAACTATGAAAATCCCGTTGAAAATTATTTTTTGTTGAGGAGCTATTTGAGTGAATTATTTTTTTCACTGACATTTTCAATAATAAGGACTGTACATTAAACAGGTACTATAACAACTGCTGATATTATAGTCAGCAATGTAATTGAAAAGTAAAATAAGTTCCACTACAATTGCCTGTTTTCACACACCAAATATCTCTGCTTTTTCAACTGAAATATGCATATATTATTTTTTTAATTTTTATTTATTTATTTATTTGTTTGTTTGTTTTGTCTGAAGATATATCCTTTCTGAAGACTTTGGAAAACATTCCTTCAGTTTTGTGGTCAGGGATCTTTAACACAATCACAGGCTTTCAGTCCCTGAAACTCAAACCATAACTTTATTACACAGGCTTAAGACATATAAAAAACTGTGCACAGTGAAACACCAGTGCCCTCACATGAACAAATTTCAGTGCTCTGAAATCAAACAACTCAGACTCAGGAAATTCTCCCTCATAAATCTAAGCTCTACTTGCAAAATTATTGATGTTTCATTTGCAAAATCCTTCTTTCCTTCCTTGCTGAATGGAAATACTTGCATGTTACTCCCTGCTCTGTCTTAATCAGTATCATACTGCATCTCATTGCGGATATGCAGTGCAGGTTAACTTAATCTCAACAGAGCAACTTCAAGCATTTCCTAATTTTGAAAGTTTTAGTGTGTGAATTTACCATTACATTCATTTTAGTATCACTTACATTTACTCTAAAACATCCATATCCATATTTTGCAGATTTTGTTCAATCCTACATCCTGTTCATTTTTCCCAGTGCTTTAATGACCAGGAAAAAAAAAAAAAAAAAAAAGGCCAAAGAAGGGTCAACCTTAGAAAAAGTCTGCTCTGCTCTTTGAAATAGAGTATGCTCAACCACAAAATAAACCACTGTAAAAAATGAATGATGAGATGAGAATACCTTTGCATACATGGCACATGGGAGGAACAAACTAGTCAGAAACCATCCAACTGCTTCTAACCACAAGATTTTAACACTAGCCTGCAACACTGTTGATAAAACTGTTCTTAACACATTTGGAAAATATTCTCAATATTTAAATGCTCTTTTTTTCTAACCTTAAACCCTAATGCAAAAAGCAGGCACTGCTAAGAGTCAGTCCTAGTCTGATTGAGTTTAGGAATAAAATTCTCATTGCCTTCAAGGTTGTGTGGCTTCCAAACTAACAAAGAACAACAGCAATAGGTCCATAAAACAAACCATTCCTGATGTATTAAATTAGTATCAGGATGGAATTTTTTTTTTATGTGCTTCATCACAAAGAAATGCTTGTCTCTTTTCCCTGAGACTACCGTGTTCAAATCAAGAAATGCAGTAACCTTACATAGGTCTAATTATCCTACTTGTAATTGTAGAATTTTACAGCTATGCTTATTTCCAAATTAAAAGTAGTGTTGGCATTTCCTAGATAGATTCAATACTTTATTAGAAAATATGATGCTTAAAATTTCATTTTCTTACTTTTCTTTCCATACTATTCTGATATTTTCCTGTTGTTCCAATTGTAGTTACAGGAGATTAAACATTATAGCACATTCATTTGGATAGCTATAAAAATGAATGAAAAAATATGAATATTAAATATAAAATGGGAATACTCTGCTCTTTTGAGACCCCATCTGCAGTGCTTGTCCAGTTCTGGGGCCTGCAACACAAGAAGGACATGGCGCTGTTGGAGAGTCCAGAGAAGGGCCACAGAGATGTTCTGAGGGCTGGAGCACCTCTCCTATGGAGACAGGCTGAGGGAGCTGGGGTTGTTCAGCCTGGAGAAGAGAAGGATCCAGGGAGATCTGATAGCGACCTTCCAGTACCTGAAGGGCCTACAAGAAGGCCTTCAGGAAAGCTGGGGAGAGACTTGTTACAAGGGCTTGTAGTGATAGGATGAGGAGGAATGGTTTTAAGCTGAAAGAGGGTAGATTTACATTTGATATTAAGAATAAAGGCTTTATGCTGGGGGTGGTGAGACACTAGCACAGGTTGCCCAAGAAGTTGTGGATGTCCCCTCCCTGGAAGTGTTCAAGGGCAGGTTGGATGGGGCTCTGAGCAACTCAGTCTAGTGGGAGGTGTCCCTGCCCATGCAGGGGTGTTTGAACTAGGTGGTCTTTAAGGTCCTTTCCGACCCAAACCATTCTGTGATTCTATAAATATGACTTGCAATTCCCATTCTGTGTTGTCTGACTGCTGAATGTGACTGCAGAGGCTTATCGGGACAGGTGGTGGCATTTGTTGTGGCTGAACAAGGTGATGGTGAAACCATCTCTCATGGGGTTGACACCCAGTGTTGTCACCCAGTTGTCACTCCAGTGTCTGTCTGCCAAAGGTCAGGGGTGACCTCTGCATCAGGCTTCTGTAAATGAGGGGATGTGAGGGGACCAGCAGTGAGGTCATAGGGTACTGCAACATTTAATGTTTTGATGCCTTGAGTGCAAAAGTCATTTATTTAATTTTTATGTTTACGTGGTTCTTATAAAGACAGTAAATGCTCAGGTCAGACACATCCCACAGTTAGGAGGCAAGGGGGCTGAGGGAACACCATCTGGCTCTGACTCCTCTCACTGGGGTTTACTCACTGTGGAGTATTACCCCTTTGCTCAGCAATGTGCAACAAAGATATTAAATATATAGACCCTATCTGAAAAAGTACACTGTGTCTACATAGGTAAAAAGGTCCCGTGCTTGTTAGAGTTGATACCTGGGTCACTCAAAAGGGTATGCAGAGACAAAGGTTTATAGATGCAAAGGCTTCTTTTGGGAACCCAGCACACTTTTACCCCAGGCAGATGAGGTAACACTTATTATTTCTCTGCCTCATCAGCATGAAGCTCATAAAGTATTAAAGCCCATTGGCCAAGTCCCCATCTAGGACCTCTGTCCCTCCATCAGCTGCATCCAAGCCAGCAGGATGGGAGTTCGCAAGGCAATAGAAAGGGTGTGAGGGGGAGTTGAGCAGCAAAACATCTCCTCCAGCACCAACGGCCTAGCCAGAAACCAGATCCCAGGCCCTGAGCCACCAGGCCACACAGAGGCTAGTCTAAATTTCATGTACTTTCCTCAAGTGATGATGTAATTTATAACTTATCCAGAGCAGACAAAAATTAATGACTAAGTGGCTTGTTTCAACTCACACCAGTCACGCTATCAGCTTTGTTCAACATCCAACGTGACTTTCATCAGGGCTGGGCAGGGAGGATGAGGATGTCACTGGCTGTGTCTCTCGCTTCCATCCAATATGTCACACACTCATGTGCTGAGTGCAGTTTTCAAAATAACGTGGGCATGTGGCTCTGCTCCTCCAGGATCCAGTAACAACCTTTGCATGCTTGGTGTAGGAAAGGAAATAGCAAGGGAAAAGGGGAAATGAAAATAAGTAAAGAAAAATCCCACATAAAAATAGGGAGAATGTTAGTAAAGTGGAGCTTATGATTCAGTTTTCTAACCACAGCTTCAAGGTCCTGGTTTCTGAACAGGAAGTGACTTAATGCTCTTGTGGGGACCATCTACCAAAAAAACAATAATCATCTCTTTGCTGCTCACGGAAAAATGTGTCGATTTCTGATTTTTATGAAAAAGAGACAGATGGTAATTATCTGTGTATTTAGATTAACAAACAGAGAAATCATGAAAGCCAAACTTCTGTTATTTCTTTGAGTGAGTGCATCCTTCTGAACCCTTCAAGTCTAATTCTGTTTTGAAAAGTAAAAATTCCCTTGTGTGCTCAGCACATCCTTAGGGTTCGTATATTTTGAGTTGCAGCTAATTTTCAGTACAAAAGTATGTATCCTCTCTGGTATTGCTATCCCATTTCTGCCAGCCTGCAGACCCACCAGGGAAGCTGAGCTCCTTCAGTTTACCAGTGCAACTGTGAACCATTGCAAATTGCAAAGGATCAGATGATGGCAACAGAAAGAGTTGCTGCCTGCCAGTTGTTGAACTGTGTCATAACTTGTGCACGGTGCCACTGCAGCACCAGGTGAGTTGCTAAACTTCAGGTGTAGGTTACTGCAAGCTCAGCTGACGAGCAATTGCTCACTAAGCCCCTGCAGTGTCGTTGTTAGCTGTAGTCTAGCCAGAGTTGAAGCCCCACCTGGCCCCACCTTTGCAGCCCAGACCATGCTCTCAGTTACGCAGATGCTGCTTTGAGCACCAAGTTTGCCCTCTCTGTAGCATCCAGCTCCTCTCTTGGATGTGCATAATGAGTGCTCAAGGAGCAAAGTAGTGGAGAGTTGGACTGCAAGAGAAGTTGATGAAGTTACAGATAACACTGCTGTGTACTGGAAAGCAGATCGTATCTTCCTTGAGCTGAACATACTCAAGAGTGATGATCAAGCTAACCAAGGGCAAGTGCCACAGCTCTGCCTTCGAGACTTAGGACTGTCCTTTGAAAACAGCTTAAAAGAGTAGGGTGAGAGGGTAAGGGTAAATTGAGAAGAATTTCTTGAAATGCAGCCTGTATATGTTTATTTGGGAGTTCATTGTTTTAAAAGTTGAAGTGGCTTTTCTATGTTGGAACCTCCTCCTAAAAGAAATCCACAAGCTCATTTTGAGTGTTTGTTGCTGCCTGCTGGGTACCTCAAAAGCCTAAAGGACCTTGAACCTCAGGAACTGCACATGAAAATTAACTAGAACAGTGCTTAAGAGAGATATTTGCATGGGAAGATTTGTGGAACTACTGTATGCAGTGACAGCTGATGTCAGGGATGGCTGAAACCTCAGCTGATGTTGGGGATGGCTGATGTCAGTGATGGCTGTGGTGAGGACACATATGGAGCATTGTATCCACTCTAGATTCCCCAGTACATGAGAAACAGAGACATCCTGGAGCAAGTCCAGTGAAGGGCCACAAAGATGATTAAGGATCTGAAGCATCTGCCATACAGGGAGAAGCTGAGAGCTGGGTCTGTTCAGCCTGGAGAATAGCAAGGGTCAGGAGGATCTTATTTATGTCTACACATACCTGAAAGGAGGATGTAAAGAAGATGGAGTAATTCTCTTCCCAGTGGTGCCCAGTGACAGGAGGCAATGAGCACAAACTGAAACACAGGAACTTTTGTTTAAGTATAATTTTATTTTATTTTTTTCTGTAAAGTTGATCAAACACTGGAACAGGATACTCAGAAAGGTTTTGAGGTCTCTGTTCCTGGAGATGTTTAAAACTGAACTCGACATGATCCTGAGCAACCTGCACTAACTGACCCTGCTGGGCCACGGGGGTTGGACTAGACAGTCCAACTTCAGTGATTCTGTGACTAGGTGGAACCATACCTACACCTCAGTGTTGACCCAGACTCTAAAATGAAGTTTAAAATACTGTGATGTCTAACGTACAAGAAGAATGTAAAATTCTAGATTTGGGCCCTATAATATAAGGTGTGGGAGAGCTCGGTGGCTCAGACTGGGATCCACAGCAGTCATTGTGTTGACATCCCCATTTTCCCACCTTGCATGCATGTCCTGGCTCTCTGGCTGGAGGGATTTCTTCTGCAAACTGATCCACTGCAAAGAAAAAGGAAGCATTGAGATTAATTGAGTCAGGAAAAGCTGGCACAAAGGATAATGGCTCCTGGTGGTTAGGATGCTACTTTGGCAAGGGAGACCCCTGACTTCAGGTTCTTGCAGTAAGGATGCACAGTGCAGAAAAGGTCTGGGAACAGTGACTAGAACTGAAGCATCTCTTTCTCAGGTGTCTGTATTGCTGGGTCATTGGCTCTTGTTCTCTCTTCTTCTTTGGCTACAGTTCTGTATGGCCAGGTGGCTCAGCTCCAGTTAGAAGGGCCCAGGCAAATCCTTTTCCTCAAAAGCTTGTAATTTTTGTTGGGGATCTTCCTTGCAGCAGAGATGTACATTTGAACCCTCCCAGGGTGAGGTGGGCATTAAGCTCAGATGTCCCCCTCTCTGAGCAAGTGCTGTAGCTGCAGAGAAGCAGGGCAACTGCTGTCCCTCTGAGGGAAAGCTGCAGTGTCTGCTGTGTTTTTCAGGGCACTCACTCCTTCTGTTAGGTGTCAACTATGATGAGGGTGCCAGAGGATGTCATAGGAAAGTCAGGTCAGAAATCTGATTTGAGCTGAGGCATGTGAGAAAGGCAGGCAGCCCTGTGGAGATAGCAGCAGCCTAAGTCATGTACTTTACATACTTTGAAACATGATAGAGAAACACAGCATGGAAGATGGCACTCAGGATCACAGACTTGACATGGGGAACCTTGACTGTTTCTTCGTCTGGTGTGAAGTGCCCTGGTTTCTTGGTGACTTCACCCTGGTCAGCCTACCCAGGGTCGTATTTCTGCATGATGGTAGGATTCCAGCAACTCAACATTTTACCTTCTGAAACCACCCTAGATGGCCACCTGAGTACCATATGCTCAGAAGTCTTTCTTAAGGTCTTGGAAGGTGTTTTGTTTTTTCTTGTCTATCTTCCCCAGATGCGTACAGGCCTGGTGAATATAAGCCATGGGGACCAGTAGTGCATTGTATTGTATTTGAAGCAGATAGCAGCAGATACCATTGCCCTACACATCTGGCAGTTGTTCAGATCTCCCTCTTCTCTTTCCAGGTACTTTGGTCTGTACCACGAGCAAGCCTTTCAAATTCTGCCTACGGTGCCTTTTATCCCCTTTATTATTCTTCAGTTCCAAGCCACAAGACATTTCAAACATTAGAAATGGTTCAATGCATAATGGTTTTCAAAACCATGCTGTATCTCTGTCTAAATGAGAAAAATAAATATCTAGGGAGCTTTTGCACATGTCAACAGTACTCAGTGAAGCAATATGTGTAGGCAGCACTGGAAACAGTGACAAAGTGAGTATCTGTGCATAACTTGGTAATAATATCATCACCGTCTAGACAACTCAACAATTAGCATCCAGACATACCGAAGCCTTCTTTAAGAAGTCTCCAACAATAAAAATATGCCTCCACGGGGAAGAAAGCCACAGCTCTCTCTCTGCTACCTTGCACATACATATTGAAGTTTAATTTCATTTAAAAGGTTGCTTTCTAAGATGAACCGCTTTTCTCAAGGCCACTGCTGAGTGCATGTTTGCAAAAACTACAACTGATGAAGATCTTCCTGTTAAAACATCTGTTTTAATATTCTCTGTGTATAGTAGTTGCTAGGCAAAACTCTGTTTGATATGGTAATTCCCATGCACTTCCTGGGCTACTTCTCCTGTTTTATTTACTTTGAAAAATTTTAACTTCAAAACTGTACCAATACTGAGAAAAACTCAGGGAAAATAAAGATATTCTGCAGAAGGCTATGACTTTTAGTGAGATATCTTTAAAAGCCCTGTCCCAAGACCTGGCTCTTCTCTGATGCACAGACCCAAGTCTAGTCACACTTCCTGATTTTGGTCTGTCCACCAAGGACAGCCATATTACACAGGGATTAGCCCAAGGCAACAGAAGACTGATGCCCTCATATTTTATTGACACTGGAGTTTTATTGCCTGTGCTGCAGACTTTGTCCCAGAAGGGTACGGAAAGAAGTTACATTAGACCCTCCTTAGTCAGAGGGTCACACAGAGGGAGGCAGAAAACTCTGCAAGACCTTTGGTTTTCCAACTGAAGGCAAGGCTTGTCTCTTCCTACCTCTCATTGTTTGGCCTCACAAGGGCCATGTGGGTTGCAGCCTTCGGGTAGCCTTTGTCAATAGGACCTGTTTCTGCCTGCAAGCATCATGAACCCTCCTGCAGAGACTGGCTATGCACTACAGCTGCTGTCTGGGAAAGGTCATGCTGCCTAGGAATGCAGTGAGGAGTCTCTGATCCACAGTTAAAGTAGGGAATATGTGTGTGTGAGACTGCTAATGACATCAGTAGCACCTTCATTGCAGTAACTGGTGATGGCTAAGGGTTGTTTTTCTTAAGTGGTCAAATGCCAAGACAAACAGGAGTAATTTAAGTAATCACTACCTTTTCATCCCTCGCAAGATGAACTTTGTTGGGAAACAGAGCCCCAAGGTGCCTTTAGCCCCTTGGTGGGTTGCAGGCCAACTATGGAGTTGGCTTTTAATTCTTCCTTGCTTTGAGGACCAGCCCCAAAGCCATGAGTGCTCAAACTATGAATCATACTCTGCTGCTGCTCTGAATGCACCCGGTGGCTTCACAGCTCCTTTTCCCAGTAAGCAATGTGAGCAATAGCCCAAAGATGTAAAAAGGCTGTCACAACATGACAGGCTAGTAACAGAAAGATATTTCTGTTCAGTACTTCCCACACTGACATAAAATAGGAGCAGAGTGAAGTGGTTCAGACTAAACCAGAAGTTGGATCTGCAGTTTTTGGAAGCTGGAGAAACCGTGTGTGGCATTTTTCAAGTCTATTAGCATAAGCTCTTTGTTCTTAGCACTGTCAGTGTCTCCAAGGTAGACAAGGCTTAAAAAATATTATTTTCCTTGGGTAGCTCAGCCTGACTGCAACATCCATGGAAATGCTATACTTATGAAATCAAGAGGGTCAATAGTTGAGCTAAGTATGTCTAAAGCTTGTTTATGACTAGGAGAAAAAACATGCAAGTGAAACTCCCACCCTGAGTTCTGTAGATGACATGAACGTTTTGTTGAAATGTCTTTCCACAACCAGTGATAAGGAAAAAAACAGTGGTCAATATTTCAAAGGTTCAGACTTGGGAGGGGGTGGGACTTACCAGTACTTGTGCTCCAGCCTGAAGCCAAGCTTAGATACAAGCAACATAGTGCAGCAAAAGGCTACTCACTGCCACCCATCCCATATTTCAGCCCTCTTAGGATCAGCTAATAAATAACAGGCTTGGATAGCCAGTGATATAACTCTGTAAGTGTGTATGCATATCTATGGGAAAATGTCCTTCTAACTACCTGTGGTCAGCTAAATGCTGATTCTTTTCCCTGCAAAAGAGAAAACAGAATCTTCCATTCCCCTGAATTATTAGGATGTTTTCCTAGCTGCTCAGGGAGCCCCACACTCTACATTTCTGCAGGTCCTTCACTTACATTATGGGCTGAACACAGACCATACTAACAAGCATCCATGGTCCCCTGGACAGAGCCAGCAACTGCAAGACATCTAAGGAATCTTCCAGTGTTTGCACTGAGTTTCAGCAATCCTTTTCACTCCGCTGGTCTCCTGGCTTATCCCCTGGTGACTCTGACATGTATTTAGCTGTGCTCATTTCCCTTAAGGTAGCAGGTCAGGCCAATGAAGAGGAGCTCAAATCCATCATGACTGTGTAAATGTCCACTTGGGCAATCCCAGCACATGGCTGCTACAGAAGGTGGCACGTCCCTCACTGACAGTCATCCAGCCTTTTCTGCTTCCGCCTTTAGTGAACAGTCTGCAGGAGGAGAAGGAAAGGGGATTGTGGCTGTCATGGCAGGTGGCTGCTCCTCACATGCCCCTGCTCCAAGTTGCATTTTCCAGACCAAGTATTTTCTTGCTTGCTCAGCCACTGTATTTTTTCAGAGGGTGTCCTCTGGTATGCTGTAAGATATTTCTGTCACAACACTTTTCTGTGTCTTCAGAGAGAGTTTTCTTTGCGGGAATGGAAAATGTTTTGTCTGAGTTTCATTTTCATTGTGGTTGGCTTAGGCTTTAATATGTACGTCAATTCTGACAATATTTTTTTTCCCTCTGTTTCTCATTTAAGTCAGAAATGCCAGCCTGCAAAATGTAATGCAGTAACTGCACAGAGAGCAGCTGCTGTCTTGGAAATGCTCCTTTTCCCTCTTGATTAAGCTGGTGGTGTCCTGTACTGCATTTCACTCCCCTGGCTGATGGGATGGTGTACGTCAGGGACACAGCGCTGCCTGAGTGTCCCTTCCCCAGGGTTTCTTCAAAAGCCTCCTAGTGTGGCATGGCTGGACTCTCTTCAACAAATCAGCTGAGGATTTACTCACGAAACTGACTCTGTGAGACACTTGGCCGTTGCTGCATTCAGTGTTGTTCTGAAAATGAAGGCACCATTGATCCAGTGTTAGGACAAAGGCAGCTTGTGCCCCTGATTAACCTGAAGAACTTCACATACCTGAAGCTGAGCTTGTCATGTAGCAAGATAGTCCCTCACCTTAAGGAAGTGCATAGAACTCCAGACTCTGTTTTTTCTGGTGGCTCTGAGGTGTTTCATGGTATGTGGGGAAGAGTGAATTCCAGGTGCAGTTGTCCCATTCGAGGTTTTAGAAGGTGTGAAAGCTGAAGTAGAAAGCAGTAAGGGTGTCTGTGGGTCTAACTGGGGCAGCAGGTCAAAAAAACCTCTCCATGTCAGCTGCCTTTTGGATGTCAGAAGAACCGTGAAATACTTTCCCCGATGTCAGGAGAGGCATGTGTCTTGGCCACTGATCTGAAGTCTTTCTAAGGGAAATGCTGTAGTCTGGAAAATTATTATACTACTTCACAGACATATTTGTGAAAACAGAACATCACCATGTAGGACATTATTTCATCTCTGCATACCTTCAGACTTTCCCCCTAGACCATTTGGGGAACACTTTGGATAATGCAGAAGCATCTGGGGAGGCCAAAGGAGGGCAGAGAGACAAAGAGGAACAACACTCCCCAACTCAGAATGGAAACAGTCACCCTATTCCACACAAGCTGCTGGCAAGAAGAAAAGAGACAGTTTTAGTCTCTTTCCCACTCCTGGGTGATGTGAAACCAGCTGTTGCATTCACAGTCTTTGGGGAAAGCAGTGGACACTTTCTTCATCCTGGGCTGCTTCACTGGGAGATTAGGTCGAGAGAAGGGAGAGGATCAGTGAAGCAACTCCAGGATCAAGTTCTCAGACAATCAAAGCACAAAGGCTTCCTTGAAAAATGCTTCATTAGAGAGCTATTTGAAACTTAGCTTATCCATGTAAGTAAAGGCTGGAAAACTCCTTACTAATTCTTTAAGTGCAGCTTGAAAAAAAAAAAAAAAAAAAAACTCCGAAATAACTCATGTTCCTTTAAGAGGGGGTTCCTATCAAAAGGCTGGAAAACTCCTTACTAATTCTTTAAGTGCAGCTTGAAAAAAAAAAAAAAAAAAAAAAAGCCCTCAGAACTGACTCATGTTCCTTTAAGAGGGGTTTCCTATCAAATCCCTTGTGAGCACAGTTGCTGAAGGCAGCAGATTCCAGCAAAACTTCTTTCACCAGTGGATGCAATTCATCCTATTAAAAAAAATACAGCACTGGCTGTCCTGACTGTGTAGGTGGGTGAGAAAATGTTAACAGCTGCGCTTACGAATCTCCACTGCAGGAGCAAGCTGCCAAAAATACTTGTACTGTGAACAACTGTTCTAAATTTGGTTACCTGCTTTATATTACTCAGTAGCCAGGCTCTCTTCTTGCTCTTATCCTATTAGATGTGTAAAGCACAAACACAAACCCCTTCCTATCAAAGACAGATGATTCCACAGGCTGTCATCAGGAACCCAGGGAATGGCAGCGCTTGCTACGCAATCAAGGGTTTGCAGTGTTTTTGACAAATGAGGAGGAAGCAACTCATTTGGCACTGGGGGAGGCTCTGATGACAGCCCTGAGGGAGAGCTGAGCTGGAGGGTGACTGGCCCTGCTGCCCAGCAAGGAGAGGTGCTGGGCTGAGGCACTCTGCCCTCCCTGAAAGGGGAGGTGGTGGGTGCCATCTCACCCAGCAAAGCCCCCACTGCCAGGGGAATGCAGAGACCTCCATCCTGGTCCTTTTGTCCTTGTGTGATGGATCAAACACACCCAAATGCACCTTTTGGGCTGAGATGGAGGCCTAGTGCCAACATGAGAATATTTTGTCTTCTTGCTGATGGAAGACACTTGTTCCTCATCCCCACTGGAAGGTGGCAATCTACCCTCCCATTCATTATACAGAGCACTTGCAATTTGCCCAGTGCCCTCTGGTTTGTAAACAAGACTTCTACCACAGCTGGCTGCAAGCTTGCTACAACAGAGATGATCTGATATAGGAGTATATGCACAGAGCCTGATATGCAGTGTCCCCATATTTGACAGATAATCCTCTCATATCAACCTCAGGCCATGGTACAGCACTACCAGTACTAAGGGATTGCTGAGCTTACCATGAAATACAACTTTTTTTTTTTCCTATTTTGAAAAAAATCATACTTTACCACTGAGACAAAATAACTGCTTTTGTTTGTGGAGTGCATCTTTACCCTGTTTTTGTTTGTTTGGTTGGTTGGTTAGTTTGTTTTGTTTTTTTAATGTAGCCTGCAATTTTCTGGATGAAATGCTTTGCTCTCAATTAACTGTAGCTGCAGTTTAATGAGTAGGCCAAATGGTGATAGTTAGGCACATAACTAACATGTGGAATGTGCAGGATTAGTGGCTTAGTTAAGACCCCTTAATTAAAATAAGGTCATTCAGTCCTCCCTTGTCTCTTTGTGCAGATGATGTATGTTTAATACTGAGCACTTGCTGATGTGTTATTAGGACCACATAAGCTGTCTATTAAGTACCAGGGAAATTGTGGCTTTGATGTGTCAGGTACCTAATGAAGACAGAATTCAGGCTGGGAGCAGTATCATGTCAAAGTGCAGAAAAGATTTTTCTGCAAAGTTTGCTCAGTCTTTCATATAAAGCTCATTGCTTCAGAAAAAATTCCTGTCAGTAAACTATCTTTGTAGGACAGCCTCAGAAAGTGTTCATTTAAGGAACACCAACACACTGTTCAGATACTCTGGGTTGCAGTTGCTGTTTGCAGGAGTCCTTGAGCATCTCTTGCCCCTCTGTAACACTGCTTGTGGAATTACACATTGGCACATTTCTCAAATGAAATCTGGAACTGTTTTTCCAAAGTCCATAGTGCTTTAGCCCAGATTCTAGTACCTAACATTGTCCTAATTAGGGTGCAGCTCAGAAACACTGAGATTCAAGTTAGAATTCAGGAAGAAATTCTTCACCAAGAGGGTAGTAAGACACTGGAATAGGTTGTGGAAGTCGCCTCCCTGGAGGTGTTTAAGGCCAGGTTGAATGAGGCCTTGTGCAACATGGTCTAGTGTGAGGTGTCCCTGCTCATAGCAGGGAGGCTGGAACGTGATGATCTTTAAGGTCCAGCCTTAAGCATTCTATGATTCTATAGAATACCAGGTTAGAAGGATCATCTGGTTCAACCTACTACTAGTTTATATGAGATCGCTCAGCACCCTGTCAAGCTGAGACTTAAAACTGTCCAATGTGGGGGAATCTACCACTTCCTTTTGGAGACTATTCCAATGTCTGATTGTCTTCATGGTGAAAAATTTACCTCTTGTGTCCAATGGGAATCTCCCCAGGAGCAACTTGTGCCCATTACCCCTTGTCTTTTCTATGTGATTCCTTGTAAACAGGAAGTCTCCATCTTTGTACCCTTTAAGTACTTTAAGTATGCTTCTAAGATTTCCCTGAATCCTTCTCTTCTCAAGGCTGAAGAAACTCAGTTTTCTCAGCCTCTCCTCATATGGCAGGTCCTCCAGTCCTCTCATCATCCTTGTGGCCCTTCTCTGGACCCTCTCCAGCCTGTCTGCATTCTCTTTGTAGAGCAGGGACCAGAACTGAAGGCAATACTCCAGGTGTGGTCTGACAAGCACCAAGTAGAGCGGGATGATGACTTCTTCTGGTGGTGCCTTTGTTGATGTAGTCCAGCATCCTGTTGGCTTTCTTTGCCCCTGCAGCACACTGTTAACTCCTGTTGAGCGTGTTATCCACCAAGACCCCCAGGTCCCTTTCCACAGGGTTGCTTTCCAGCCAGGTGGACCCCAGTCTGACCTGCACTCGTGAGTTATGTTTTCCCAGGTGCAAGACCTTACACTTCTCCTTGTTGAACTCCATAAGGTTCCTGCTAGCCTGTCTAGGTCATCCTGGAGGGTGGCCTTCCCTCCCAGAGTGTCAGCCTCTCCATGTTGTCAGAAAACTTAATCCAAGTGCTCTTGATCCCAACATCCAGGTCACTTATGAAGATGTTAAACGGCACTGGGCCCAGTATTGATCCCTGGGGGATCCCACCTGTGACTGGTTGCCAGTCTGAGGAGGAACTGTTTACTATCACACTCTGGGTACAGTCTGTCAGCCAGTTCCCCACCCACCACACAGACCACTTGTCAAGGCCTTAACGAGTCAGTTTCTCCAGGAGGAAGCTGTGGAGGACAGTATCAAAAGCTTTGGAGAAGTCCAGGTAGATGATGTTCACCAGTCATCCTGCATCAACTGAACAGGTTACTTTGTTGTAGAAGGTGATCAGGTTTGTCAAGCATGATTTGCCCCTGGTAAATCCATATTGGCTTTTTCCAATCTCATGCTTCAATAGACTTGTGACAGTCCCTAGAAGGATTTGCTCCATGACCTTTCCACATACTAAAGTGAGGCTAATGGGTCTGTAATCACCTGGGTCCTCCTTTGGACCCTTCTTATAAATAGGGGTGACATTAGCCTTCCTTCAGTCTTCAGGGATATCTCCTGATCTCCACAACTTCTCAAAGATTATGGAGAGTGGCTTTTCAATAACATCAGCCAGCTGTCTCAGCACCCTAGGATGGTTCTTCCCATTTAACTTTATTATTTCTTTTTGGAGAGCTGACATTTGTCTTGTCTCTCTCCAAAAAGATGCATTATGTCTGGGTGCAGTGCTTTGGCTTTGGGTCTCCAGATGCTTGTTCCTCAGTTGTGTCTGAGCTGTGCTTATCTCATCTTGGATACTGGAGGAAAAAAGGCTCAGTGTTACATTTTTCCCTTCCCTGTCTTCTGAGTCTCAGGCTTGAGGCCATGTTTCTGACCTTAGAGAGGTATTCCAGCACCTGTGGATGCCACCAGTATTTTCTGGCATGAGGTGTGTCTCAGCAGGCAGGGAACTCTTAGCAAGTGCCCGAACTGGGCTTAGGCATGTCTTCACATGGAACTGGCTCCCACCCAGTCCTGGAGACACTGTTTGGACCACTGTGCCTGGCAGTCTGGGTAAAAGTCTGGGCTGCAGGAGCCAAGTGCAACCTGCATATTAGATACATGTGGGAAAACCTTCTGTTAGGATTGTGTGTGTAATGAAGCAGACAAGTTGTCACTCTCTTAATTCAGTACCTCTGAGTTCAACATCAAATGAGAATCACTGGCAAGACGATGATCTGATATATGTGGGCAAATGTAATAAAGAGGGAGCCTGCAAATTACAGGACAGGAGAAGCCTCACCCTGCTGATACTGCTTGTGCCTTGCATTGGGATTTGGGGAAGGCTAGGGAGATGCAGGTAGGCAGTGGGAAATACTAGTCAATGGACAGAGTTTCCCTCATACTCATACTAGCTCTTAGACATTGTCACAGTTTGACTCAGGTCCGACAACAATGCTCTCGATCCCCCCTCCCCCCAACCCAGGTAGGGAAGGAGAGAGAGAAAAAGAGAGAGACTTGGCTGGATTGAAAACTAAACTACACAGCTTTAATTAAAACACTAATGAATGATACAAGAAAATATATACAATTATATAGAGATATATTCAGGTATGGGCAAAAGCCTCTCGCCTCCCCCCACCCCAGCAACTCCCACAGCACTTCCCTGAACTGGGAAGAGTCCCGAGGAATCCCGGAGCTGCTGCTGGAGAAAGCAGAGAGTTATGGGGGTCAGAGAACTCGAGCCTAAGGGTCGACGGTGATGGATGAACAGAGTCCTCCCCGGACACCGACCATGGACGGAAGAGAGGGGAGAAGAAGAAGGAAGGAAGTTGTCTTCTGGGATCTCTGACCTTCCTCTGAGCTTACGTAGATATATGGAATGGAATATCTTTGGCCAATTTTGCTGTCTGTCTAACTCAGCCTCCTACGGGGGGGTCACAGATCTCCCCATAGTGTCTGAGCTGGCAGAGTGCAGGTGCAGCCTTGAAGCCTCAGTAGTTAGAAAAACATTCCACTGTCTTATCAGCCTAGCAGAGCACACTGTTGCTAGTTACAAGAAAACTTACTGAAGGAAAAAAAAATCAGCAAAAAGAAAAATTGGCTTCATCCTGGCTCAAACCAGGACAGACATGAAGGAGATTCTCCTACAATCATATCAGAGAACTGCAGATAATTTTGTGACTGCAGAAAGTATCCGGTATTTTTACCAGCTGTCAGGCTGCCAAACTTTGTTAATAAAATCCATAGATGCTGTGACAAGTAGTGAGAAAAAGACTTCTAAATTTTTTTTTTTCTGTTGCCTGCCCCTTCCTCCCATGTTCTCCCAGGGGAACATTAGGAACTGCAGGAGCTGCTGAATCTCCATCCTTAAAAGAACAGCAGATACTAGCCAGCATTGCTTTGCTAACTTTGAAATGCTTTTCTTCTGAGTGAAAGGACTTTGGCCTACAGACATCCAGCATGCAAAGGCTTTGGTCTCATTAGCTCATCACTATGTCAAGATCCTACAAGGAAATTATGTTCCCATCATCGATACAAAATGGATTAGATGGGGGGATAAAAAGGGCTTGAAAAGGTAAGGACAGATATACACTTAGTTTCCTAAATGTCAGAATGAGGCAGCTTCTGTCATGATACTGAAGAAAAATGTGTTATTACTCTAATGCTTTAATTTGTTAAAACTATTTATGTCTACAAGACATGCATTGCCTTCCTTGGTGTTTAAGTCATCCTTAACCCCAGAGGAAATAAGAATTAAAAGAATGGAGAATTAAATATATATATATATTCTGTACCAGATTTTTATGGAGGCATTGCTTATCTGTTTAGTTTCATCATTTGTGCAGCATAAGAAATGCTAATTTTTCTTTGGTAGTGAAGGGACATGGACAGGGAAAGAATTAAAAAAGTAAGAAAGGGGAAAAAAAAAAAGTAAATATTTTATTTTCATTCAAGCAGAAAAATCCACAATTGAAAATGTGCTTCCACCTCAGCAACCCTTTTATGGGATCTTGGATGCTTAGGGATGTTTGTGTAATTGCTTCTTGTAAATGATCTTCTACTCTGCAACACTTTACAGTAAACCACTTTCCTTTGCCATCTGTTATCCAGTTGTTTTAACTGGGTTTCCAGTTATTTGTATCAGTCATTTACAAGAACCTTTTTAGCCTCCATAAAATGAAATAATTGAAGCCTATCTCCTTTACTCCTTTAGCACAGGGTTGATATGTGCTTTAAAACTGAGGGTTAAAATTCAGTGCTTGATAAAGAGATAGTAATTTGTAAACTAAAATGGATCAACTTAGCATTGCCAAAATTCTTCTTTGTGAAAGCACTGAGCATACATGTTTATTTGGAGAAAGTATTCTGGGGATCTGCAGATGATTTTTCATCTCTAGGTCACTTTTTGAACATGTGCCATTATCAGCCATTGACTAGTCAATGTTAATGAATTTAGTGACTAAAAATACGGTTTATCAAACTCAGAGATGAGTGATGCCTTTCCATAAAGCCAGGTTTGATTAAAGTGAAATTTCTGAAGACTGGGAGGTGAAGAGTTAAGTTATTCTGCAGCCTGCCCGAAGGTGGGATTACCTGCAGGACGTCCCTGGGTGGAGCCTGTGTAGACAGTACAGCTTCAGGGCAGAGTCATTTTAAGAGTGGCTGAGAGAAGACAACCTTTTTCTCCACCTCCCTTTCCTGTTATCTACCACAACATAAAGGCTTCTCTTCCTCCTCCCTTTCTCCTCACATTGGTAGCATTTGTGGTTCAAAAATGTTTGGCATGTGGAAGTGCTTGCAGCAGCACAGAGGCAGAACTCTGGCCATCTGCAATACAAGAGCCATCATGGGAAGCTCCAGATTTTGGGACAAGAGGCAGAACATGCAGATGTTATCTCTGCTGGAGGAGCTGACTCTGCTCTGAAGGACCGTGGAGCTGAAGCTGCCATGCTGTAGGTTCCCCGGGGAAGATGTCCTCAGTGCAGACATGATGCCTGGCAAGGTGTCAGGAGTGGGCTGGGCACTGAGCCTGCCTGCCTTCCCAGTGGGAAATGAGGAACACCAACAAGCCGCAGTCACACATGCTGTGGCCACCACAGCAGACTGCAGGGAGGAGGTTTGGCACAGGGCACCCCAAGCCCTCCCTAGCTGCAGCTTGCCCCCCTGTCCCAGCCCACCTCTGGTAACCTCCCGTGCACCCCATGAGCTGCCTCCCTGCTTTCCCTGCTGTCCTGAGGGGTAGGGGGTCTTCCTTCTGGACAGGGATGTAGGGACCATGTCCCCTGCTCCATAATGCATGGGGGTAGCTCCATCTGGGGATGGTCAAGGGCTGGGTTCAGCTGTGATTTCAGAGGGAGCAGAGGGAAGCAAGATCATCTTGCCTTGCTCGGAGTGCCCTGGCACAGTGTAGGCTTGCTTGTTTGTGGGGAAGCGGGAATGTTAATGGGTTTGCTTTCTGCTTGGGAGACACAGTGGAAAGGAAAAAAGGGCAGTGGGAGGGAACAAAAGAAATCCAGTGCAGTTACAGGTTGACAAGTAAAGCTAGGGAAAAATCGACATGAAGACAGTGTTAAAGAGGAAAAAAGGATCTAGTAAGAAATTAAATATAGTGCCTGTGCTATGTCCTGGGTACAGGCTGTGCGGACAGGGTGCTTTCTCCATAATTCATCCAGCAGGCTTCCTTTCAGCTAGGAAAACAGATTCCTTTCTTTTTAAATTGAGTAACAGTTTTATATACACAGATTGCAATTACAGGCTATAAAAGCATTCAGAAGCTCAGGCTTGCCTTGTGGGCTGTGGATAGGCCAGGCCTACCAGCAGGGACCCCCAGGCTCTGGCCAGCTCTGCTGGACCTCTCCAGGGCTGGCAGCCACCAACACCACCAGGTTTATCACATGCTCTTTCTCTGTAAATAGCCAAACAAACACTGTTGTTCCCAGGAAAAGGAGGCATCTGGGCCCAGTTATGCTTTACCTCAGCTAGAGGAGGGAAGGAGCTGGTATCAAAACCCTGTGATCAAGGAAGACAATCAGGTTCCAAAATCTCCGAGTTTTCTGAGTATTTGTAAAAGAGCAATCTCCAGTGTAAAAGAAAAGTACTCAGATTTTTTTATTATTATTTTAATAAATCAACATACTCCAACAGTACTAAAACACATTAAGAACATGAGTGTCACAGTGGCAAAATGGAGCATTGTTGGGATGTCCTTACAAGAATGCCCCATCCCTGAGAAATGCCATGTCTCTCATGCACACACGTCAACAGCAAATCAAATAGTTGTTAGGTGACCTTCCAGATGCCTGAAGTCCATGGGTAGGCTTGCCGTTGACGTCAGTGGAGCTAAAGTTTCACTCAGTAACTGTGGCAGACTGTGAAATGTTTTCTAACTGCATTTTCTTGTTAAACACAGCCAACTTGTTTCCATGTAGGCATGGCTCCCCTTTTCTCTGCCCCAGTCCATCACATCTGAGCTGCATCCTGCAGCCTTCACTCCATGTTCCTTCACCCTCCCCATTCCCATTTTGCTGAGTCAGCACTTAACAGGGGCATTATTGTCCTTCACTGCGTTATGCAGATTATTTTACTGTGAAAATTTAGAATATGGGAAGAGCATATGGTTCTGATTCAAACTGGATTCTGCATTTGTTCCTGATGTAAACAGACCAGCTTTGGACACAGAGACACTCACCATTTGGCAAATAGCAAATATTTCGGATCCATTCCAGCTCTCCCGGGAGCGTATGGGAGGTTTGCCCTTGATTTCAATAGTAGCAGGCTCTAGTGAAATAGAATATTACAGAACACAAGATATCCCTGTAATCCTTCAAATTTAGCTGTTCAATGGGAAAAAAATAAATAAACCAGAGAGGCAAATGGAAAGAACTGAGCAGAAAAAGCACTGAAAGACCAGAAGAGGAGAGGCAACAGAGTGTTGCAGAGAAAAAGAAAGTGCAGAAAGGGAAGAAAGAAAATCAGCAGTAGAGAAATATGATGGAGGAGAAGAATACAGGCAGTCAACATTAAAAAAATTAAAATACAGGAGAAAAGCAGAACCCAGAGACAGAGCAAAGAGCTGCATTTTCTGTGGGATTGGAGAGAGAAGAAAGAGGAAGTAAGGCAGAGGGAGTCCCAGGTCTGTTGCAGCAAGATAAATGTTAAACATATTTATGCATGAGTAGTGCACTGACAGGCCTGGAGTTAAGCACGTACTTAAATGCCCTGCAGTGTAGTGACAAAATAAAAATATGCAGAGGAGAAAGAAGGTCAGAAAAGAAGGAACACAATCCAGCACTTTTAAAAGAAAAAGTGTCGATAAGAAAGTAGACATAGATAAGAATAAAGGCATCTCTTCCACCCCTCTGGGAGGGGGGGAACAATGGAAGAGGAAAGGGGGATTTTTTACAAAACTGCAATAAGAACAGTAGATGTCCAGATACCTGAACTTTATTTAATTCTTTATCCCAACAGCAAATACATCTCGGAAAGATGGATTTTACTGAAATAAGAATTGTTCTTAGATTGGTTTTACCTTGAGACTGATAAAGCAAACAAATATCTTCTTCCTATTTCCTACTTTATGGTGTGTTTTTGGCTTTTGCTAATCATATCAACCAGAGCTAAGTGCATCCTCTTGCAAAGAAGTCCCTGGTGGTTTCTTCTGTGCCCACAGGCAAACTAGTGGTGATGCCTTCCTGCCAGAACTGGAAGAGACAAGGTGGTGGCTGACTCTGGGTCTTTTTCTTATGTGAGTTAATGGGAAGTGGGTAACCTATGGTTAAGAACAAGCAGATTTGCAAGTGACATGGGATTTTCTGACTACAATTGTGCTCATAAATTTCACAACCTGTTGGCTCTGTGGAGGACTGCTACAACTGTGTGACTGTCTTCTCCACACTGGCCTCATGAGAAAAAAAGTAGAAAGCATAAGTTCCTTCCGTTTTTGTTTCAAAGCAAACTCAGGCACAGTACATGATGCCTGCCTTCATCTGCATCTGTATCATACTTGGTTCTGTATTCTGAAGAACTCTTGTAGAACTGTATTATAAATTGATTAAGCAGAAAAAGATTGCAAGAACCTGAAAACTGCAGGGTACAATCTCCACTGTGCTCTTCTACTGAAACAAATCCAGCTTCCCACTAGGAGTATGAATGTTATTCTTAATAACTGCTTGACATTTCCACATACTCATAAATTCCTTTTTAAAAAGACTCATTAGAAACACTGTGGAAATGGGTTTAAAACAAAACAATTTTTCTCCACACCTCTGGGCTGACATTTCTTGGCAGCTGAAATTTCAAGCACTCTCAGCGGAGTTAACAGAAAAGAAAACTAACTCTTTGTATATTTGAAGAGCAAATTCTTATTTCATTGAGACTGTTGCAGTAAAGACTATCTCCACTGCCTTGGAGCTGAGGGTACAGACACCTCCTCATCCAACTAATCTTCCTGGCAATCATGAGTGAGGACCCATTAATATTTTAAGTGAGGTTGTCTTTCCCTGAAAAAAATAGAAACAACAAACCCATTCTCCTTAAGCAAAGTCACACCATTCTCTGGGAAACTGACTTGATACTTTTCTTCCCCATGTTGACCCTCATGCATAAGAGAAGCTCTTTGTAAACACTCTGAATGTTACCTAATTATTTTTCTTTGTAACATCAAAACTTCCCTTCACCGTGATGCCTAAAGAAAATTAGGTAGAGAGTAGACCAATCCCATGGCTTACAATTCTGATCTGCACTCTGTGCTATTGCTTTTCCCATCTCTCTGTATCTACCTGCTGTGTCCCTCACAGGTAGACTGAACTATCTCAGATCAGGACCTTTTAGGTTTTTTGGCCTGCTTGCAACTCCTGGGTGCTACATCCATGTGTATGTCTGACCAGAATGATCCCGACTGCCTGGGTGGAATTTCCCTGAAAGTTGAAGTTTTTCACCCCAGGATCCCTCAGCCATGAACTGGAAATGCAGTGACAAGTTCCAGTCAAGTTTTTTACACCCTGTTGATATAGCATCACACCAGCAACTAAATCCTAAGGGGAAAAAAACAACAGTTGCTCAAGGCTCAAGCTGTGTGACAGGAAAAAAGAAATACTCCACAACAAGAAAAACAAAATTGGCCTTTTTAGATTTTTAGTGATGCAATTACTGTATTACCAGCTATAGTGGAGATACAAGAGTGCAGACTACAAAGCTGGCACAAAGCATGACTGTGGTGTTGCCTGTTGGTTCCTGTTGATGCAAAGGAAGACATACTGCTCCGGACAGCTTCATTGGTGTGTGCCATCAACCCACAGGTCCTGCCATCAACACTGCTGAAATTTCAGTCTGGTGGGTGAGGGATTCCAAGGAGGCCCCAGGAAGGACAGGAACTCTTGCTCTGTGCAAGGATCTAACTTCCAGACACCCTGGGTAAGGGTCATGGCATGTTTTTCTCCAGTACAAGAGATGACACAGATTCAAAGAAAATGTTGTCAGAGAGAGCCCTGCAGAGGAGCAGAGTGAAGATAATACTGTCCTTTAATGACAGCTGAAGTGGTAGTGGTGGATGTTGCTGGCAAAACAGCAATCACATTTTTTTCAGTCTGGAGGAAGGTGCTGTTTGCTGTGTGGTGACTGGTGAATGAGAGGGAGCCCAGTCGTGCACTGGCTTCCATGTATTTCCATTGGGCACCTTGTGGAAAGGGCTAGAGCTATAATTACCCACCATCCTAGAAAGAAGTAAAGACTTCCCCTGACATGTTGTGTGTTCATATATCACTGAGACCTGGCCCCCATTCAGGCACCACACAGAGGCACCTGATTTGGAACCTCTGAGTTCCTCTCTAGATACACATCCCTCCTATGTGTTGGCCCATCAAAGGTATGAATTCTCCTGTGGAGACTGTCATCTTTCATGATTTTATTGAAAATCTGGCTCAGCTCAAGTTTTAACTCAGGTGCCCCAGGTAAGCACCGAAGGCAGAAGTCCTACAAGTGAAAGTGCTTTGGAAGGGAGTGTATATTTGCATTTCCAGTCTGCTGCATAGGGAGACAGGCATGTTATTTATGAGAAAGATACATACCTATGTGAATCCCCAGAGAAATTAACTCTAAAAAGAGAGATAGATGGTAGTCAGGTTGCTTACCTTGGAACAGAGAAGACTTGACCTTGAGACCCAGGTACAATGAGCATGCAAACAAGAGAGAAACAACTCCCAATTGCAGACTCTGAAGGAGAAAGCAAGTACAGGAATTTTATAATGGTAGAGTTAAAACAATATGCTAGGAGGTAGGAGATGGAAGAGAGAGTTCATGATCTTCTTGAAGAAAAGTGATTTGAGTCTGCATTTTTCACATTCCTGTGTGTGCTCTAGGGACTAAACAGTGAGGAAAAAGGCCATATTTCTCTCTCTCCATCCATGTTTATGTGAGGCCTGCTTTCACACATGCAGTCATAAAATACTAGTGGGATAGGCTTGCACTTTGAGACCAATTGAGATCACTCAGTTTGTGGATGCCTACTGTGCTTTTTTATTTGTTGGACTGCTTGTTATGACCAAGACATAAAAAGTGATGTGTGAGTGCGTATCTCTATGGTACATGGCTGAAAGTATGTAGAAAATTACTGGATGAAAGTGGGGTAGCTAGTTTAGGCAGTTCTGCCTTTAGGGTGGCAGCTCAGTGGGAGGTTTAAGGATTTAATTTTTGGCCTTTGGCATATAAATTCTTTTGTGGAGCCTGTATATCGAATATAAAGGCAGACCCAATGATGAACAACCTACAAGTTACCCTGAATTTCCTGCTCTGAGCCAAGTAGAGTGAAGTTTACATTTGCTACATGTAATCATCATTACTCTAACTTTGAATCATTTGTGCACATTAAAGCAAATAAAAACAAATATTGATAGCCCCAGTGGTAACTAGATGTAAAAGCAAAAACCCTGGGCAACTGATGAAAGACAGAGATGTGGATATAACATGGGAAGAAATACACACCAAACTGTAAGAAGAAAAATACTAGTTGATTGGTTCCTAATGTAGTAAAACAATTCACCCTGGGACTTGTAAAATAACTGTGAGAGCTTAAAGTGATTCAAATTGGCAGTTTCAGCACAGTCCCAGAGGACACAATGCAATAGCCATGTTTAAAACCTATTATTGCTGTGCTCCTAGGAAGGCTGAGGAGCCAGCACAGAGCCACCACAGGGGTTAGGACATGGGGGCAGGATGTGCGCTGGGGCTGGGGAGGGATTGCTTCTCCTCTTAACCTCTCTTTTTAACATCCTTAATGGAAAGAGTTGAGAGTGGGAACTTTGTCTCCAGGATGCCCAGCATTGCTGCTCCCTCTGGCCTCCCAAGACCCTTGTACAACTCTTGTGCTTTCAAATTCCTTCCATGTGAAGCTGGGCTGGAAATTCCTGCAGAGTTTTAAGTATGGGAACTGTTCTTCAAATGTCTAAAAACATTCAAAATGGAAGGCCCTTTCCATTGTCTGTGCCCACTACTCTTAGACATGAGAAAAGAAACCAATCTAAGTCTTCAGGCTTACACCTGAGGTATCCCATGCATAACTCACTCCATCTGTCTTCACAGATGCTTAAAGGATCACGCACTGGGCCTTCAGTGAGGGCTTCCTGCAAGTGTTTCTATATGATTCCTCTCACTTATGGCAGACAAACGTGGACCTAAGTCTGAAAGTACATCCCCATGAACCAGAGAGACTTGATGGTCTGTCTGGAGGCTATTGACGGTCACAGGATGAGTGCACCCACACGACCTCTGTCTGCTGATTAATTGGCAAGGCTGTGATGTGTCATCCCAGCAAACCATGTGGCTTCACTGAGTTCCCCCAGACTTGGGGGAAAACAGACCTCATTTCATTTCTGGGCTGTCTCTTGATTTCATGAGCCTGAAATGCTCCCTGGGATGCACAGATGCAGCAGTGGCTTTACTCTGTTATAACTGCCTGGCCCATGGGCCATGTGGACACTGTCTGAGTCCTCCACCTTGCCACACATCACACGATGGAACTGCACAGTACGACACATAACTTCTGTGCAGCTCTTTTCCTTTGCTGAGCTGTATTAAGCAAACTACCAGGCACCATGGGATAACGTGTCAGAACCTGACTCTGAAAGCACTCCGCAGGTATTTAGGGAATTATAATAGCTTTGTCAGGTCAGGGTCTGAAAGCTGTTAAGTTTGACATCACTTGATCATCCGAAGTTATGTAATGTTAGTGTTATTTTTTATTGCACAGCCTGTTTTCCTCTGCTCAGGGGGAAGCTCTTTGCTCCTTACCCCTGAGAAAGGCCTATTTGTGCCACTGCTATTCTGTGTGGGCACAACTCATGGCCATGTTCTCATGTTTGTGGCCCCTTGCAGTGACAGTCCTGGGGTAGCCATGACCTTCATCACAGGAGTAGTGATAAGGGGTCAGCAGTGGCACCATCTTCAAACAGCTGTGCCACTTGCAAATGAATGCCTGCCCTTAGACTTGTCTAATTAAGCAGAAAAGTGAGGAGACCATGCAGCAGAGTTGTCTGTCTGTTCCCTGATTCTTTGAATATTCATGCACAAATAAATCAGCTGAGTGAATAGAAAGGGATTTTTTTTCCCTTGTCTCCATACTCACTGGCCAATGCAGTTTGAAAGGTATGGGATGGACAGTGAAATAGGGATTATAGCTAATATAGTAGCCAGAAATAAGACTGCACTACAGCTCTAATTTAGTGAGGGTATTGCAACATTACACAGCTTTGTAGCAGAGGTTTCAGCCTCCCATGTTCAGTGCTCCTGGAGGTTTTTCCCAGTACATACCATAATGTTACAGATTCCTTGCTACTGGTGTGTGACCTGGTTAGTGTAAAGCTTGCTTGGCTTCGTCTGAGCCGGGATCATGTTTCCTAACCATATTTCAGACATAGCCAGAGGACAAAGGCAGCTAAGGAGAACCAACACATCTTAAGCATTAGCTCCTTGGCATGAGATTTCCCCTGGTTGTTTACCATGTGGCAGTTTCCTCCTGCTCTTCTCAGATAGCACATGCTATCTCCAGCTTTGAGACAGCATGGGGCAAAGATGTGTATCAAAAATACATGGAGCAGTGAACGTGGAGGAAAAACAAACAGTGATGCACCAGGCTCCTGTACACACATCCTGACCAAGGAAAATGTTATTTTCCAGAAATATAAGGGTATAAGTTGCAGAATTATTAAAGAGAGAAGAGTTTCTTGTGTTTGGTGGTGCAGATGTTTATACCACATGCAATGCAATCCTGTGTAATTACAGTTTGCATGCTACCACTCTTTTTGTTAAGTTCTGTGGAACTGGGCTTAAAAGAAAACACCAG
Source organism: Chaetura pelagica (assembly GCF_000747805.2). NCBI lineage: Eukaryota > Metazoa > Chordata > Aves > Apodiformes > Apodidae > Chaetura > Chaetura pelagica. Next base: position 564,503 of record NW_009953719.1, on the reverse strand, counting down.
CAAGACCCAACCAATTGTCAGGAAAGTAATGGAATTTTTTTCCATGTGGAATGGCAACTAAAGAAGACATGTTTCATCAAGGTTAGCTCCAGCCTCTTTGTTTTTATTCCATCATTGTAAATGCAAAACTTGTGCAGTAGTCACCCCATGTGAACAGAGACTGCTGTCACCTGAAAGCATGCCATGCATCTCATGAACAGCTGGGGACGGGTGAGGACTCCCCCAGCCCTTTGGTTCCCAAAAAATGAAGAGCATTTCCCCTGCATTAAATAAGATTCCCTCATCTGGGATATAAAAGATCAGGCTCCTGTCTTGTTCTGCTGCTAACGTGATACCTGGGACAAGGCCATGTCAGGTTTAACTGGTAGATTGTGGCAGACAAGTGAGTGTTTCAGCAGTTCCATTCCTGAGCACCTTCAGCTCATTCTTAGTGACACCTCATTTTGAGAAAATCTCTTGGCCTTGTCCTCCCAAAAAGAAAGACTCCAGGCAGGAAGCCCCAGGGAGGGAAAACAGACATGGAGCTTTCCAATTATGTTCTCACCTCCTCTGAACAGTGACAATCAGCCCCCGTGACACTCTGGCACACTCCCTGCTATTGGTGGCTTTGAGGAATTGTTTGGTGTCAGATTTTATGCCTTGCATGAGTTGCTTCTCAAGATCTCCCTTGGCCTGCCTTGCTATGGCTTCACCGTTACCTTGACAGAGCTCATGATCACGTCTTCTTTCCTTTTTTGAACATATTTTTCTGATGCTGGGATGAAGAGGTAACTGAGACGTATCTTCACCTACCCACCGCTCTTTGCACTCCCCTCACAGGTAAGGTTCACATCAGTTGCTACCACTTCTCAAGGGCAGACAGTTTTCAGAATTGTGCAATAAAGAGAGAGGGAGTTTTGCTGCAGCAGGTGAGTGAACAGTGTGTTTTTGGAAGCTCTTAGATATTCAGTTCCCAGTACCTGCAGAGACGCTTGAGGCTGAAGTTCACACTGTTAGATTTGTTCTCTCTGTATTTCACACCAGGCTTCTTGACCCATCACTCCTGGGGTTAAACATTCTAGTGTCTTTGGCAAGGAAAGCTAGGCATGGCTGAAATGATGTATCACTAATCCCACAGGCATTAGGGAGAGGGGCAATGCAAGACTGGGGTCCCTTCACTCAGTACTGCCACTGACAAAAAGCGGCAGGCACAGCCACATGTGCCCTCAAGCCAGGTGCCTGCACTCAGGTTTTGAGGGCTGCAGAACAGCAGTGTGAGGTGTGAGAAAGGCACTGTAAAGTAAGAAGCAGCTTTAGGAACCATCCTGTTGCACTTGTCTCTGCCATGCACCATTCACACACAGAGGAGTCACAGTGGCTTTTTCTCACCAGCAGGGCCTTTTTGTGCTTTACTGCTGAAAGCATGTGAAGAGCTCATCCCACAGTCAGCTGGCAACAGAGAGCCTTGACCCTGGCTCCAGAGGAGCCCTGGCTCGACCTGTCACCCTCTCACTGTCAGAGCCAGCTGTTTGGAACTGGCCAGGCCACCTATGCACTCTTCTCTCCCTATGTATTATTTAGCCTAGATAAGCCGACACATTATCTTAAAGCTGAAGAAACCTTTTTCAGACATGTCTTTGTGGGTTTTTTTCCAACAGAGCAACCAGGCCAACAAAGTTTAGGTGCCCTCAGGCAGAGGAGATCTCCAAGGCCTCCATGAGGGCACTGATAATTCAAATTTTGTCCCTGGAGAATGAGATGCTCTCATCAGGAGGTTCTGGTGTGGTCCTTGTGTTGGCTACCATTGCAGCTGTCAGTGTCACAAGGGGAACAGCCTCACACTGGGTGCAGAAGACCTGGAAGGGTCAGTCCTCCTGCAAGAGCTCAGCATGCAACAGTGATCCAGACTCCTTAAATATACAATGCAAAGCACAATGGGCTCCAGGGCATATTTGGCAGTGGGGGGTAAAAACATTCAGTTCCTCTTGCAGGACCCTCCCACCCATCGATGCATTTTCCTCTTCTGCAATGTTCAACCCACCATTTTAAAAATGCAAGTGCCTTAAGAGGCATGGCTATTATTGTGTGACCAGGTGTAGCCCAGTCACATTTTGCTCATGTGGACCTTTTTCTGGTTTTTGAGTTTGTTTGGTGGGTTTTTTTCCAAATTTTGCTTGTGGTTGATGTGTCTAACATCTGAGGGAATGTACATACATCCTCTGTTGTTGGAAGGCACATACATCATAGGTGTTCTTACTATGTACCTCCAGCAGTATTCCCACAAAACAGAAAAATGGCAGCCCTTCCAAATGGCGTGACATGTAAAATGGAGGGTGCACAGATACAGGAATCCTGTTGGTTGCTTCCTTGAGACTAAGGAGTTTGTGTTGGTTGAGTGCCCACACTGCCTTGTCTGATGTGCAACACTCAGTGGGATGAGAAGTTGCACAATAGGACTACAGATCTTGACCATCAGCAAGGGCAGACCCCATTGTTGCCAAAAGAGCAGTGCAAGACCCAACAGATGCAGAGATGCCAAGGGTTGTATGGCAGAGCTTTGCTAAGGTGCTTTTTCCCTAGTGTTGTACCTGGCTGCAGCCAGCCTGTTGCCAAGGGCTGTGGGATGGCAACCAGCCTGCCCTCCTCATCCCGTGCAAGGAAAGTCCACTAGTACATTACTTTTCCTTCTTGCTGATCCTCCAGATAAGGATCATTAAGTAGTATATTACTCATAAAGTTTGCCCATCCTCAAGCAAATGTTTCTTAAGAACTGAAGAACTCTGGCCCAGATAGCCCATATCCCTGCCAGGGACACAACTGACGTCTTGGCTTAAAAGTGGTTTCTCTTCCTGGCAGTGGAGCACAAACTGTTAATGTTCTGAGACACCTCTGAGTTTCCTGAAAATAGATCTTAGTCAACTTTATCTTGAAGGATTATGATTAATATGTTATATTATTTTCAGTTTAATCGGAAATTCTCATCCTTGTCAGGATCTGCAGTCCTGATTCCCTCACTGGCAAACCCAGGCACACACAAAGCAATTGTTCTCCCTCAAATGGAGTTGCATTAACAGTGTGCAACCAAGAGCAGGTCTTGATTCCTCAAACCAGTTCTACAGTTGCTTCATATATATTCTCTCCCGCCTTTATGCTATAAAAATTGGTGCTATTTTAGGCTAATGGTGGTTTTCTTTATAAGCCTAGACCCATCGGAAGTTTGCTGCCCATATTTGGGTAAGTAACAAAGGACAAATACGATCTTTTCCCCCCCGTTTTAAGTTGTTAAACTTCAACAATAATAAAGGTATTATGTGGAGTCATCTCAAAAATATATCCCATATATCATTCTGAGATAAAGATCTTTGTCTGAGACTTTGTCTGAAAAGGATAATGTTTCACTCCTGGCGCCTGTGAGTCTACTCTTTCTAGCATAATACATATTTGTTATACAGTTACTAGACCTGGCTAGGTACAATGCCCAAAAATCAGTTTGCACACTTTTGCCTATTAACCAAGCTCATTAGCCCACTGCTTCTTCTCTACCTGCTGCATGCTAACCAAAACATTGGGAACTGGTGGAAATGGTAGATGCTTTTGTCCCTAGGTGTTATCCATGAGGGAGTAATTTGTGGTGGGGTGCAGAATGGCTGGCACTTAAAAAGCAGCTTGGGCACACTTTAAAATGCTTGCATAGTCACTTTCTTTGATGGAAACTAGGGGAACAGAAATAAGGGTATGGCTGCTTGTTGCAGGAGGAGTATGTGAGAAATCTATCCCTGCAGAAATTACAGCTCTGTTGGAATTCTGAACATTTTGTTGAGTTCTGGGAATAATTTGAAACCCCAAGCCCCAGTATTCAGGCAACACTGAAACATTGCCTGGTATGTTTTGGATAAAAGTGATTTGGCCATTTTCATTTTATATTTAGGCATTCTCAATTCAGCCTTTAAGACATAAATATATACTCATGTATATACAAAATATTTAGGATGAAAGTGGAGCAAGGACTTGGAGTAGGACTCTTAAATGCCTACCACATTGCAGGGAGCTTGAGGGGAGTCTCCCAGGTTTTGGTCCTGTGTCCTCACCTGCTGACACATCCCCAGCAGCCACTACATTTTTGATGGTGCAGCAGGTTCCAGCAGAGGATGCTCCTTCAGGACCAGGAGGTCTATCTGGGTGCTGCTGACAGCCAACCCCCATGTAGTTACTAGAATAATCCCATCTCACAAGATCTGAGTCTCACTAGAGAAATTAATTCACTTCTCCGCCTCTCTTCCCTAACCCCCCGTGCTGTGTCTGTGGTGTGGTTTGCCTCTAATCTTTAGCCAGATCCAAGAATCATATCTAAAGTAAGAGTATAAAAATTATTAAAGGAGTTAGATGCTATATTCTGAAGATACATTAAATATAATAGCAAATTTCACAAGTTAAAAAAAAAAAAGGACCAGACACATCTTGTTTATAAATTATAAATTGTTTTATTTGGTGAGTAGTTTCCAAACTTAATTTTGGCTTTAATAAACTCTTTATAAACAAGAGTACTTATCTGCTGTATACAGAGGGCCAGATGGTACCATGAGATTTATACTGCAGATTTCTGCAATTTGGCTTCATTAAAGTGGCAGACAGCAGTTTCCACACCTCACAGAGGTATGTTCTCATTTTCCAAAAATGGTGGAGCTCTGGAGCCATGTGACTGCCCTGTTTGCGGTGGAAGAATCCTCTGCAGGGGTGTGATTTGAGCAGAAGGGGGTGGAACAAACCAAAGAAAAATCAAGTTTCATGATAGCACTAGAAAAAGGAGATCTGGAGGAAAAATTGAGCTCAGGTTAGTGCTGACCTTAGCTTGGAAAATCATATACTCTTTGACATCCACATATATACAGCCACTAGAGAGCTGCCTGGTTACATGTGATTTTACCCATCTGTTATTTAAATCACAGATCCAAACTCAAACCCTGGAGCTTGCAGAAATTATGTGGTTCGAGGTCATCCCACGGATATTTTTTCTATAAACTGCTGAAGGATCTGGATCAGGTAATTTTCTGGGCAAGATAACACTCCTGACCTCCCACCCACTGCCTTTAGAACTGGGGTGATGAATACCTGTCCATTCCTCTCTACCCCAAAAAGCAGCTGCTACTGCTCCGCTCCTTCTTTAAGCGAAATTCACTTTATTGCTCCTGCAATGATCTCCAGAGGTGTGAACTTGAGATGCTTCACTTTCTTTAGTATCCCATGGTAAGAATTTCTGAAAATCTGGAAATGACATCTGACTTAACTGTGGCAGGGAATCCCCCATATTATTTTACTTTTTGTTTTAATTTCTATCTTTTTTCACCTGTATTGCCTGGTGTTAGAGTAATAGTGAGACAGGGAAAGAAAAGTGACTTATTAGGTTTCAGTTCATGTCCTATTGAATGTAAATATCTAGTGAAGTGTCTTCTCATCTTTCTCAGGGTTCCCTGTCTTTTTTCTGCTTGACTTACTTATCATTGTTCTTTTTCAAAGATACCAAATGACTGATTTGTGCACTTGCTAGCCAAATGCTGGAAAAAAAATCATATTTTATTTTTGGGTTTTATTGGGTGTTACACATACTAATTCTTATTATATTTACATAAATTGAAAAGCAGTTGAAGCATTTCTAAACTATATGTTCAGTTTCAGAAATGTGTGGAAAGTATGCTCTTTGTTTTATTCATTTATTTATTCATTTATTTATTTCATTCATCACAGCGATTTAATTCAGAACAAGTTTACAATTTGGCTAACTGAAATTGTCATTATTCAGTGAATAGAAAATATTCAGCCCTAAAATGTAGCCTAGTCATTGTAGCAGAAGAAAGTAGCAGATTCAGATTGCTGCAGGTTTGCCTGTGAGGGCCTGGGTGCGGAATCTTGATAAATGTGGTTCCCTGAAAACCAGGGGAAGGAGCATGTTCTGCCGGGCAGGCTGGGACGGCATGAGCTGGATTATAGAAGTGTCATGAGGAAGATGAAGTTTATTATAAGAGAGGATGTAGAGATGAAATTCTGAAGAAAAGGGAACTAGAACGTGGATGTCAGGAGACTGAAGACCATTTTTGTTTATATTTTTGTCCTTGATGTGTGTCCCTACACACAACAATACAATACAGTACGGGAGCAATGAAACATTTGCCTCAATAACTCAAGAGCATGCAGTTTGTTTCCCAATAAATCCAGCTTTCTGCTTATTAGAGCAAGCATTACATGCTGAGATATCATCACCTCAGAACCAGCAGAAGATATCATACAACATCACGTGTTGTGTGAAGACAGTGATGGAGGAGAGATTACTCCTTGTAACAGCTGAAGAAGAGGGGGATGCCCAGTGACTAACAAATGTGGATTTAAAGCAAACATAATGAGGAAGTGTGTCTTCTTGAAAAATTAGCTGTGGAAACCCTGGTGTCCCTGCTGTGAAGACCAAAGTGGATATAGTGGGTACAATCTTTAAAAAAAACACACGCAGAAAACCAAGAAACCACCATCACGTTCTTAAGATCCTTCAGTTGCTGTTGAATGCAGTGAGACAACTACAATCTTTAAAGCAACAAGTCTTTACATGGCAGAAACTGAGAAGGTAGTAACAGGCAAATAGTTGCACTGGATTGGAGCTGTTTCTTATATGCGTTCCCAAAGCATCTGCAGGTGGCCCATCCTGGAGCTGGCCCACTGAGCAGAGTGGCCCCTGTACTAATCCAGGATGGCTGCTGTGGCATTATAGTGCAACTACATTGATACCAGTGGAAAAAACACACAAATCACCTTGACTTGTATGTTTTGGTTGAAGGAAGATTCCAGCTACACGAGAAAGGAAGTCCCTTAGGGTATTTGTAGCAATATAAGAGAGGGTAGATGGTGCTCAGAGCACACCGAGAAATAGACTTTAGCTCCCTTGAGTGTATAGGTCTGTCTACACCTGGTGAGACCCAGGGGCTGGATTAACAATATTAACTGTTAAAATCCTGTGTTTGTTCAGGAGAGGCAACACTGAGAACACCCACATGAGCTCCTACATGGCATCTCACTTGCACGCTGTTAGTGCTTCACACGTTTTCACCGGCCATTCACTGGGTGTTGTGCAGGCACTTTGAGGGAGCAGACAGGTGGCCAGCTGGGAAGCAAGCCACACATTGGCCAGTCACATCCTCTGGTGACTCTTGGGGGAATGCCAGCCAATGAACTTGCTGTGAATGTTTTGCTTTAAGGCTATTATTCACCACTTCATCTGTAACAACAGCACTTCTGTACGTGATGTCCTCCATGTCATTGCCAGTCCTCTGAGTCATCAGCTCATGAAGGAAACAACTTTGTTTTCTTTTGGCTCTCAGCTGAGCATCTAGCATAAGCACTTTCTTTTGGTCCACCCGGCCTCATCTCAGCTTTACTTAAAGTTTTCCCAGGAGCTTGTTAAAATAGTGCTTATGTTTTCTTGTTTTATGTTTGTATAGGTGATGGGGAGAAGAAATTTCCTGTGTATGCATTTTAAAAAAAAAAAAATAACACTTGGAAAATCGTGGAAGTGTTTTCTTACCTTAAGTAAATTTCTTGAGCTTTCATGAAGCCAAAATAGATCCACAGTGAAAGCAGATTAAAAAATGCTCTCCCTCCTCCCCAAAATTCACTTTTAAGAGTGAATCTGTTGTGTATTGTGTATCTGTTAAAAGACTTACTATTTTTCTAGCACTCACCCTGTCCATCCCACAGCCCCATCATATACAGCTCCCACGTTTGATGTGGAATGTGTTGCCAGAGTAATTTTCAGTCAGTCCCAGACCAGAAATATATTTGTAAGCAGTTGTGTGGGTGTGTAATTACCAGGTGCCTTAAGTGCAAATATTGATCCTAAAGAGGGACAAGGAACAGAAAAAAAAACCAAGGCACAAGTGTGTCTTGCTGCAGTGTGTAGTGGGACGATGAAACAAAGGAAGCTTTGGATTCTGCTAATGGAGACTTGTTTCAAATGTTTGGAATATTTTGTCAGTAGTGAAATTATTAATGGATCATGCAAAAGCAGAAGATAAAAATCAATAGGGGTTCAGGGAAGAATTTGGTCTGTGTTTATATCTTATCCATGTCCAGCTAATTGTGAGTTTTAATGTTGTCCTGAATAGAGGTGATTTTAAGTGTATAGCTGAATTCTTTCTAACTTGAAGCCTGAATAAATGATCCCCTTTCATTGAATTCAGTAAAGACGAAACTTTTTTCTGGACCATTGTCTGTAACTCTTAACACTATTTTCAATGCTCTAAAATAAACACAGACAATCTAGCTTCAGAGTTCAGTCTCATATTTCAAAAATAGATTGGTGGTAAAACTGCTTTTTCTTTATGTTTTTCTTTTTGAATGCAATAGTAAATGCTTGAGAACTGGGACAAAAGTTAGTCCTTGTACCATCTTGTCTATCACTGCTTCTTCCAGAGTTACAGAGACAGAAGACATTAGGGTTTAAAAATATTGGTATGCTGTCACTCAGCTTGTTTTTGTTGGCCTGACAAGCCACCAGCTGCTGCCATTTGTGGCTGATTCACAGGCATCTTCTGAGGTATTTAGACAAGGTTTTCGGTAATTCAGCACCATGGCCTTTCTTAAATTATATGTCATCTTTTAGAAGTGGCAGCATCCTGAGGGTGTGGCAGGCAGCACCTGCAGAAATGGCAGGTCCACCAGTGAACATCTCCATCCTGGCTGCTGCAGGATCTGCATGTGCTCAATCACTGAGTGCTGCTTGCTAGGCTTTGTTGATCTTTGAGATAGCTTCTTATAGAAGGCTTACAGACAGCAGTGATAGATCACATATGCCTCTAGATTTCCTGGAAGCCTATAAGATACCAGGGGATCTCAATCAGGATGGAGGTGGTAGCTGAGGATAGAGGGAGGACCAGAGGAGAGGCAGGAACTACAGTCATGGCTTGAAGTAGATGGGAGAGCATGAGCAGCAATCAGGCAGCCAGAGGTCTCTATCATGCAAGGCAGGGGCAGGGTACAGGGCTGGAACTATGTCAGGGAGATGAGCAGGTGTCAGAAACCACACCGAGCTCAGAAAACATCACTGGGCTCATGAGTCTTGCCTGTGGCTGTAGGGAAAGGGCCCACTGGGTCATGGCAAAAGTCATCAGTGTGTGGTGGCCAACAGTCAGGCGGGTTTGTGGTCTCCTGGAGACCTGCTGTGTCTTGGTGGCCAACAGCAGCTCCTGTGCCTAGCTGCTGCTTAGCAAAGACTGTCAATAGCCAGGTAGTGTCCTGGCTTAAGATCCCTGATAAACATCACGTTGTGCAAATTTTTCCACGAAACTACATGCAGTGATCTGAACATCAGATAATTTCTTATTAAAAGAATTATGATTTTCCCATTTCCTTAGCAATAAATACCATGATTTAGAAGTACAATATTTTGGTTTGGAAAAGCATGTCTTCACTTATCTGGTTAAGAATAATGCAGGAAATAGACAACACTATAAATTGCTTGGAGTGTGAACAACTGTGTTCTGGATATGGTCTTGGACTGTCTTTGTGGAAGCTTACAAATCTCCCAGGCCGGGGGCCACACGAAAAGTGTTCAGATATACCCAAAACTTGGGGTCTCAGCCTTCTTCCTTTGCTTTAAGGGGAAGTTTCCTACTCAAAAAGAAAGCTGATCTTGTGCTTCCAGGTGCTTCACCAGGCTGGCTCCAAGCAGCTGGCACGCTGATCGCACTGCAGTTGCAGCAGCAGAGTCTGCTACAGGCTGCCAAACCAGCCTGAAAAGCAGGCTGGAGTAGCCAAAAACACGCTGCTGAAGTTAGTCCTGCCATCCAATTTACATTTACCTTGGGTGTGCCTACCCCACGCAGCCCTGCTTGCAGCCCATGCACATCCCTCTTCTCCCTCTGTGCTTCGGTTCCCTGCGCGTAAAAGGAGCGAAGGGCAGAGGAACGATGCTATGTAAGTGCTCCTATTTAAGTCCTCTTGGATCCATGAATACCTGTGTGTGGTGGTGATCAAGACAGGGAGGCAACCTGTCCAAGTAGAGAGCGGTGGCTCATTATTTTGAAGTTCAGTGTACATGTAAGTGTATTGCCAAGCTGGAGGCCCATGCCTAAAGCTGGGAAGCCGATGTTTGGCAGTGGGACAGCGAGAGCCTTAAGTGACTTTGACTATTTTACCACACTGCAATTTGGCCTCTGAAAGTTCACCCTCTGCACCTGGCAGTTGAGATAATTATCCTATCTTTTGCAAAAACATAATAGATGCATTGTTTGAGTTGTGAAGAACAGCAACAAAGTGCAATAGCTGAACTGAGATGTCAGCATAAGAGAATAAAAGTAGTGAGGTGAAAGCTTTGATGTGGCAGAGGACAGAGGCTCAGAAAACAAGCAGTACACTCCATTCACTTTCTGCTTCTGAATATACTCCTTACCTAGCAAATCCCTTTCTTAAATGCAAATCTGCAATTAGATGCACTCTGTTCCATTGTTGCTTGGTGAAGCTGAAAATCAAAATGCAAAACCAGCTTGCCCTTCTACAAACACACCTTGTCACCAAATGGAGGGATACAATAGCAGCAACTTCTGAGGCTCCAGAAGATCAAATAATCATCAGGTGTGTTTTATCCAAAACTTGCAATTCATTTTCCAGGCACAAACAAAACAATGATGAAAACAAAGCTCTTTCTTCTCAGCCTTCCCCTTTCCCAACCCTAGGGTGGCACAAAATGAGAAGAAAGGCACTTTGCCACCCCTTGCTCTGATGAGTATGTTTGTGTGGCATCACCTACAGCAGAATTGAGGATTTGCTGTGCTGAGTTCTCTAGAAACCTAGCCAGACTCCTCCCTGGAAGATGTATGTGCTCTGGACTATAGTAAGCAAAGCTACACCTCTTAATGAAAACTTTTTTTTTTCCTCAAAAATTGGCTGTAGTTCAGTGGGTACAAATCCTGCGTGGGGGTTCTCTTAATTATTTAAATTCAGCGGTAAAATCATGAATACAGTCTTCCTGGTTCTAAGCCAGGCTCTAATAAAGTCTGTCTACTTATAGTTTTTCCTCAGCCTCTTTCAATCATTTTTTTAAAGTATCCTTTCAGTTTAATTAATGTTACCTTCTCCATATATTAAACCTCCAAAATATGAATGAAGTCAAAGGGATCGAATAAAGGGTACAGCCAAGCAACATGGTAAAGTTGCAACAGCTTTTTTCTTTGCCAAAGGTCCTCACATTTCTGTGAGCATTACAGCCTGGCCACAAAGTGCTAGGGAATGTTAACACAGATATCAAGAGCCATTTGTTTTCAAAAGTCCTCAACTTGACCCCTGGCATTGAGTCTCCAGCCTCTTTTGCAACAGGCTACGTGCACCTGAGATGTTACACGATCACTTGCTATGCCAATACCCATCTGGGTGCTAGCAATCTATCTGATCAAATATTCAGGTCTGCACTGGAATAAAAGTTTTATTTTGGTTATGCAGCACTTATAAATCAATCATGTTTTCAACACCTTATCAACTAACCTGTGCACCAAAAAATGAGTCTGCATTTTAATAACAGCAAGAAAATCACCGGGTTTTGAAATGGGAGAGGATTTAGAAAGACTTAGCTCTAACAAGTATCCTGGTAAGGTAAGGAATTCAAGACAGTTGCAAGCCATAAATATTAATCTCTGACTTGCTCAGGATACCTGGTTAAACTGTGATCAGAGAGTCTGCTCTCTATGAAAACCTGCAGTGGAGGAAAGTTCCTTCAGAAGCCAAGGGGCATCATGGTGTGCTTTTAACCAAAGTCAGCAGATTCACACTGTACAAGTATTAGAGTTTTCAGGATAATGAGCCTAAAACTGCTACATATGAGAAGATAACAATTCCATTCAGAACTGTATTTTTGACAGCTGGTAAAGGAAATAAAACTATTGACTGGTCTATCAGCAACTATTTTTAGAAAGCACGTGAGCATATGCTCACAGCTAACAGTCTGTTGGTAAAAGCCTAGAACTATCACTGTGCCAATTCAGTTTAACCTCTGGAAAACCTGGGTCCAAATTTAACCTAAGGATTACTTCAGTTATTTCACACCAGGCATTGCCAAGCTCTATGCATCAGAAATATATCTGGTGTGGGATGGGCTTTGTGGAGGTACTCTTCAGAAGCTGAGGTGCTCTGGTTCTTGGCTAGCAGCTGGCTCACAAGGGCAAGCAAAGCTCCAGGTCTATCCAGCTGTCCCATGGCACCCAGCCCTAGTGAGGGCACCCCAACCCTGGAAAGGGCACCCCAACCCTGGCAATGGTACCTCTATCACATTAGCAGAAAGGAGGCAGGACATAAGGACTGTATGATATAAGAATTACGTCTCCAGAAGCATGTCAGTACCATTTGGGGTGGGTAAAAGAGTAGGTGGGTGGCAGGAAAGAGGCAAGTGCTAAACCAAAAATTACTACCAACAAAGATAGCAACAAAGATAGCATAGTTTAACCACAGAATCCACAGTACACAGCTACTGAGCCTACCCCAATTATAACCACAAAATACAGAATCTTTAACCACAATAATCAGATGATATGACCAATATTCAACACAAGGATCTACAGAGAACAGCTCGAACACTGGAAAGCAATTTCAGGAACATTCATTTTTTATGTTTGAAAACATCCGTTCAGAGCAGTGCCTCAGCACCACATGTGCTGTGGAGCTATATTGTCCTCAGCTGTAGCAAATACATTTCTGGCCCATGATGCTGATGAAAGGGAATCAACCCCACTGCATCAGGCTGCACGAACGCAGTGCTGCAGTGTGAGCAACGTGTGCCTTGCCATAGAGTTCTCCCTGAAAGGCACACACTCAGTCCATGAGGGAATACATGTACTTCAGCTCACTGGCTGGTAAGAAATAAGGCCTTAAATGTGCAGATCTGGCCGGAAATAATTTCCCCTAGTTTTTTCTAGTCCCTGTTGGAGACTTCTGCTTGAATGGGCTATAAATGGGTTCCATTCATGCTTCAGGGTTAGGATAATGAATTCAGCCCACAAGCTCCCCTTTTCCCACCGTACATCTTCTCTCTTACTTCGTCCTTGGCCAAACACAGCTGGGCAGCACACAGCTCTCCTCACAGCTTCAAGGCAGTCATCCCCAGCCTCTCCCCACACTGGTTTTGTGCAGCATTTTCTGGCTACACAGCTCTACGCAAACTGATGTTCCTTGGGAACTTGTTCTGTTGTGCTCAGTGACAGTCAGTGTAAATATTTTAAATAGTAATGGGAAGCTTTTCATAGTCTTCAAAGCCCTGACCTAAAGCTTCCAGCTGCAGATCTCATGTGGTTTATATTAGAACATGATGATATTGTGAGTTGGAATATAAGGCTAGCAGCTCTAGCAATAAAAGGACAAAATTTCCACATATTTAAACTCACCAGATCTTCTTACAGATGATCATTGTTCATAAGAGATTTCTGGAACTCTTGTTAAAGAGATTTGGGCCTGTAACAACCTCTTCTTAACCAAAGAAGAACAGTGTCTGAAAGAAAACATGAATCTGTTCCTCTGACACCAGAAATGCCAGATATTGCTTTGGGGTTTCCTTCTTCTTTTCTTCCATTTCATTATTTGCTCTTCTCTGTAACAAAGCAGAAGACAGGATCCATAAATATCCTGAAGGAAAAAGCTGAGAAATAATTGTTGACAAATAATCCTCTATAACAGATTGGAAACTTTGTGTCAGAGTTTGAGCTACAGCTTCCGGATAACCTGAGAGGCACTTACATGTCTGATGAAGACAGTACTGAACAATTCAAGCTAAATGTCTTTACCTATTCTAAACCAACCATGTTTCAGATAACAAACCAATAATGCATGTTTTCCCTCTCTCCTAGTCCCTTGCCTCAGCTTCTGTGACCTGCTGCCAAATCTGTTTTAAAAGGATGAAAGGTGCTTTGTAAGTTAAGAACTATTAATGAGAACTGGAAATGGGATAGAACAAAAATATGTCTTCAGATGCTTTGAAGAAAAAGTCATCATGGTGGGAGATCCAAATTAAAAACAAACCTTCCTCAGGGGCACAGGCAGCGTGGATTTGAATGAGGTGGGTTGAGAAACTTATGTATCTCAACACACATCATGACATGGGAATCTGTTGTGCCAGCCAGTGCAAATGAGAGGAATGGATGGGAAGCTGCAGCACCTTCCCCCTCCTTGCTCACATGTGCACATGGTCCATTCAGTCTCAATGAAAACATGACTGTTCCTGAGGCTGAAGAGCACAGAGGCTATCAATTTATGAATACAATTTAAACTCACAGGGATAGATGCTCAGTGGATTCTGGAGCTTAGGACCCCTTTCCCAAGGGTAGTCCTCTTCCAAAGGAGCATTTGCTTCTGTTTGCATATAGGTGAATCCTGAGGACTGTACCTGAGAAAGTGCATTGTGTGAATCAATTTCACATTTCTTCTCTGTGACCATAAACTCCAAGTAGCTGGATGTGATTGCTCAAAGGCTTTTTGGAACTTTTACCTACTGAGAAAACTCCAGAGCTAAGAGTTTTTTAAAAATGTACGTCAAGAGGAAGTCCTCTCTGCATATTTTAGAAGCAGTGAGTTTATCACAGAAAGGAGCTGGCACTGGTGATCTGGTAGGCATACAGTGAGCAACCACCTCTGTGTTCAGGGCTCATTTTAGTCTGCAGCAGCTTTGAAGCAAAGAGAGAGAAGTTTGATGTTGTCGTCATGAAAGTAAACCTGCTCTTCATAGTGTCTGATAAGAAAATCTCACAGACCGGTGAGTTCAGAAAAGAAAAAAAACATCATTAATGTGTACAAAATAATTTATATAGTCCTTCCTTTGGGTGACCTCCTTTAGCTCTCCTGAAGAGAGAGAGACCATTTTAAGCATGGAGACAATCCGAAGAAATATTTTAGGAGCAAACAGAAGGTAGATTTAGATTAGATATGAGGAAGAAAATTCTTTAGTGTGAGGGTGGTGAGACAGTAGCACAGGCTGCTCAAAGAAGTTGTGGATGCCCCATCTCTGGAAGTGTCCAAGGCCAGGTTGGATGGGGCTTTAAGCAACCTGGTTTAGTGGAAGGTTTCCCTGCCCATGGCAGGGAGGTTGGAGCTAGATGATCTTTAATGTCCCTTCCAACCCAAACCATCCTGTGATTCTATGAATATCAAGTAACACACCCTCAAAGAAAGCTGCCACCTTGCTCAGAATCACAGAATTGGAAAATACCCCCTCCAGTCAGACCAGCGGGGCCAGCTGTGTCTCCAAGAGCCTGTCTCTATAATGTGGGACACAATGCATTCTCAAGGTCACTGTGTTGCTTTCACTTACCAAATCCTCCACTGCCACAGGGATCACAGCATTGCTGCTGTGGGCTCTTGTTGCTGCTGCAATGCTATCAAGGGAAGAGATGCAGAGAGGATGCTCTGGGTGCCCAGATGCTCGTTAACACAGCCTGGCAGGACTAGGACTAGCTTCAGTGACAGCCAAGTTTCTTTTCAGTTCCACATCCCCAGAAAGCTTCTGCTTCTATTCTCTTGTCAGACTTACCCTCATTGGAAATGGAGAAAAAAAAATAAGAAAAATTCTCCAGCCCTCATTTCAACAAGAAAAATGTATCAAAATATTCAAAGGTGGTATTTTTATCCTATACCAGGGTCATGAATTATGGTAAAAACAATTTTAAAAACTCACAATCTGATTTCTTGGCCAAAGTGCTCAAACGTTTGGAATCAATTCAGCATAAACTACCAAACTCACACTTTTTGCTCCTTGTTTTCCTAAGGAAAGGGGATAATTGATCTTTTCAAGCATGGTCATGGCCTTGCTGAGTCATGTACAGCTGTGCAAGTGGCTGTAAGCTGAGCATCAGGCCCCACCACTGAAACTGGGCACCCTTTTTGCACAGGTGCAAATGCCAGCACGGGGAATGCAGGCAGCGAAGACTCGGCCCCTGAGACCCTGCTCACTCTGTCTGTCATGGCTGCCCCTTGCTGTGGCATGTTCAAGGCCAGCACTGCTTTCTGGAAGCCAAAACCTGAGACTGTGGATGTTTGTGTTTGCAGGTGGGGCTAGAAGGAAATGAAAGTGCTGCTGCAGTACTTGGCCTCAGCAGAGGTCAGCAAGTGTCCAGGATGGAAATCTTTGAAGTAAAACATAGCACAGAAGTTATTTTTATCCTGGAACAATTGCTGGACCCTGGCTGTGTTTATGATCAAAGTGAATTATGTGCATTTTCACATAGAAGAATATAACCATGCATACAAATACATACGTATTAGGAGGAAAATTAATTGATAGCCTTCTTCTTTGTTATAAAGCACTTGTACTCACAGCAACAGCCTTTCGATTTAGCATAGCAGACCCAGCTGCTTATTGCTACTGTACATTTCAGCATTCAAAAGCTGGGATTTGGGGTGAAAAATACAGGACCACTCCCTAAAGGACTTACAATTCATATGCTTCAAGAAATGTCTCTCCTTTTAACATTGGATCTGCTTTTGCTGTGTTGGCAAGACCCAGCAGTGTCTGGAGCCATCTGTTGCTATGTTTATACTAGCAAGTAATTTGGTACGGTAGGAGCATATCAGTAGATAGAGCATTTGGTGCTGAGTCACATATCCACAATGTGCAGTTTGGGGGGTTTACTTTGAACTAAACTGGGTCTGGTTCTCAGGACCAAACACCCTAATTGCACATATGGTTCAAAGCTGTCTGCAGGACTCTTCCAGGGTTCAGCCTCTCATGACCCATCAGAATTAGGGCACATTTGGTGCACACCTGAGACCCAATTCCAGGTTAGTTTCCTCTGAAAGGAGTCCAGTTTGCATGTGTTAAAACAGTTCCATGAACTGAAACAATGTCCAACAAGCAGGGGTGGCTGAGAAATTTGCTTAAAAACACACTGCTGCCCTGAACCAAAAAGCTATTGTGTGTGCAGGCAGTGGAAATCAGACGTGGTTTTGCTATGTGTGTGCATACTGACTGGTCAGCATGTTCACAGCCTGGATAGGTATAATAAGGAGCAGGAATAAAATTAGACCTCTCCAAGGTGAGTGTCCTGCCTAAGGTCACACATATTATCAATGTTTTTATCCGTGAGAGCAGCTGTCCCTCTGAGTCACCCCTGTTAGGACCCTGTTAACAGCCAGTTACTGGTTGGGAAGGAGTGGTGAATGGGCCTCTTTCTGCACTGAGGGTCCCACACATAGCTTCTGTTCTTTTAACTGAACAGGGGATAGCAAAGATTTCTACAGTATGTCTTTTGCTAATAATGATGCCTCAAACTGCCAGGTTTTATTTCATTTTGAAGCAGTGTGATACCTTCTGACTGGTTGATACAAGCCTCAAGCCAGACCTAACTGAAGGAGACTAAAATCAACATTTCTCAGCATGAGGCTAGCACACAGCAAATGTGACCCTGGGCAAAGCTGACAATCATATTTCAGCTGTGCTATAGTCCTCATTAAATGTTTTTTATCAGTGTCTTATATCTTTTCTTTTTTTTGTGTGGACACGTGGGTCACTGCATATGTCACAAAATCTAATTATTACTATTTTAATTAACAACTCACTCTCCTTTATCATGTTGCAAGCTCCTTAGTCTTATCTATAAAACAAAAATAATTCTTTAAAAATATCCTCTCTATTTCAAATAAATGGATTTCTATCTATAGAGTTGCTTCTCTCCTTGCAGTTGGGTACTTCCCTGCTTAAGTAAGACAGAGAAGTGAACACTCCTTCTCTTTGAATGGAGTGAGATAAATAAATACAAGGCATGCCCAGCTTTCTGGGAAAAGCTGGTGGTAAGAGCTGCAGTAAGGAATGGGGAGCTGACAAACAGGTGGGTGTAGTTGACTGGAGCTTTTCCAGTGTTGCTAACTGGCAATTTGGTTGGTAAATCCAGGGTGAAGTCCTGGTACAGCAGTGGAGTGCTGTACTCATTACTCTGCTTTACCACGAGGTTCTTCAGCTGGATTCCCCATTGACATGAGAGAAGAATGTAGTTGAAAAGCCTGACCCAGTGCAACTTTCTGGTATTTATTTTATTAAGAGGATGAACAACTCTTTTCTGATGATTTTTATATTCTTTTCAAGCAAATCTCTTAGTTTTATTCTACTGAGCTGATTTAACCTTTTGCTTCTCTCTACTTAGTTCTTTCATCCTATGGAAATTCAGACATGCACTCAAAAGCACCACTTGCTCTCTATGCCATTCAGGACCATTCATGTGCTTCGTCCCATGCTCTTCAGCTACAGTCAAAACCATTGCATTGTGCTTGTTGTTGGTTTGCCAGTGAAGTATTGCTAAGGCAATACTCATCTCCCAAATGTCTCACTGTTAGCTAGGAAGAAACCACCACCTTAATAATATAATCACTTTCTGGTTTTAGGCTGTCCTTTGCTGAGAAAGAAAAGTTGGTGAATTCTGCTGGTGAAATTGTCCACTTGTCTCCAGTGGTACACAACCCCAGGAGACCCCACAGACTTGGTGCCAGAGCCTGGGGGATGGATTATCTCAGGGAGGACAAACTTGTGTAACTACCTGACTTCTTCCCTGCAAACTAGAGACAGGACTCAAATGGAGAACTCCCCTTGCTTAATCATGCAATCTCCTTTCTGCTGGCCAGGCTTTAGGAGAAAGTCTCTATATTGAGAAAAAGACCAAGTGTTTTTGGCATTGAAGGAGGAATGGCAGGGAGCAAGGGGAAAGGAACTGTGAAAATAAGAAATAAACCCGAGGACCAACAGCGCCCACTTGGCCATGAAAGGCCCATGCTCCACCTCATTCCAGGAGGGGAATGTCTGCCTCCCTTATCCTGTTTGGTCTCTTTTAAACAATGTTCCTCTGTCCATCTGCCATTTCCCACTTTGGCAACACTCACCCAAAGTGTTCACAGTCGCTGGTCCAGCTCACAGTGCATGACCAACTCCTCACAGGAGAGCTCAGTTCATTCCTACATATTAAAAAATAAAAAGGGCAACCTGGTCTAGTGGGAGGTGTCCCTGCCCAGGCAGGGTGGTTGTAACTAGGTGATCTTTAAGGTTCCTTCCAACCCAAACCATTCTATGATTCAATGGTTCTGAGAAAACCTCTCTACAACCCACATGTACACAGACATTAACAGCAATGCCAGTGATGTTGTCAGTGTGACAGGCTGGGCAGGCAGGGGTGCCAGTTAGGTCAGTACGTGTCTGCACCGAAAGGTGCACTTGCTGGCACCCGTGGCTGCGCTGTCTCAGTTTGCAGAGGGATTCCTAAGTGGAGGTTGTTTTGGTTATTTTCTTCCCATTGATGAGAAGTACAAGTGGGAACAGCTGCCGGCTGCTTGAAATAACAGCAGACACACTGGGATCTTGAAATGTTCCAAGTCAACACAAGTTGGCCTTGAAAGTTTTGAGCTCTGGCTTAAAGTGTAAAATTATCATTCAGCTGCAGGAAGCTGATCACCTGTGCCTGTAAGGGAGGTTCAGTGGAAGTGAGGTGACTCATGCAGTCACTTCAAAGTCTGCCTAGTTCCTGAAAAAGTGGTTTCTTCTCCTCCCCTGCACCCAGGCTGGCCGGGATAGCTACCATTTCACAACTGCTGCTTCCTCACAGTTGCTGCTGGGTGCTGACTCAGGTGATGTGGTACCCCTAGCCCAAGGGGAAAGAGAAAGCATCTCTCTTGATGGGGAGAAGCACCAAACACATGAACTTACCTGCTCCCTGCGGCAGATCTGGGGACACCAGCAGCTTTTTCCTATGACCCAGAAGGTCTGTAGAGTTCAACCATGAGTATTCCTGTCCACAGTCCCACATCGCTCCTCTGCCACGATACCAACACCCTGTGAACACTGTCTGATGCCATGCAGATGCTTCTGCTGCCTGGGGAAATTTGGGCTCCAGCTGTATCAGGCTGGCTTTGCTGATCCATACTGGCTGAGGACCAGGTGCTAAACAAGAAAAGTATCTTCTTGTACCTCCCTCGTTACTTGGGATTTTTTAAATGGTTATTAGTGGCAATTCACATTGACTAAAGAAAGGACATGAGTAATTTTTAAACACTGCTGGTTTTGCTGGTAATGATGTAAGGTGATTAAGAGTGAAGGAAATGAGAGGAAAAACATTGTCTCTGCAATCACTTTCACTGTTTCCCAGGGATAATTACTCAGCTTCCTTTAGTTTTCTGTGGGAGTTTCTCATGTGTCAGAAGAGAAAGTGAAATAGTTTTTAAAATAAGAAAGTTGTAGAATCATAGAATGGTTAAGGTTGGAAGGGACTTTAAAGATCATCAGGTTCCTACGCCCTGCTGTGAGCAGGGACACCTCCCACTAGACCAGGTTGCCAGAAACCTAAACTGGAGAGAAGAGATGAAGATGTCTTTAATGCCTAATGGAGTGCTTAGGTGAAGATGTAAGAGGTGTCTAAACCACACAATAAAACAGTTTTTCATTTTTCCTTCATATGCACTGATGTCTGGTGGAAGAAAAAAACTTCTATGTGGATCTTAGGTAGCATTCTCTAGTACTTTGAGCTGGAAAGAACTTTGAATGTCACACATCAGCTTAAGTCTTTAAAGGAACCTATTACTCCTCTAAGTACAGTTTGAGTGTGGTGTGAAGTACAGAAGCTTCTGTGCTGGCAGTAAGTAAACAGACATTTGCAGTGTTGCTGTGTAAAAGCCTTACAAACACTGTGATGAGGGGAATGTCTGAAATCTTTTCTCCAGATACTGGGACAGGTCACCCAGAAGTGAGGCAGGCGTCTCTGATGTGCAAAAGAGTGCCTTGGCACTAGAATTTCCCTCCTTTTGCTACAAGCCTTTATGTCCAGCACACAGTAATATGGCCTTTTCACTGGCAGCAGGAACCAGGACCCCAGGGACACAAGGATTCCCACCTGTGCAAGGCAGTTCTCCTCGCTTAGAGTGAATGTGCTTCAGCGCTGCAGGTTCACAGTTGGGGAACAAATGAAAATATCCCACTGGCTGGAAATTCTTGGACTTTGAGGGGCAGGGGTACCTGTGTGTAAAAACATCATCTTGTGGAAGGAATGAGCTGGCTTTGATCACACTTTGCTCGGGAGAAAATACCCCTGAGCCAGGGGAGGCAGTCAGATGCAAGGATGTTGCACAGGACTGTTTTTCAGGGAGGTTGTGCACCCTCTCCTTTGGACTGTGGGAAGTATAATGTGATATTCTTCCTGAGTGAGACCAGGAGCTAGACGATGTTCCCTTTATGGCCCAGTTTGGTATTGTTGGTTCCCAGCTCCTTTCTTATCTTTACTGTTTCTCTCCCCTTGCTCCCTGCCATTCACCAACTGCTCTCTCCTTCTTCCTTCCACCCCAAAAGCACTTACTCTTTTTCTAGTATAGAGACTTTCTCCTAAAGCTTGGCCAGCAGAAAGGAGATTGCATGACTAAGCAAAGGGAGCTTTGGATTTGAGTCCTGTCTCCAGTTTTCCAGGAAGAAGCCAGGCAGTTATTCAACAAGTCTGCCCTCCCTTTGCTGAGATGATCTATCCCTTGGGCTCAGCTGCCCAGCTCTGGCAATGCTGGCCAAGAGGCAACAGCAGTAGAGATGGAAGAGCTTTACTCACCACTGCCTGAGAAGCAAATAACCAGCTTGGTTCACCCCTTGCAAACAAGAGACTTGAAAACAAGGGCAGTAAAATTCCAGTGGTCATCCTTTTCCCAGGCTCCAGTATTGTGCAAGGAGGCTCTTCTCTCTTGCACAGCACTTGCCTAGATCAGCCTTTCTGCTGCAAGTCCCTGCCTGAAGCAAACCCCCTTGGAGCCAACAGGAAGTCCTCATAATGCATCCAGTGCCAAAGTGTGCAGGCAGCTGACCTTGCTCCCCACAGCTCCCATATTTATATTAAACTCTTCCTTGGGATGTTAAGATTACCAAACACACTGTTTCAACAGAAGCAGGATTTTCAACATATCCTGCCCAGAGGACTCAAGCTTACCTTCCTGTGGGGACTTATTTCCTTGTACTGGGAGAAGCAGCAATCCATTACATTTGAGTTGGGAAACATCACTTAGCCATTGATGTAGCCACTCAAATATTTAATGACGTGCAGTCACTCCAAGAGCCATTTTTACTTTTTTTTTTTTTTTTTTTTTTTTTTTTTTTTCCTGATATTCTAAGACAGAACATCAGTTTATCTCCTGCCTAATTTGTCCCCTCTGGTTTCAGTGTTCTGTTTCTTCTCTTGCTTTCAAGATTTTCAGAGCCCCATCTAGATTTGTGGAAAATGGTAAACATTAAACTAAGAGTGAAAATTTAAATGCTGTGTTGTGAATATTTTGGTCATATTTAAATTTGAGCAGAGAGTTTCCTATAGATGCAAACATCATCACAGTAAAAGCCATTTTGTTTCTTAAATATGTACAATTTCTCATTAATTTTTATAAAAATGCTTTGTTGCTGCTAGACTGCCTTCCATGGAAGCTATATAAGATGTTAATGAAATTACTTTGAATCCTTGACTTAATTGAACCTTGTGGGTCTCTCCACTAATTTCCTTTTGTTGTAAACCACTTAATGTTGGAGCTGCTCTGAAGGTTTTCCCAGATTTCCAGCTGTAGAAATCCTACTACATCTTAAAACTGGACAGCTTTGCCTGCTTTGTCAAACATCTGTTTGGTTTAGGACTTTGAATTCAGAAAGTCAACTATTCCACTTGTTTTGCCACTTGAAGGAAAACATTATTAATCTTTATGTTAGTCCTTTATGTTAGCCCTTGCTTTTTGGAAAATTTGTTAACTTTTTTTTCTGACTTTTTGCTTGTATACCAAGAGATGAGGAAAAAAAAAATAATACGCAGAATTTTTTTTTAGAAGCAAAAGTAATGGCTTGATTTTTAAAATAATTTAGTAGTAATTGAAAATATTATTTTGTGTGTAATGTCATGAAGACATCATCACACCACAACTTGCGTGGTGGGAGGGATTATCAACCAATTGGTCTATTAATGATGCAAAATGAACACTCCCTTTTAAACTTGCATTTATCTTCTAATAGATATATTGATTTTAAAAAGCCAAAACCCTTCCTTCTTCATTTTCCCTTATGTTCCCAAATAATCATTAAAACACATTGTGGTTTAGCATGCCCATAAATCATGCTACTACATGCACAGTAGTTAACAGATATACTTTCCGTATGACTAGATGTTGCTGGTCTTACACTTTCAGAAAGGGCTGGTGTTAAACTTGCCTGGACCCCAGGCAAGATCTGTTTCTCCACATCGCTTGATGTGCACTTCTACCCTTGCAAGGCTTGGAAGAGTTTGTATCCATGCCAGCCCTAATTTGAAAATATGTATCTTCCTCAACTCTTACATTCCTCCCTGAGGTAAGTTGTAATGCTCTTATCTTTTCTTTTGTGCCAAATCTCAAACCACAAAAAGTACTGATTCAGGCTTCAGTGGCTTGAAGAGCAAAGCAGAGTGCTGCAAACCAGTGATGGGGCAGTGGTTTGGACCCTGCTCTACAGGAGAGGGGGTTTCTGCTCCAGACTGAAACTTTGTTGTGGTAAATGGGATGTAATATGTGGGCAGAAGTGGAACATCTCTGTTTTGGCAAAGCTAATGATCCTGGCAGGCAA
Organism: Chaetura pelagica; assembly: GCF_000747805.2. NCBI lineage: Eukaryota > Metazoa > Chordata > Aves > Apodiformes > Apodidae > Chaetura > Chaetura pelagica. The sequence goes on along the minus strand of NW_009953719.1, from coordinate 540,937 downwards.
AGAAGGTAGAAGAAATAACATTTGTTACCAAAAATCTGCTGTACTTTCCTTTTTTTTTTTTTTTTTTTTTTTTTCCTTAGCCTATGCATAAGATTTAGAAACATTTTCTCCATTAATTTTAGGGTGAAGCTGTTCTTAATCTCTGTCTTACGAAGTACATTGGCAACGTTTTCTCCCTGCTTCAGTCTTCAAGGCACATTGCGGCTGTAAGCACAGTGGTGTGTGTACATGTAGTTGCCTGAATTAATTGCATGTGTGTAAGTGGAAAGTGATGGGAGAACAGGTGGCATTGTGCCTCCAAGGAGAGGATCTTCCTTTGTGCCAGCCAGGTCCCCAAGAGAGACAGACTCTGACCACCCAGGCAGAGCAACTCCCTTCCCCACCAACTCAAGATGTGCAGCAGCAGCAGCAGCATCCCTGCCGTCAGCATGAGGATCCCAGACCACTCGTGCTCTGGTCAGGCAAAACCAACACTTGTCACCTTGTGGCAGGTCAACATCTCAGCACTTGCATGTGGTCTGCCACACTGCAAAGCTGTGGAGTCACCAAAACACCAACCCCATTGCTGCCTTGATCAGGCCTGGTAATTTAATGGTACCATGAGCCACTGAACAGCGAAGAGAACAACTGTAGCTCTCAATCCCCATCTAATCCCTCACACGAGCCACTGTGCGTGGGAGCCATGAGTTAACATGCAGCCGAGGAGCCATGGCAGCTTAGCTTTTTATTCACAAGGCAAAACAATCCCCACTGGCAGCAGAACAGGCTGCCCCTCGGGGGACCAATTACTCCGACGTGCGCTGTACAAACTGCGGCAGGCTGCTGCCAGCCCCCTGGGGGGATGCTCCCTGGGCCTCCCGAGCAGGAGCCAGCCTGATCCTCCAGACACAAGTTGTTCCTCATGTCAAAACTGCTGCTAATGACACAATTAACTAACTGAGGACTACTGAGGAGCTCTTAATTAGGTAAACACTGCTCGGTGAAAAACGAGTGCCCAGTACTGGTTTGTGTCAGGCTGCTGGGAGGTGAAGCCTCTGCCTGTGGATGAGGAATCTGCTTGAAGGTCTAATTTAGGTGGTAAAACTGTAACTCAGCTGGGAATTCCCTTTCATGCAGAATTTAAAATAAGTGCTAGAAACAGCTCAATGTCTTGCAGAGACACCCTAGAACTATTTAAAATATTTCATTGCATATTCAGGAAAAGATTACTTCCTTATCCAGCAGCACAGAAACTGCTAATTTTAAGTTGGTCTACTGGGATAATCTGAGACAAAACCCAGGGGGAACTACAGAAGCATTTTGCATTCTTCATACAATAATGAGCCTGATGAGATATGTGGCATTTGGAGAACAAACTGAGGATCCTTAAGCCCAAACAACTGCAAACTTCATGGATGCTTCATCGCAGGGTCTGGGAAAATGAAGACCACCATGGCCATGTATTTCTTTTACCCCTCAAGTCTGTTCTTACTTAGTCCTGTGTGTTGAAAGAAACCCCACAGATCATAGCTGGCATTGGCTGGCTGAAATTTGGGCTGAGGTTTTAAAAGGAGCCTCAGGGAGTTGAAATTCAGGTCAATAGGATTTGGGCCTCTAACTCCCAAAGGCTTCTCCTGGATGAAATTTTGAATCCTGTCTTTATCTAGGTATTTCCAGGGCCCATGGCTGCTGTTACCGCACGTGGACCACGCACTGTGAGTTCTCTCTCTGGACATCTGCCTGCTCAGCGCTGTGAAGCAGCGGTCAGGGAGTGGGACGATGCAGCAGAAACACCACGAAAGGTAAAGTAATGCCCGTGGCAGATAGATAGGAGAGCTCACTGATGTACTGCAAAGAGCTCTGCTGTGTAGCGCTAATTAAACAAGAATGTCAGGGAGAGCTCTTATCACATGTTAGGGGTCAGCAAGCAGTATGTCTGCAATAGGTAAACATGGGTATGGAGGAATTAAAAATCTCTTCTTTCTTAGCACTTTTTGCCAGCAAGTTTTACTGTGTCTTGTCTAGTCAAGTTTTATTTTCATTAAGCACATCAAGAGATTACTGGAGAATTCAGCTAATCTTTCTGTAGTGTACAACAGAGCAATTTGCACCAGGCAGCTCTAAAACCTCATCTGTGCCCTCCAGCAGGTACCAATATAGTTTTTCAGAAAACCCTGTAGATGTGTCTCTGTCAGACTCCTGAAGACATTATTATCTGTTCTGAAATTTGCAAGGAGTTCACCAAATCCTGTAGTCATTATTTATAGCATTATCTGCATATATGGGAGCTTCTTTTCTAGCCATGCCAATTAGTAATCAGTGCATGCTCTGATGGATATGAAGTTAGTGAAGTTCCCCTCGTAATACACACGTTCTCTTTCAGATTGTCTTTGTATCAGTGGAAAAGCTAAATGCTTTTCAAGATGAGATATGTAAAGTTCCATGACACCTCATGACCATGATAAATCCAGTGGTACCTCTGTCTAATGGAGGAATGGAAATATTTGTTATGCATTGGTTTTGATTTTTCAGATTTTTAGTGTTTGCTGATTAGCTCTTGGAGCTAGATATTAACTTCATAGCAGGAGATAGTGAAGTACCTTGCTTACAGTGCCACTCGTTCTGAAATATATCTGTTCTTCTTGTCCTATGGTTTATTTTGTGGAAAAAACTGACAGAGCATCATCTTTGGTATTCAGAAAGAGCAGCCCTAGAGCAGATATCTCACCACTGAATTCACTGATGAAGATAGAGTCAAGACAACATGATAGAAGAATCTTCTCTTTTGTGTCTTTATTAACCTGAGTTGATGCATTGACTTCCCCAGGAACAGTCAGACCCACCCTTTTGTTCTTGGGCTTCAGCTTTTTAACACACGCAAAGACATTTTCTATGTCATACATATTTTTTAACACATTGTTTGTTTGCTCTCTTCACCCCTTCATCTCACTCCTCTCGTTTCTATCTCTAGAACCTACCTGTGTTTATTTATGCTGTTTCTTTCATCTGTACCACATTTAGATTTCAATTTTCTAGAGCATACCAGCATAGTTTGAATAACCTCTTGAACTCTGCCATTTAATCCCATGTGTGCTGTTTCATTTTTTGTCCATTGCTTCCTTCCCAATTTAGCCACATACCTTTTGTAGCTCTTCTTATGTGTTGTACAGGGCATGCACTCACCCCTGCTGAGTCTAAAGATTTTAATTTCCCTGTTTTTGACATGAGGGTCTTTCTCAACCACTTCCTCCATTTTTAGAAATCCCCCTGTCTGAAGTTCACTGTTACCAATGTAGTTCTGGCATATGACTTTTCCCTTGCTGAGGTAGAATTGAACTATATTGTGGTTACTGTTGTTTTTTATTTAGCTGGAACTGCTTATCAAGTCGAAACTAGTTGTGCCTCAGAAAGTTTTTCCACACAGCACCTTTTTCAGATGCAGAGAATTTCCCCTAATATTAGCCCAGTGTGTACAGGGACAGCTAAGATCATGGAGCACCATTGTTTTGTTTGACTCAGCTGCCTAGTCTTCCTCAATATTGCAAGTTCCCTGCTCCACACCAATACTGGGGTAAAACCACTGATTTTTCAGAACTGTCTTGCTGTTTAATAACATATTTTATTAAAAAAACCCAAACCTTCAAACTTGTTACTGTGCCTCAAGTTGGCCTGATTGGAAACCTTCCAAAAGAACAGGGTTTTTTTGGTGAAAACTGGAAATGAAACTTATGTATTGACCATGCTGAAAAGCATGTCATGACATTTCAAAATTTAAGATATCTGGTTCAGAAGGAATAATAGGTTTTGTTCGTTCTTGCTGTTTTCTCACACTGGTGCCTCTACATGCAGACAAGCAAGGAGAAAGAAAGTGTCCTCTCCATATGAAAGTGTGGAAACTCCAGCAAAACAGAATAGTTCAATTTAAGAGTTGATTGTTGTTAACTAGGCCTTCCTCTTCCATAACAGAGCACAGCTAAGATGTCTATGCTATGTATGGAAAGCTCCCTGCCACGGGGTGTATCACATATTCCAAATGTCTTGCACTGTTGGGAACTCCAACATCAGTACTAGACCATGGCACTCACTGCACTTCCCAGGACACCTCAACAGAGAATGATATCAGATCACCATGCAGAAAATGGTTTGATTGCAAGCCAGTTGCTGACACACGCAGACTAACTAACAACAGTGCAATACAGAGATGTGCATCAGAAAGGCATAGCACAGAGGTGTCTGCAGGCTGCACCTGAGTTTATTTCTGGCACCTTCTGTGCTCCAGTCTTGCATGGGAGGAACCTCAGAATCTCACTGGTGATGAGCTGGCGAGAGCCTATAAAACAGGACGAGTGTTGTCAAGCCTGCCACTCAAATGCTGACTAAGCAAAATCCTTCAGACCATGCCTCATGGGGATTCAAGTTTGGTGCCCAGCTGAGGAGGGACGAGCAAAATACTTTGGTCCTCACAGCCCTTCTGGAGCAATTTTTATGTGGTCTTCAACTCCAAGCTGCACCTGCCACTTTGGCTTTCAGTACCTTTCAACAAGTGTTTCAATGGCAACCAGCAGTTTTTCATGTCATGGCTGTATCTGGGCTTGAATAGCTTAAATCATTCCACTTGGAGAGGTTTTTCTCTCTTTTTTTGGAAGAAGAGATTATTTTTTTTTCTCCTCTACGTTCACCAAAGCTATTGACTGTGCTATGGCTCTGTAACCAAAACCACAATTACAATGTTTATTTTTAGGACCCTGGTTTGTGTCACCAATTTAGAGAAGATGTGGTTAAGCTAACCGTCACTCACTTCTCCTGCTGGCAATTTTGTGTTTCACGTTTGTATACGGCCTGTTACCACAGCAACAGCATGTTTCTGTTCCAGGACCATAGATAATTGACAATTTGAGAGGAAGTGACTGCAGCTTGTGCATTTCAGTTTGTCAGGTGTTTCTCACTCAATTTATGGACTGAATATAAGAAGACTCTTCCTTTAAAAATCAAAATAGGTAAAAGGGGCTTTTTAAGGTACCACCACAAGTGTGAGGCTCCTGTCTTGGCAGACACTAAGAAACAAGTGTCTGTAGAAAGGGTGGCCATGGGAAATAAGCAGGATTGTCACTCCTTAGCCTGACAGTTAAGCTTGGCTTCTCTGCTGTGCATGTTTCTATGGCTTTGAGCATAGAAGATTATAACTACAAATGAGTAGTACTGCCAGGCCTTGTGTATATTTTTTTAATTACTGTTGCTGTATCAAAAGTCAGGCTGTGGTCTTTGTCTGCTCTCATACCTTGGTCTTTTTGAAAATATTCTCTGTGATGGCTCTTCTCAGTGCTTTGTCATTTAGTCTTGAGAAAAGTGAACACAGCTCTGAGCCACTCTGATATGGCAGCACTCTACACTCATTTTGCTGAGGAGTAAAAGACTAACATTTAAGAATGAAAAATACAGTTTTCTGTGGAAGGATGGAGTTAAAAAAACCCACAACATTAGCACTTACAACTCATACATTTTGAACCATGCACAGGTTTTAACATGGTGCTTCTACAGCACTGGGAAGTACTTTTATCACAAGCTTTGCTATTAGCTTGACAAGTGAGTGGCATCTGATGTCAGCAGTGTCTGTAATTTATTCAGTGTATCTCATTGCCTCAGACTGTCCATCAGGAAAAAGCATGGGAAAAGGTGAACCTCACAAGCCTAAGAGGG
>NW_009953719.1:520950-535144 GCF_000747805.2 Chaetura pelagica | reverse complement strand
GGAAAGAGAGGAAGAACCTAATAGCTCTGAACTTTACTCTGGATTCTGATGCTTAAATAAAGAGGCTGTTGAGACACAGATTTACAGCTGCAGGGTAAAGTCCCCAGGAAGCTGAAGAGAAGATGAGCCCCAGCAGATGAAAGGTGGGACTAAGCCACCAGCCACCTTGCTGGGTGTGGGAACATGCATGGTTCTGCACCACGGGAGAAGTAGACAGGAGAATCTGGGAGAGCCTTCCTTTGCACCCCTGGAGCTTGAGGAGCTGGGCAGTTAAAGGAATTTATTTTGAGGGATGGTCCTCACCTTCGCCTGGCCCACGTCTTGCCAGCACCGGAGGTGCAAAGTGGTGGCATGACCCACCTCTTGGTCGTGCCACCTCTGTTCCCTCTCCCCATGCAGTCGCTTCCCCTCTATCCTGCACAGCTATACCAGCAAGCTCAGGCTCAGCAAAGGCATGTGCTTGGTTCTGTGCTTGTCCCTGTGGATGCTGTGAAGCCAGGGATAGCTCGTCTGTGGACACCTAACAGAAACACTTTGATCCATCATCCAACACCTAATGAATGGCAACAACCATTGACAGCAGTTCAGTGACAGTCGACATGTCCCACAGGACAGCTGTTTACACACTAGGAGGGTGGGAAATGGTAAAAGGGCTGTGTTGTGGCTTTTGAGAAGGGGAAAACCAGCTACAAGGTATAGATGGGTGTGCAAGTGTATAGCGACAAGTGGCTGAAAGTGTATTGCTCGGTGACACAGAGTTTCTGCTCTCAGCCTGAGGGCTGAGAATGCAAATGAAGAGGGCTGAGGTGAACCAGCAAAGAGTAAGTAGTCCCCAAGACCCAGAAAGTCACTTTAGCAAACAGAAGACAACAATTAACACAAACTTTGCTGGAAGGGAATAAGTCAGGAAGGAAACAGTTCTCATTAGGATTAGATAACGGGCAATAAAAATGTAATAGAAACCAAATGAGGGATAAAAACTGGAGAAGAATTAAGTTTCTTGGACAGACACTTAAAACAATCTAGAGAAATTCATCTGCTCTGTTTGGAGAAAGAGATCAAGGATTAGGTAATATGTAAAGCTGGTGAATCATTTGCAGTGAATAATTTATTTTGTGAATGTGGCTTTGTTTTCCGCTCAGAAAAAAAACTGCAAGCAGGTTATGAATTAATTGACATGCATTTGCCAGCTGTTTATGAATAATGTTTGGTGCAGTATGTTCACACGTATTCTTTGGAAGTAGCAATCTTTAATCTGCTCTGCCTTTGGTCAACAAAGCAGGTAACTTATTTTGAGTTTTCTCCTTTCTCACCTGATGAGCATGATTTTTATGCTGTGTGAGCACGTGAATTAATGACCAAGCCCGGCCACTAGTACAACCCTTTTGGGCACTTGGGGATCTCTGTGCTTCATGGTCCAGGCTGCTCTTGAGGTTGCTGCTGGCAGGCTTATTCTCCATGCAAATGGTAAATCTCATCATCAGAAAGCACTTCATGGCATTGCTTAATCAGGGGTTCAGAAGGGTATGTTGATGTTAAATCAATTTCCCAGTGAGAGGCTCCAAGATCTTCTCAGGGCTCCCTGTTGAGATGAACTGGCTTGCACGGAGGCTGCACCCTCATTCACCTGAGCAGTACCTGGCACACCACAGGGTCTGCTGGGACTTCTAGGTGCTAACATGTTCAACCAAAGGGAAAAAAATAACAAAGGCATAGATTTCTAATCACACAGCTCTGTTCTTATGTAGACTGAGGAGAAAATTAGTGGAATTTACTAAATGCTTTGTGATACAGGGAGGCTGACTTTTTTTTTTTTTTTTTTTAAATAGGACTCCTTTACAAGAAGGCAGCACTCCCTAAAGAAAGATCAGTGAGAAAATTCACAAATTTTTCCTGTTTATTGCCCAGGAAAATGTTTTTCACTTCTGTGTGTCATATAAACCTTTTTGGTGGGAGGCATGGGTATCATAGGACCTTTGCATGGAAAGAATGGCCAGTCTGCAAGAGTCCAGCTTTGTGATAAGGCTCCCTTCAACTTTGTCAGGAAAACAGTAAACATTATTAGGTACAACATTAGGGCACATTCCAACTGGAAAAAAAATCTGTGGTTCTCTTTCATTTAGAGTGATCACAGAGGCTACTGCTAACTGAAGCAGGTCTAAAGAGCTAAGCATACTCATTGTTTTTAAGTTAACTCTGTCTCTTTCAGATGTCTCAGAATTTAAATCTAAAATATTTAATTTTAAAAGCATGCCACTATTTCTGCTTCACTGCAGTACCCATCCAATTAAATCTGACTTAAAAAGAAAGAAAGGGGGAAAAAAAAAGCTCTGCATACATTATATTAAATTACTTTCTTGACATATTTGGGAATTAGCAAAAAGCAAGAAGCCTGTTTAATAACTTGCAACGTATATGATTTTTAACAGCTAAACATACAATAGCTGTTCTTTCATCTATAAATTAAATGTATAACAAAGCTATAATTAAAGACCTTACTAGCAAAACTTTTCAATGGTGAGTTCTTTGCAATGGACTTTGAAGCACCTTCAATTGGAGCAATGGGAATTCTGGACAATGCTACAAGCTGCAGATATAGCTTAATTACAAGCAGAGCTTTGAGTATTTATTCCTCCTGCCAAAATCCTTATGCATTGCAGCAGAGAACTGTTTTTCCCTTGTGCTTGCTTACTAATGCTGCTAGAATGTGAATATAAAAAAATACCTGTCTGCCTCTCCTGATCCTAGACACGATTATTAAGTTTTCATGCTAATTTCCCTGTCTATTGAGTTAAGCCTGGATTAAGGAGGCAGAATTTCTATATGCAGTTAGGGTTCCCTAAGTATTTCAATATTTGGTGTCTGAAGGCACAAGGCAGCTATTGTTTAAATGCCATGGGGTTCTCTGCCACTGCCTCTGCTCACATGCTCAGAGACAGTGCAGTACTGATGGCAACAGCCATGGGAATTGCTCTCAGTGTACCCGAGGACAGAAGAGAACCCAGAAATAATATCTGTATATAGGATTAGCAAGTGTCCTTGGCACTTTGCACACCTGGATCCTTGGTCTAGGGATTCAAAACAGTGTGAATGGCAGTGCATCAGCATATAGGAATCTCCCAGATCCCCTCCCCTGGTCCTCAATTTTGCCTTGTTGTTTGGAAGCCTGCAATTAAATCCAGAAGGTTGTTCAAAGATTTAGGGGCCACTTCAGAAAATAACAGAGAAATGGTGCTGGGATGGTGCTCCTGAAGCAGAGATTTCAGTCACTTGACATAAAATTTTTCCATACCTGATCACCCTCTGCATAAGACCTGCTCCTTGTGGAATGCTGTTCCACAACCTCAGGCTTCCAAAAGCTGGAAATCTTCTGTGGCTTCCAAACTACACCTACCTGTGGCAAATATATTTCTATTTCTCTTTATATCAATATTATGCTTTGCTAAATTTACGTTCTTTTCCTCAGTGGTTTTACTTCTTCAGGTATTCTCGGAGACCAGTCATATCCCTTTTCTGTCATTTGTTTTGCTCCCTTCTGACACATTTCTCCCCAAGGGACCCTCTGGCTATTCCCCTTCCTCCCCTCCCCAGCACATACAGATGTGTATTATTGGCCACAGCTTGCAGACTAGGCTATTTGGAAGAAACCAAACCAGGTCCACTCTGGGTAATGGCTGGGTGGCCAAACCTTTTCAGGGAATGGCTGCACTGAAAGTCATCATGAACTCAGGCTCACGTTTTTTTCCTCACTCCACCCTGGGGTGGTTACTGTGCCCTGCGTGCTGCTGCTCACCACTCCATCCTTTCCTCAGTAAGGCTTCAGCACAGCAGTAGCACACAGTGTTCACACATCAGCTTTTCTTCAGCAGCATTTTCACAAGTCCTTGCTCCAGTGCTTTTCACCCTACCTTCCTCTCAGCCTTCTTCTCCCTTGGAGCTGGATTATTATTCTTTCCCTGTTATTTACTTTATAAATTAAACCTTCAGCCAGTCCCCAGCTAACCAAAAACATGCCTGCACTATGCAGTTATCTGGCCAGGAAATCACCTGAGATACCTAGGAGGAATGAACTAAGCATCAGCATTTTGGCTATTGCAACAAACGAACTCAGTATCACAGCTTAGCTCTGAACTTCATCAGCTGCACACTCACAGGAGGTGTCCACAGGACCAACATGTGGTACAACAGGTTGAATGGCTACACTGAAAAACAAAGGATACAAACAGATAATTTACCCACATCAAACCAATTGGCCACAAATGTGCAGAAGTTTAGGTTACTGCATTTCTAGATATAAAATCCTATCTGCGTTGGTACAGGCTCTCTTGGCCATGGGTGGTAGTACCAAAATGGTACTTGTTCTAAGCTTCTCCACAAAGGTTTCCTGCCTCTTGCAGAAGCGTGACCCACCTTTTCCCCTCCATGGGTTCAAGAAATGTAAGAGTCCACCAAATTGCCCTTCTTCTCCTGCTTCAGAAATGCTGGGGAGAAAAAGACTGCAGCACTAGCCTCATGTCATTTCTGCTTCCAGCTGTCCCTTGGTGTCCAACACTTCTGTCCCCATGGCTCCCACTGTGAATCTCCCCTCATGGGACACCTGAACATTCCTGACACATGCCCAAAGCAGGCCACCATTGCACACCACACCAGGGACAAGAGGTGGGTAGGGAGGGCAGGCAGTGGCAAATTCCAGTTAGAGTGAATGGCAAATCCTGCATGGAGTGGCTTGGTCCCAGTACTTCCCAGCCTGGCTGCAGTCTGCCCAATTATGGCCAATTCCTGCAGTTTTACACTCCTCCCCATTTTATCTGTTTTAACTAAATTCCCCTAAAAACACACTGTCAGATGCCTTCATGAAGTCCAGATATACGAGACCTACTGCATTTTTTTAGTCTGGAAAATCAGTTATTGTCAATTCAGATGCTGAGATCAGATTAACAGACCTGTGGTTACATGGACTTCTTTTTTCCCTTTCTCAAACACAGGAAGTACATTTGCTGTTCCCCAATCCCATGGCCCTAGCTAAGCACAAAAAAAGTCATTAAAGGCCTATGCTGCAGACCTGTAATTTCACATGCAAATGTTTTCAGAGGCAAAGATAAAGTGTGTCCAGTTTCTCCAGTCTGAAGGCAGTGAGCTCTTTGAGTTTCACTTCCACCTCAGATGTGACCATTTCCAGTTCACCTTCCTTCCACTTCCATTAGTCATCCCACTTTTGCCACCACATTTTGCATCCTCTCTGAAGTAATGAGGGAAAACACTTACTGAATTTTGAGGCAGACTGCTTACTGTGGTTATGATCTCTTAAGTTACTCTCGCCAAATACTGTTCCCACTTCTTCTTTCTTTGTTCTCTTTTATACGTCTAACTGAGGAACATTACGTTACTGGTTTTGTTTCCTTTGCAAGGTCTAAACCATTTTTGTTACTTTTCATTCTATGCATGTATTTCTGATCTCCAAGGTGTACTTTTTCTTGCTGAAGCGTCCTAATTTTCATTCCTAACTTTCTTTATTTGAGTCTGTTATTTGCACTAGTATAATTGCCCTTTTGCCTCACCATCCCCTTGTCCCCATGCATCTATGACTTAAGCAAATTTCAGACTTTGCATCTTGCATTACAAGCTTCTCAGTCCAGATGGCTTCAATCACTACTTCCTTAACTTTGTCAAACTTTCCCTTTTTTATATCAAGCATCTTATTAAGAGGACTGAATTAATTCCTAATCATTTGACTGAAAGTAATTTTCTACAACCAGATCTTCCAAAATGTCATCAGTATTGACAAAATCAAGTCAACAATCTCTTCTAAAGATATGTTCCCAAGAATATATGGATCCTGCAGTGATTAGTCTGTCTCTGAGTGGCTGAACTTTCCCACAAGAAAAATCTCTGTCATTACTTGCTTCTAACAGCTTTGCAGAGATCTCAATCCATATCAAAAGTGGATTTTACATCCCTTCCTGCTGTTTTTTTTCCCTTGGCTAGTTGATCAGGACTGTAACTCCCTTCCCACCCAGCCTTCATCCATCTTTTCTGTTTACATTTGAAACTCTCCATGAGTGTCTCTGCCACCTTGTACAGAGAGCAGTCTTGATTTTGTTTGGTCCCCGGATACCACCATAGTTATTACTCATGTTTATATAGCGATCTTGTATCATCAAGATGTTATGACACATTTTATTAATGTGTTGGAAGCCCTTTGATGCTCAGAAGGGATGTGAAGCAGAATTATACATCCCCAGCAATGTTTGCAGCAGTGAAGTAAGGCACGCGGGGCTTGTATCCCAACTCCGTCTATGTTCTTTGTGGAACATGAGACAGTTGTTATTCTAACCATTGCATAACTCATCCATTTCATTTAAACCAGTATCAGCACAATGGCTACTGCTAGTCCAAAGTGTTAACAGCTGTGTTAAGTGGCAGCCAACCAATTTCCTGTAACTTGTGGTGAGGTAGCCAGATGTAGAGAATATCTATATAAAGGCATATTTTTTCTTGTGTGTGTGTGTGCAGAGAGGAAATCAGAAAAAGCCCCTTTCACATTTAAGTTCAGTTTCCTTATCTAGCCCAAGAATAGTGTGAGGGCTAAGAGCAAACACCACCATGTCGACAAGCCAGAATGGGGCCACAAGGTGCTACAAATGGGAAATGAGATGAGGTTTACCAATAGGTCAGCCCTGTTGTAATTTTGTGTCCTTCTTGATCTGTGATCCCAGAAGACCTACTTCAGCTTCCCTTACTGAGTGCAGCAAGACACTACTTGCTATGTTACTAGCTAGAAGTTTACTATCATATGCATATGCCACCTGGCTTAAACCACATGGGATGTCTCTGCAGCCTATGGGCAAATCCTCCTTTCTTTCCCTGCAGGAAGGCACACTAAGGGCAGGAGCTGAAGGCATCCTTCAGAAAGCCATACCTCTAAGGCAGGGGAAACCTGTACTGAATGACAGAGGGAACAAGTCTCAATGCTGTACAGAAGGCACAGGGGGTTGCCTCTGCCTCGGTACTTACCTGCACAGCACTGCAGGGTGAGGCTTTTGGACTGAAGCTGCTGCCACTGCTACCCCATGGGGCCATAACCAGAGGGTCTTGAACCTTTCTCAGTGGGTGTCATATCCTCTGCCTGGACCATGTCATTAAACAGCCTGTGCTGGAGCAGCTGCTTTGGGTCTGGTTAGAGGGGATGACTGCAGGAAACCCAGCTCAGAAAGGTGAAGAGTCTCCTCTGCAACGCGGGAGGCATTTGGTGGTGACAGATCCCAGCATGTGTCAAGGTGATGTCTGGGTTTGCTCTCTTCTTTTAGCATGGTCCAGCCTCCTCTGGAGACACCAAGGCAGGCATGGACCCTGGCACCTTTAAGGGTCAGGCTGTCAGCTCAGCAAGACATCCAGTATGTGCTTGACTGAACAGGCCGAGGACTGCCTGGCACACTGGGGCACAGAAATAAAGAGGCTTCTCTGCCTGGTGCTATGGAGACTGCTTAGTGCTGAGATTTCCTGCACTTGACTTCCTGCCCCAGTGCCCATGCAATTCAAGAAAGGACTTCCTTTACCTCTGTATTTATAGGGTGTGTTTACATACATGTGTGAAGGACCTTCTGAAACCTACCATGCCTGGAAGAAGAAGGTCATAAATGATGAACAATATCCTTGAAAGGCTTTATCCACTACTAAGCAGATATATCTCAAATTGCTTGAGGAAGCACACCATTACATCAGTGTTAGGGTGTGAAGAAGGTTAGAAATATAGACAGAAGGCAATGGCAACTTGCTGTAGACTCATGGTCTTACCTCTGCAAACAAAACTTCGGGATCTTTAATGACTAGACATGGTCAGGACTTCTACTTTTTGTCTTGTCTGAGCAATCTGCAACAGAGCCCCTATTAAAACCATTCTGGGGATATTGGTTTTCTCTTGACTCAGAGCATAGACTGCTGCTTGAATCACTAACAAGAATTCAGCAGCACATGGGTTTTCATTGGCAATGGACCATCCATGTACTGACCAAGCGGGAAGCTGTTAAAGAACAATTTCCCACCATCAGGGGAGGAGGAAAAAAGCACTCACAATGCCACACAACTGTCTAAAATCTGCGACATAGGAGTGATTTCTTAAAAAGAAATTTCCTTCTTTACTAAGGTGGGGTAGGGGGAGGGAAGGTGGGAGTAACACCAACAACCCCAAGGAGAAGAGTGCCATTTTATTGAGGGACCTGCTTTATGTGCATGTGTGAGTGTCTAAATTCAGGCAGACAATATCCCTGAAAATTTCTCTTGAGGCAGTTAGCCTGGTGCTGCAAACATATCATGCAGATATCTGGAATTTGCTGCATTGGGAAACAGCAGTAGGTAATAACTGTATGAACAGCCATTACTAAGACACTGCCTTGGGGTTCTTGTGTCAGAAGAAACCCTTCAAGGAGCTCAGAGTCTTGTAATTACATGGCTTTACACACTGCTTTTTGCCTTTGTCTTAAAGGCTTGTCACAGTACCTGTGAAATACTCTTCTCAGAAGTGGAGCATTAGAAGTGCAGCTGATGATAGCAAAGTCACCCTCCTTAAACCAGAGACAGGGAAATTCCTGATGACTGACCACTCTGTCCTAATTCCCAGTTTGTATTTTGTCCCTTTCTGGGGAAGATTCAAAAGCTTGATATGCCTGGGGTAGACACAACCAAGTCATCCCAAAGCTGGATGTGGTTAAGCACAACCTTATTTATGCAGACCTTAGGATGTGTCTATGCATGCATCTTTAATCCTGTTGTGGCACAGTTACAAATACAATGGCAAATTCTTATTCATCCAGGAAAGAAATGTGCAACTATCAGGCTGTATCTGTTGCCCCAGTGCCTGAATAACAAGACAGCTACAGGGTCAAATGCAGATCTCTGTATCAAAAGGTTTTGGTTCCCACTCGTAAGTGATTATGGAAAAAGAACTCCCTTGCACACTTCCAATAAATGCGAAACATGTTTCTTAGAGGCAGTATGCTTCCTATGCTTGTAGTGCAGTGAAACTGTTGGCTAGCCTACTATTTTTGACATGCAGCTGTTACGCAGAAACATCTGATAGTTTCTTTTCTTCAGGCTCAGCTGCAGCAATGTCAGGAAACAGCTTTGGTTTCAGTTCTTGTAAGATGTGAGCAGGTATGAGAAGCCAGTGCGATACCTCAGTAGCACAGAAAAACATCCCGCAGAAGAAACTAGGGGTACAGAGAAGGGTAGGCTAATCATTTCCAAATTCTCAGTACGAATATTTGCTTTATTATAAAAAAAATGTGCTAAACTTCTAGTTAAAAAAATAAATCACAAATCAGAGCTACATGTGTGTTTCTTTTCCACTGTGAGAACGAAAAATGTGTTTATTGTCTTATAAAGCAATGTGTTAATGCTTTGAGTAAGAGCAGGTTCTCATCAATAAATGGAAAACTGAAAGCTCATCCAATGACTAGTAACACAGAAGACTTAATTTTACATTGGCATAGGATAAAGCAGCTGCAAATCTGCAGTGCTGTGAAACATAAAGTGGGAAAGTTAAATGAAGGCCTTCAAGGACCTAGGATGGCTTAGGCCAAGGACCAAAGCTTGTATGTCAATGTAATTCAAAATATAGGAAAATACAGAATATTTTGCAGGATCTACTGTCACCCTTACTTGGAACCCTAGAGAAGGAGGGTTAGCTCTCTCTGAGAAAAGCTCTACTTGGGCAAGTGATACCCTAAGAAACCCAGGTGCCAGCCATGGAGACAGTAACAGATCTTAGTCTGCCCATTATACCTTTCATCTTTAAATTCTGGCAATAACTGCAAAAATTGCAGTAGTATAAGCAGTTGTCTCTCCTCACCACCGTGAGAACAGTGCAGTTCAACCTGTGCTCTGCTGAGCACGCATAGGTTTTTTTGGAGGTTTGGGGTTTTGTGCATTTGTTTTTTTCTAAACCTCAGCTGACAAGAGCCATCGCAATCTGGTTCTGTATCAAGTTTGAAGCCTTTGGCTTCCACAAGCTGTGGCTTACCCTGTGGAGAAAGAAAAGGTGAACATCCTTTCATGTGAGGCATTTTATGCTGAAGCTAGGAAAGCCTTAGAGTGAAAAGGTGGCAAAGCTGCTTGCCTTGCACAGTGAGGAGCCTGAGACAATAAGCCAATGTTCACTTGCAGTACCTGGGCTTGGGAGCACCCCTAGTCTTCCTGAACAGAGCCAGTTGACCATGGTCATTCTCTATTGCCTACAGCAACAAGCCATGACAGGTGCTGTTCCTGCTATAACACCCTTCCTTAATGCAGGGAAATGGGCTGAGACCTTTGGGCAGGGGAGCATTAGCAAAACTGATTTTCACTTTTAGGAGCTCTTTGTCACTTTTTCTCAGTCCTGCAGCTTGTAACGTAGCACTGGGGCAGCCAGCATGGCATAACTGGGGGCTTGTGAAATCTGCTCAGTGACAGCACAGGAATGAGTCAAGCTGACACATCCCCTGGGCACACAGGTGACATATGTGCTGCAGCTCACCTGAGTGATATCTGGATTGAGCCTCATGCACTCAGATCTCTGGATCAGCTCCAAAAAGATTGAGCAAGAGACTGCTGCTGTTGCATCTGTGAATGCTTCAGACCGTGGTTTTTCTGCTCTGGCACAGAACCAGCAATAACAAAGCAGGTTTGTGACTGTTACCTCTTGTGATCCTGTATAACAGCTTCAAGCTACCAGCTGCTGCATTTGGGACAGTGCTAGGAAAGACCCTGGTTTGTATTTTATCATGTTTTCCCAGAGACCAATTGCTGCTCATGCTCCAGGATGAAGAACTACCTTTGCATTCACCCAGTGTCATTTTTCTCATACTCTGACAGCAGAAATTGCCTCCTGCTCCTGGGGAAGCTTAAGGCTCCTTGGTTTACTTCCCAAGTGTGTGGTTAGCTAGGAAAGGTCACTGATGTATCCTCATGTCTCTGGACTCAGAGATTCAAGGGCCCTGCTTCCACTCTTCTTCTCATCAGGGTACAGAGGGGTGAGGATGTTGTCATTCCTACCTAGAACTTCAAACACTTGGATTTGGCTAGTAAGTAGCTAAGAAGAGCTATAGTTTATCTTTGTGGTGATGCAAAAGAGCAGCATTTCAGTCCCTGGGTAGAGTAGACTTGTGCAGGCTCCTCTGCTTGTTAAGCTACTAAAACAACTTTTGTTTTGTCTAGCTCTACATCTCGCCATGTCTTTAAGGAAAGGAAATCCAAACTTGGGATATAAAACAGAAAATTTGTCTGATTTAAGAATGCTTCTCTAATGCACAGACTGAGGTAATGGCTACATTTATTTGAAAGACAGCTGGTTCCTTTTCTTGTTTCTCCTTTTTTCCAGCATGACAAGAAATAGATGGCTGAAGGAAGAAAAAGGATATAGTTCATTCTCTTTGGGCTATCCTGCTTCTGAAAGAGGCAAACACTCTCTTCCTGCAAACACAGCTAATCCTCTCTGTCTGGATATTTTATCAGCTGAAGTTTTCTGCCTTGAACCCTCACTTTATCATGTGTTTCCCTTTACTGATGATGTCACCTACCCACCTCCATTTAATGAGTCAAATGAAGCAGCCAAGCATAAGTGCAGGTAGGATATAAAGCTCTGCCAAGAAATTCAGCCTCCTAACACTTAACTTACGACTTGATGAAATAGAAATATAACTTATATACTAGGTGATAACCCCTGAAACATAAAGAAGACTAACTAGAGCCTACATTTATCTTCTAGTTATGGGAACTGAATGCAACAGGAGTTGTCATTAAAAGGGGAGGGAGGATTGGTGCTGGTTTTGCCATGTAACCAATGACAAGTGGACCATTTGAATATCGTTTTCTTCCTAAACATTTCTATATGTCATGTGGGCATAAGACCATTGCTGTAAAGCATCAGCCCCTCCAATGACCCCTTTAAAAAGTGAGAAGAAATGCACTGGGCATTGTATAATTGGTGATGTCATCATGAAAAGCCAGCACTTTTTTGTTTGAGACCCGGAAAAATAAGGTAGGGAAGGAAATGGAAAAAATGAAGAAACATATCAGACAGTTGGAGAGACCAAAGAAGCTGGGCAAACCCCCATAGGACAGATGACTAAGCTTTCCATTCCAAGTCAAACAGCTCCGTTCTGGGACAGCAACAGGTTTTCATTTAACCTCTCTAAATTTTTTAACATGCTCTCAGCTCCCTGAAAGAATGTGGCTACTGTCTGTGTTTGAGACTAGACAGGCAGCTTGCTTTTTCCACTTGGCTACCTTTGCACAGTATGTCAAAAACCTTATGCGGCTTTGATAGAAGAACTTGCTCTTGATCCCACTGGATATCTGGGAATAGGCACTTCAGTGTGAGCATAAGCATGCGTGGAGGTCTGGACCTCCTAATTAAGTTGTCATGTTTGGGACCCACCCAACAAAACTGGACAAAATCTGCTTAGATTAGAAGAATGGAATTTTCCGAAGAGTTTCCACTCTGCTCCCAAAGAAACCAGTGAGACCAGCCTTGGGCTGTGCATCAAGGGCAGCCCTCAACTCCCAGTGTCCACAGGGAAGTGTGCCAGGGAAGGATTTCCCGTGTAGGATGTGCTCCCTGGGCCTCTTTCTCTGGGCCGGGACAAAGAGTTTTTCAGTTCCCTCATGGCTGTAAATCTTCACTGTACCAGCGGTTGTGGAAATTGTAAAATAGAGGGAAAGGTGGGGGCAGTGAAGTTCTCACTACAGAAATGTAGAAGAAAATACTGAGGTTTAAAATTAAGGAGGAGGGAATCTATGAGTTAATGTGACCCTTCCTGAATCCTCTGAACTTCTCTACCTCCTTCTTCCCTGAAGGCTTCTCCTACTCTTTCCTTCTTGCCAGACATCCCACTCCTGTCCTGGGAGTGACTGATGCATGCCCTTATATTTGCTTCCAAATTTGAAAAGGGGCTGGCTAATAACTTTATGATGTCAGCAAGCCAAATATATGAGGGTGACCACATTCAAAAGCCCGATGAGCTGACAGGGAGGAGTGGGGTGGTGTGAGGGGAAAGACCAATGTAGACCATCAGTAGTCTCTGGAAAAGGTCCCACTGGAAGTAGGAGTCAGCCACTGAGTCAAAGGGGAGGATTTGCCCAGCTGTTTTGAACTGATTTTCCTTTGCCTTTTCACATTTGTTTAAATATAATGTAGACTTTCTTTTATTTAAGCTCAGGGCTGCTAATTTTACTGTTGAGAAATGGGAGTCCAGAAGCCAGTTGGAGGGGTCACTGTAGAGGAGAGAGACTTGCAGGTGGTGCAAACTCCCAGTGACAGTGTCACAGAGTCTGTGGTTAGGTTTATGGCTGTTGTTGGCTGAGCTGCTTTGTGCTGTAAACCATATGCTCTGAAATAAGTAACCCCAAAGCTGCTTTGTAAACCAGAAGGCAGGGAGTAAGAGCCAGGCAGGGAGCTGTGGGAGGGGATGAGGGAGAGGTGCAGCTGCATGGCAGCTCTGAGCAGCTGAAGTGATGTTTTTCTGCTATTATCTTTACCACAATTTCCAGGCAGAGACCAAGGGAAAGGGAATTAAGAAAAAATAAAATTACCTTTTACCTTAACAAGTAAGTAAACCAGGAAATTCCTTGTCATAATTGATTCAGAAATTATTTCAAAGAAGGCTTTCACAGACTCACAGAAGATAAATCTGATCAGATTCATGGTAGCTGAAGCAATGTTCTAAGATGGCACAAAAAGTTCCCACACACAGAAACATGGAGGAGGTACCACATCTGACATGTGTCCAAGCATTTTGTTCTTGCCACATTGGAGACAAGTTAGTAGGTAGACAATTATTAGCTCTGACCTAATATAGTTGCTCTTATGTGACCAAGTGCCCACCCTATCAGGAAGGGAGAAGGTCAGTACATACATATTAAAGTCAACCTGTTGAACGGCAGAGAGGAAGGAGTTACAGAGGATGAAGCAGAGAAAGACAAGCAAATTGCAGCCTATTTTTCAGGAAAGATAAGATCCATAGGGTCTGATGCAAGCCAACCCTGACTCAGAGGTCACTGCAGTTTTCTCCACTGTCCCTGAGAGGTTTGCGATGCAGCCAAGAGCAGATGGGAGAAAATGACTGCAAGGTAACTCAGAGGAGGAGTGTTGGAAGGCATGGGTGTGTGCCATCTATCCTGAGGATGTCTTGCAGATGTTTCTGCAGGCCCCTCTTCAGTC
>NW_009953719.1:517681-520813 GCF_000747805.2 Chaetura pelagica | reverse complement strand
CTTTCCCTCAGTGGCTTGACTCCCACACTTCAGTTTCTGTAGGTGTGTTCTCCTTATAACACTTGTGACTACACCAGATTTGCCTGCAAACTCTGTGAACCCAGCAGCCCTCCTTAACGGTCCCATCTTACAGTCTTCCCACTTACAGTTGCTCATCTATTTAATGAGAAACGAAAATACCCCTATTGTCTAGAAGACATTTTACTCCTTGTCTTAAGGAGCACACAGCAACTTCCAGGCTGGAGAAGAGTGTGAGTCCCTCCACATTCTTTAGTGATGACAGGTACCCTTATTCCCATCCATCAGTAGTTAAGAAGCTGGAGAGGAAAAACTGTTTCCCACACTAAGCGATCATCAAGTGAATAACAGGAGAAGTGGGTGCTCCTAATGCTGTCACCCTGGTTCATGGGCTCCTGTGCTCCATGGGGTGCATACCAACCCGGACTCAGAGGTCACTGTGGTTTTCTCCACCATCCCTAAGTTTGGAGATGAAACCCATAGCAGATAGGAGACATACTCACAGAAAACAAAAAACAAAACACAAACGAACAAAAACAAACACAAACAAAAGCAAACACACAAAAAAACCTCAAAACCACAAACAAACAAAAAGCCCAAACCTAAATGGTTGCTGAGCAGCTCAGTTTCACTGGAGGGGATGCAGGAGGAAAGCTCCCTTTCTCCTGTTGTTTGGGACTGATGAGTGATGGCCAAAGGGCACCGCATTGCTGCAGGGAATGGGAGAGCACAGGTTAGGTGGGCACGTGGCGAATGCCCAAATGTCACAGCCTAAATGTCTTTTTCTCCAGCATCTTCCGCCCCACAGCCACTGCCTCCTACACTGTGTGGGAGGACAAGATCCAACCGTGGGCCACCCCATGTCTTTCTCACCATATCAGGGAAGAGCCCTGTCTACCCATGGCTGCCAGGGCAGCTGTGATCTGCACTGCAGGCAGCAGCATCACCCACACCTCTTCAGAGGAGCAGCCAGCCATGAGCAGCAGCTTTCATGTCAGGCAGCAGAGCTGGGGAGTCAGAGAGATGCTGCCATAGCATGGAGGGCTCACTCTCAACTCATCAAGAAAATGGCAAGCATGCAAAAGCTGCCTTTGGGTGCCAGGAACAGGAGGAGCTAGGATCAGAAGCTGTATCTGGTAGCACTTAAAGTGCCTCAGAGTGGAAGGTTGTCTCCTAACGCAAAGAAAGCGTGGGGAAATACACTCCTATCTTTTTCCTCTTTTACAAAGATCACTTCATTTGTTGGAGAGAAACAAGACAATAGGCCTTCTCCCTTCTTCAGTTAAGACCTAAAAAAACCCCAACACTCAAAAAAAAAAAGTAATAAAAGAGTTGCAGGCTCCCACATAAAGCCTGAATACTTTCTGTTGTCCATGCACCCAGCACCCAGTGCTGCTGTCACTGCTACAGGGAGCAGCTGCATCCAGGCAACACCCCAGTGTCTGGGAACTGCTCGTGTAAAGAGATTATTGTTTATCCTTTGACATACAGAGCCATTAACTACCTAAGCAGCCTTGGCTTCATGTGGGCATTATGCTTAATCCTGTTTTTCTAAGAGAAATGGGATTTTTCTTTGAGAGTTCATCATTATTAATTTAATGAATTACTGAGACAAACGATGCATCGTGATTTCTGGTCCCTCAGTATTAGATGGGGGCAGCTGACTGGAATTTGTTGTTTTCTTCATGAATTCATTTGATTGTGTCAGTCCTTCTCTCAACAAGTGAGCATGTGTCTCATGTTTGTAGATCTAACATTTCTTTTGGGACCATACATTCTCATTGGTGTGTTTGCAGCTATTTGTTATTTTTTGGGGGGAATCACCGTTGGTGATAGAAAATGTCTGATGAAAGTCATGCATAAGGGCAAGGCATGATTTTATGAAATGCTGTTCACAGGTGTATTTCTCCTCACTTGGTCCTGACCACCCATGCTTGAAGGAACTTTGCTTCAAGCTTTTCCATTTTTAATTTCTTTCTACTCTGGGTTCTACTCTTTTTGTTTCATTTCCAGCCAAGTTACATCTTGAGCAAGTTTAAAAGGCCTTTTTTTTTTTTTCTTTTGTGATTTTGATTATAACAATTTTGATTTTTCCAGCATTTCAGCCTAAATTTAGATATTCTGATGCCAAAGATAATCATGGTATTCCCTTTGATATTGAATCATCTGGTGTTGCAGCACCAAATTGAAATCCTCTTTAGCTCTTCAGCTCCTTCTGTGAGGCAACACTCTTTTCTCTTGTAAACATAACGCTAAATCTGTAACGTTTGTTATGCTTCGGTTTAGCATTATATATTGGGCTTGGCTTGATTTTCCTAGGGCTATATCATTATAAGAATTAGATTCACCTTGCAGGAGATCTATTAAATACTGAGGCTTTTATAAAGTGAAATGCTAATCCTGTGGAGGGAATGGGAACCATCAGGAGTTCTCAGAGAACGTCTCCTGAGACATGCCGTGTGCCATTCCTTAGTGCAGGTATCAACTGTCCACACCTGATCATTTGCAAGTGTCCCTGAATGGGCAGTGGCATCCTGTTCTGCTGTGCATACAGTTTAGGTGGGCTTAGACATGTGGCCATTTCAAAAAGTTGATGCCTGGCCAGGAGTGCAGCAGGGCACAGGCATCTGCACAGACTTGGTGAGGTGAAGGTGCCTTCCCCAGGCAGTTCCTCCATAAGGCATTAAGGTGAAGCCATAAACTTTGATTTCATGGTCTCTGGGGCAAGGAACATCTCTTTGATCTGGGCTTGTACAACCTCTTGAACAGAGGGGATCCTGCACATTAAGTGGAACTCCAAGCTGCTACAGCAATACAAATAACATATAATTAATAATCACAATTATGATAGGCAGGTGGGTGCATTTGGATTCCTCAGATGGATCTCTTGTCCCATGGAAGCTGGTAACACATTTCCCATGGGCTTCAGTGGGGCTGGGATGCATCCTTCCCTTTCTGGCTGTACACTGCTTTTCAAATGTAAAAGTATCTGAAGTTCTGTTTTGGTGCCTGAGACTGCTTCCTTTCCACTTTAAGAACACTTCACTCCAGCCAAAAGTATTCCTTTGTCTTGTAGCCTTAGGGAAAAAAAGAAAAAAAAAGGTGGGCGGGGGG
>NW_009953719.1:447466-515384 GCF_000747805.2 Chaetura pelagica | reverse complement strand
GGGGGGGGGGAGGTGGGGGGGACAGGGAGGAAGAGAGGAAGAAAGCTGTCTCCAAATAAGAATACGAGCAACAGAAGTGTTAGGAGAAAGGATACACTTACGATCCAAAAGAAAAGAAAAGAACACTTTTCTCACTATCTAGATGTCCCAGTCAAGGCCAAAAGTAAGCAGTCAGCTTTGCCAGTAAAATCCTAAGAAAAAGAAATAAATGACATCCTTCTGGTGCCCCTGAACATACGAAGTATCTGGCTTTGTTGCTGTTCTGCTCCCCTTCTGCTTCCAATGCAATAACTGCCAAATTAGTCCTGCCTTTTAGGCATAATGCATCAAGCTCAGGGAAAAACCAGGTGCCGAGATGAATTCTGGAAGTTCTGCAAAGGGAAGAGAGCAGTGTGAAAGAAAACACTACTATGTTAAGAAGCTTGCTTCTAGGATAAAAATAGATGGACACACACATACACAGGAACTGAAAATCCCTCATTTCTGTTTGCCTTTTCTGTTTTATTTCCTTTTATTCTGTCTCACCTTGTTGCTCCCCTCTCCTATCCCAAATTAATAGTTGTGCTTTCCATCATAGCTCAGCTTGCTTTCAAAGCAGGATATTTTGGACTTAAAAAGAAAATAAAATAAATTAGGAGTTATTTCCCAGTGCATAAACCAGCAGACTCCTGTAAGGAAAAACTGAATGTTTAATTTTGCAGTGGAAGCCTTGCAAAATCAGGTTTTCATTTCCGCTGACTGCTTTGAGTGGAAAACTGCATAAACATGAATACATATGGTGCACGCATGCACACACACACATATATATACAGACAGACACTGGTTCTCCAGCTGCTGAATATTCACAGCTTGAAATTGCAGCTTAAGAAGGAAAGTTTTGCCAGCGTGGATTTTAAAGTATGAGATAACACGGGAAGATAAATTCTCCCTTGGCATCGTTCCTTTCAGTTCAACGAGTTATGTGCTCTCTGCTTTCATAGCTGCTAGCTAAATGAGCTGGTAGCTGAATGCTATTTTGCTCTTAAAAGTATAGCTCTGAATGTCAGGAGGATGAAACGCTGGCTCCCTTAGAGATCTTGAGCAGAAAGTGCCACTTACTACATTGGAGGAACAGGCACAGAGGGGCAAGGAGGAAGGGCCAGGCTGCCCCTCCTGCACACACAGCAAACTTTGGCACTTACGTTTCCTAGAAGTCAAACAGCACTTATTTTCTTATTAAAAAAAAAAAAAAAAAAAAAAAAGGGTTCACACTCAAAGGAAGCAGGAAGCAGTTTTTACCAGGAATGGGAGGCCGGGGAGCTGGCGGGCCTGCAGCACCCACCCATCCCAGCTGCAGCCCGTCTAACACAAACACCGCAGCAGCAGCGGCAGCCGTTTGCCCAGAAACAGCATCAGCAGCGGAAGGAAGCCGGAGTGAGATCCAGCCCCCCCACCACAGCCCCCCAGAAATCAGCTCGGGGGGCGGGAAGGGTGATTGGCAGCTCCCAGCCAGGAGAAGAGCAGCGCCCTTAAAACATCGCTGTTACTTTCTTAGGTGAAGAGGGTTTCCTCTGCTTCCTGTGATCAAAAAGGGCTGTTAACAGTTCCTGTTAAAAGCCAGTGCTTGCAGCCTGTAACTTTGCACATGGGCTGCATTAGAAACGGGAAAGATTGTTTTTTTCCTCAGCATTAAGAAAGGCCAAAAGCTTCACATTAACCTTCAGGTTTGGGATTTTACATTTGCCTCAGTAGGTTTTGCAGGGAAGTCAGGTTTGGTAGGCAACTGAAAGGACACGAGAATCTTACAGGGACTCAAAACTTACAGGTCTCACCCCTATACTGGAGAAATAAGCTTGAAGGAACTGTGGCCACTCCTACAGATTTCATTTCTTACATGCTTTTTAAGCCACCTGGTATTTTCATCACAACCCACTTGTAAAAAGATCTAGATGAGGTCTCCCAGGTATGGAAATACCTGCAAGAATTCATGCCAGCTGTTAGGTAGCACTGCAAAAAAAAGGAATGAGGTGTTTATTGAGTCTTCAAAATGTTGAGAAAATTAAAACTCAGCGATGAATCTGTGAGATACCAAACAGGAACTGAGCAAAGTACTTTACAGATGCTCTCAAATTCAGAGTCAAACCGGCACTTCTCTTCGACTAACAGGTCTACACCAGACCCATCTTTTTACCTAGGCTTTGTCAATACTGTCTGCATCCCAAAAAGTGCATCTGTGTGACAAGATCACCTACATAGTGAGGAATAGTTTATTTTTTTATGTGAAGTGAGCCTAAACTCTGCCAGATTTAAGGTAGAGTGTTTCAATGTAGGGGTAAGCTGGGACAGTTTCAGTTCAGGGGCCTTTGAAGAGTGTGATGTGCCATTGTGCTTCAGTGAGATCAGTTAAGTCTTCCTTTCATTTCCACAGCAGATACTGTTGGTATTGCACCAAAGAGTGTCTCAGCAGCAGGCAGACACAAGAGGGTACCAAGCTCTGGAAGGGTGGTCAACCCTGACTGATGTCAAAATGGTGACAGGTTTCACTGGAAATCCTTTCTGGTTCACAGGTAATTTGAGTTAAGTGAAATTCATCCACCAAGCCCCCAGGCCAGCTGAGGCAGCAGTTTGTAGAGGAACTTTGCAGTTTTCTTGGTCAGGGTTGTGTGCTGCAGGTCTCCACAGGGAACCTCAAGCTGCTGTTCATAAACAGGGCTAGAGGAATTTTAAAGAAGCTTTTGTTCCTCTGCAAGCAGTGGTCATCCATGGAAGTGCTTTTTTATTTCCCAGGGTTCATCTGGAGATGCATTCCCAGGCGATGCAACTCATCCACCCTTCAGAGACATGGCCTGCTGTAAGGGTCATGCACTTGCCTGCCCATGTGGGCAGTAGCAGCCACACTGTGCTGTGTTGGCAACAGCTCTCTGATGGAGACAGTGAGTCTGGGAGCATTTTTCTTTAGAATGGCATTGTTTGGCCATGATTCCTCATATAGACACAAATTCTCACCGAGACCCCCTTTCTCGCAAATATTTATGCCCATGAGTAATTTCAACAGCATTAGTAATGAGCTGAGTGGGATGACTCCTGGGTTCACAGCAGACACTGAGGAAAGTAATCCTTTTGCAAGAGGGGCTTGCATACATGCTTAAATGTCTTGCAGTAAGTATGGACTTAAGTATGTGTTTAAGTGCTTTTGTAAGTGAAGGATGAGAGTTTCCCCACTGTCTGGGTTCCTTTTTGTTTGCTGTCTATTGACAGATATGGCCAGACTCTTTTTGTAAAATTAATGGTTAAATTATTTTAATATTTCTGATTATTTTTGCAGTGCTTCTTCCCTCCTAGTATAATGAAGGCCATTACAGCCATTTTTTCTCCTTTGCATTTGTTGCAAGTAAAAATACACTCCGGCACCAAGACCTGAAAGATCACTTTTTCTTAAAGCACATTTTGTCTGACTTAGGTAAGTTTTATGAGTTATAAAACCCTTAAACCAATAAGTTTCTCATGGAAACAATGACTAGAGCAAAACTAACAGGTGTTGATATAATACTCCTAAGAGCAAGGGACATGGAAATATAGCTTAGCTAAAAATATGAACATTTTTATTTCTTTATACTACATGTTTAATACCTTGGTTCTTCAGGCTGAACAGCAGCAGGAGATCATAGGAATCCCGGGTGAGTTTTTGCCTCAGCTTGTGAACTCTTAGCAGGCAATGTGTTTGCACTTAGGAGCGAGCAGCTTCCTAGAGAGCTAGCACCACATCCTTGGCTAGTGTGAACTGGCATAGCCCTAAAGAAGTTGAGGAAGCTGATTTAATAATGGTTAAATGCAATAAGACACATCTCTGTTTCAAATTGTGTAATTCCAGTGTAGCCTAATGCAAGTTTATTGATGTGGTGGCCTTTACAAATGTTGCCAAGCTATAGGAAAAAACAGGGCAAATCCCCTCAGTTAACCTGTTCAGTCTGGGTTTGCCCATCCTGTCTTTGATCACAGAACCATCACAAAATGCTTTGGGTTGGAAAGGTCCTTAAAGATCATCTAGTTTCAACCCCCCTGCCATGGGCAAGGACACCTCCCACTAGATCACGTTGCTCCAAGCCCCCTCCAACCTGTTCTTGGACACTTTAAGGAAGGGGGCATCCACAGCTTCCCTGGACAACTTGTTCTAGTGTCTCACTACTCCCATAGTGAAGATTTTCTTCCTAATGTGATCCTTGAGATCCTAATGTCAGTAAAGCCGGAATTTACTGTGTAGATACATGGTCAACTAATGAGGCTAACTCCATGCCAGGCAACACCTCCATAGGCTGATAGCTGCTTCTTTACTAAACCCATTCCCTGCAAGCCCTGCACACATGACTGATTGGAAATCCATCCTGAGTAATCCCTGCAAAGCAGAGGCCTGTCAGTGAGGTGCCTGAAGTTGGGCAGCATGAGTTTCCCTGCTGTGCTCCTCACCTAGGCTGCATCTTTCTTGGATGGGGACACTGTATGTCATTATCTCTTCCTTCACATGTTTCTCTCCTTGTCTTCACCCTCCTTGCTCACAAACTGCAGGAAACTGCCCCAGCTGAGACATTTTCATACATACATTTGTGATATAAATGTATGTATATAAAAACATCCTTTGTTGGCCTGAGCAGAAATAGGTTTTTTAAATAACTGCCCAGGGAAGTGATGCAGTATTAGCCATCCAGCTCACCTTTCACAATGGCTTCTCACTGGCCTCATTTCCCCATCTGCTAACAGGGGTCCTGTACATTTGTGTTCTATTAGAGGTGCCGATAAGCACTTCCCCAAAAGGCCAGCCTTTCTGATTTCTGTATGCTCTTCAGGGGGAAGAATATAAACACAATAATGAATTACAAATAAATATCATGAGCTTGGAAATGATCATGTCTTTGATTTCTTTCCTGGCTGAATGCATCCAGCTGTGACGTTCACTTTTTGCCTTCAAGTCCAGAGTGTGACTCAGCAGTGCCCCAAGAGATAATTGCTGAACCCAAATCCTCCCTTTGCTGCTTTAACTGTTTGTTCCCAAATGTTTGCTGTGGAAGTTATTTTACAGAATTGGTGACTGATGATTCAGTGCTATGTAGGGAATCCCCTTGAGCCCCTCATGGACTGACTCATCTCATTGCTCATCAGGTCCACCTGCTCAGGGCATAACTGTGGTATAAATCCACACTCCCTTACATGACTGAAGATCCCAGCTGGGGTGGCATATGCTGCCTGCTGGCAGCATGGAAGTGGGTTGCTTGTTGACCTTGGTTTTGTATCTCATGACATTGCCTGGTTCTGATCAGTTCTAAATTAGTGTTAATCTAAGAAGTACCTGAACTGCTCCAGCCCAGGAAGGTGGCACAGACAGACAATGACAGTGGGTTTTACACGTGTGCAGGTAGCTGAAGGATCCTCAGCAATGAAACCAAACAAAACAGCTCTGCTCTGCTTCAGTTTTCCTCCTAAGGAAGAGAGGGAGGATCAGTTGGTAAAGCCGAAGTCAAACTAGGAGGGACGTGGTAGATATCTGAAAAAACAGAACATCAGATGTTGCTGCTGCCAGCAGGCACGCTTACAGAGTCTAGTCCACTCGAAGGCTGTACTGTGAGAAACATTTTTCCACCTTTATCCTTCTCAGTGATACTGGGTTATTTGTATTCACATGGTCTTGTGTCAACTCTCCCTGGAGTTCCTGTACCAGTCAAGGATGATCACAATGTAATTAGAGGATGACCGTGCTTGGAACTTGTCATGATCACAGTTAATCAGGTCTCTACAAGAATATGAAGTGATCCAAAGCACAAGACTAGACTCTTTACAGCAAAAGCTTCCCTCTCTCCTCTCAGAACCCAGGTAAGAGTATGAACGCTGAGTCAGAGGGTAATGCACATGACTTGCAAAGTGACACAGCAAGCAAGGCCAAAAAGAAGCTGACAGTGGAATGGAGAGACAGTTGTTGAGATGTGGCAATGAGAGAACTTTCTACAGAACTATCTCACTAGTGTGTGTATGGAGTTTGTCTTAAATTTCAAGCAGAGATCACCTCTCTGTCACTGCACTGGCTAGTAGTGTTTGCAGACAGTTTGTGCAAGTGGAGGGTTATGATCCCAAAAGAGCAAAATTAGGGGTGCTGGAAGGATGAAGAAAAGGAGAAAGAAATAACTAAAAGTCTGTTGGATGGAAGACAGTTTATGGATGAGTCAGTTTGACTCTGGCAGGTATAATTCAGAAATACATGGTGAGACCATAGTCCATCCAGCTTTCCAAAGATGAGATCTCAGTCCTAGTGCAGCATGTAAATAATCACTATTACAGCAGTTGTGAAGCCTGCTGGATGTTTCATCTCTAATTTTCTCCAGAAGTATCCTTCAGAAACCTGGAAACAGGAGGCTGAATCTGCTGTGTGGAAGTGAGTGTGAGTCTTCCCAGGGTCCTGGGTCAGACACAGAGGGGGTATCTTAAGTGTCAGAGAAGACTGTGGGCTCATAGGTACACACTGAAAGCTTCTCCTTTCCTGCTCATATGGATATTGCACCCCTGGCAGAAGTGAAGGTGTGTACCTGGGGCTGATCAGGAGAAGGCCGGGTTCCTTATGTGGGCCAGTGTTGGGTGGCACACCAGCATCCCACAGCTTGGATTTAACACCTCCAAACATCTTGAGAAATGCTGACTGCTGGTGTTCAGCTGTGCCTGGTGTAGCGATTGCTTTTTGTCTTTTTGGAACATTTATTTTACCAGTCAGTCCATCTCATGCAGTTTTGAAAATCTCACAGGAAGGTCTGTGAGGCAGGGACTCTTCTGTGCTCTGACTCGGTGCCTTCCCAGCATTGCTGTGACATTGCTTGAATGCATTTAGTGTTGTGTAATGTGTTTTTACATATCTCTGGCAGTCTCTGTTTTCAGAAATCTTGGGGGTTGAAGGGTAAAAGAGAAAGGCACTCAGATATTCAAAGCAAGGTCTGTATCTTTTTTGTCCTGGTCTTTAGCATTGGTAAAAGCCAGTTAATTGCTGCCATAACCTGGCTAATGAAGTCTAAAAATTTAGTTTCTTTTTTGTGATATATTTAAATTAACAAATAAGCTGAACTTCGTAACCCAGGGCAATCTCCACATAAGACAGGGCAAGTAGCAAGGTAGTAGGTTTCACTGCAGCTTTGGCAGAACTTAGACATCCCCTCCAGCTCTAGGGAGCTCTGGGGTAATCATAAAGGCTATGTAAGTTTTTTAAGAGGACTGCAGGCCTTTCAAGTAAAGATTTCCCACTCCTACTAAGCTGCAGAAGCTAAATATATCCTTCCTGTTTACTCTCTGTGTGATTTTAGACTAATCTCCACTCTATGAAACAAAATGCATCTCTGGCGTCTCAGCTCAACAAGGAGCAGTACAGCCCTGGTCAGTAACACAGCATCGTCTGACCATCTGCCTCTGCCAAAGCTGGCAGCAAAACACTCTTCAGGCAAGTTCAGGGGACAGCTGTTGGTATCTGGATCAAATCAGTTCTGTGGTTTAGTTCAAACCTAAGGGATAAAGCATATGCTAATGTTCTTTCTGTCTCCTTATTAGGTAAGCATTTCCATTTGTAATGAGACATTGATTTTGGAGGCTGCAGGCTGAATTCAGAGAGAGAACCTATGGAGTGTCTCAGACACTTTTGGCTTTGACAAAGACTTTCCAGCTTCTCAGTTCACGACAGACCAATAACTGGCTTCAGATATTTAATATTTAACTCTTCTGATTTTCTTACTCTATTATTTTTTTTTTTAACCTGAAATTTTCCATTCTTAGCAAAAACCTGTCATAGTCCAGCAAGACCCTTTACATCCCAATCACAGTGCAGAATTACACTCAGTCACCATGGATGCTTGGGTTTATTCTCTACCCAAATCAGGCATCTTCTGGAAGGAAAGGGTCACAGGATAATGATGATTTTTTTTTGTAAGCAGATGAGAAGAACATGAAAAAAACCCTCCTAACAGCCAGTCCAAAAATGGCCAGAGGCATTATTTTGCAATATAGGGTGTGAAACCCAGTAAATCCAAACCTGTTTAATGTAACAGCTATTCCTTCCCTACCTCTTTCTTTTTCTTTTTTTTTTTGTCTCATAGGAAAAGGTCAATTTTATATTTAAAAAACACTATCAAAGATTTAATGATTGTACCATTTGCCATAGTTCAAACAATACAGGCAGGAAAGAATGTACAGCTGTCAAGTGTAAACAGAAATGGGTACAGCTCAGAAGTTCTTCAGACAAATCATTGTATGTCATCGGCTGGTTTTAATTAAGAACAGACCAAATATTTTCTCCCTTCCCCCTCCCGCTTTCTTCTCCCTTTTTTTCTTCCCCCCTTCAGTAACTTGAAACAAAGTGATTTGTAGTGTATTGTCTTATTGGTGTATGTCCCTGTGGAAGTAAGCAAATGAATATGGAAATAACTTGACTCAAAGTTCAAAGCATATTATGACAACCCAAGGAGACCACAAGATTGTAATCTTAAAACTGCAACAGCATTAGGTTAGACTTACACCTTCCCATTTTCTGCATGGAAAGTCTTGCTTCAGGAGCAGAACTTCATCATGTTGTTTCATGTTCTTGTTTAAATAAATGTTTTAGAAGAAGATTTCATATTGATCACCTCAATCAAGTGAGTTTTATTCATATTCATTATGTGCCTTGTGCTAACACCAGGTCTGGCAGGAAGGAAACCTATTTGCAATATGTCCTATTTGCAGACACAGGACATTAACCAATAGACTCTTCTGGATGGACCTGGGCCAGAGGCAATACAAAGGAACTAAGGAAAGATGTGGTGCACACATTATTTTTATTTATTTATTTATTTATTTAATGTTAGCTCCTCGGGATTGTCCCACTTCTGTGTTATGCTGTTGTTAAGGACCTGACACTGCAGAAATACCCTTAGATTTGTCTCTCTCCTAGTCCTGCAGCACAAAACTGTTTCTCTGAAAGCACCCAACCGCAATTTATCATGTTGTGTTGTATTTCAGGCGAGCTTCATCCAGTTTGTTTTCAGATGCTGAGGTGGTTGTATTGCCAAAGCAGCAGCAGTACACATATTGCAACCATTCTGAAGGGTAACCAGGAGAAAAATAGTCAGTCACAGTCTGAAGTGGAGCAGCAATGTGCATTTCAACTCAAGGACAGAGAAATGAAGTCTCAGCGAGGATAGAAACTGTAATAGATGTTTGTCTTTACTTGCCAGCTCTTCCTGTTTCTCTTTGCTGTGAAGAACAGCCATAATGGCAATAGCAATAACGTTACTGATGATACATCATGAAAGGATTGTAAAGGAGGAATGAAAAAATCATTCAGTGAATCCCTACTGCTATAACAACAGTGTGGGCATCTTGCAAGAAGGCACTCCCACATCTGCAAGATAAATAGGTGGTGAGAGTTTCTTTAGCTGCTTACTGTTGCTGTCATTGAAAGTCCTCTTCTGGGCACCAGACGTTTTCTTTGCTGCTGCACTCAACCAAGACAAAAAGGGTGCTTTTTCCTTGGAGAGCAGTTTATAGCTTCCCACATAAAAAGAATTCTTGGTAGACATCATCCCATGTGCTAATGACCACAGAAAGGAGCAGACGTCATTAGCAAATGCAGTATCAGTTATTTCCATATTTGCTCATAACAAAAAGGCAAAAGCAATGAAAAAAACTCAGTTAATTTGTGCCCACCCATGACTCCATACCAGTGCTGATTAATGAAAACTGCAGACAGACTTGCCCTGCATAAGATTTCCAAAACCTATTTTGGTCTGCTAGTTAAATAAAGCTTTTTGATTTAAAATATAAAGGAATCCCTGAATTACCTGGAAGGTAAAATGTCTCCCACAGGATAGTTGCCATATTTTTCTTTTTCAATACTGAATTTTCACTAAAAATCTGTGGCTTAAAACATAGGGAATAATTATTTGTTTTTCAGAGAAAAAAGAAGATACAAACTTACCTTGCAAACAAAGGTAACATTTTCTGTACATTAGGTGAAGGCCACTGTACAGGTACTGTACAGGACATGTGCCACAGCTGTGTAGTGACCAAAAGCCTGTGTGCCTTCTGACCTAGGCCCTTTAGCATTAAGGCAAGAGGTAAATTTGTCTGGGTTTTTTGTGTACTGGTTCCTGATTTAAATACTATCAACTAATGCAAATTATAGTGCTTGAATCTCTACGGGGGAACTAAACCACTTTCCTATTTAATTTTCCTTTTCTGCATGTATTTCTCTCCAAAAGAAGATGGTAATCACAAAGCAAGAGCTGGGAACCAAAAAAACCTGAACATTTTACTAAAGATATGTGGAGAGACAGCAGATCATTCTTGACTCTGGCTCTACAAACAGCCCAACTTTTAGTAGTTCTGACATAAAAAAAGAAGAGAGAAGAAATGCAAACCATCATAGAAACATGAGATGAATTAAGAAGACATATGGAGATCTTAATGACATGGCCTCTAAATTTACTGGGAAACATGCTTCCTATTTGCTTCACACGTTCAAATGTCTGTTTTGTATGCAGCAGAAACAGATTTTCTTGATATTCTGTGTTGGGTTAGTGTAATATGTATATATTAATTTATGAAACATAGCTCCTCAGTGCACACGTGTATGTATTTTGTACATTAATTATTATAGTTATATATAATATGCATGTGTTATAGTGTGTTTATTGCATAATGCTTGTATCAGATTTAGTAAGCAAGCCAATATTTCTACCAAGTAACATAGACAGAGGCCCCCCAGATGGATCAGAAGGATTGTCTGAAAAAAGACATACTTTTTTACAAGACTCAGAAGCCCAGTAAAACTTCTCTACATCCTCATGCAGCCTCCCAACAGAAAATAAAAATCCTTTATTAAATAATGTGGCCCTTTAGGGAGACATCTATGACATCATCTGAACAAATGTATTTGATGAATAATGCATCACGGTGCACCACTCTGTGAGAGTGATTATGGAGCTCAGTGTGTGGGAGGCCTCCAAAATGGACAAGTTTTCTGCTTTATTTTTATTCTTGAAGATAAAGAGGCTCTCAGTCGTTCTGAGAAAAAGCGAAAGATTTTTCCCTCTGAAATCAGTAAGACTCTTTACTCAAGATTTACTCTTAAAGACCTGCAGAGATACATATTATGTTACTTTAAAACTTCATTTTTACTTTTTTTTTTTTTTAAGAATCTATTCCAACTTAAGCTGAGACAAAACAATGCTTGCATCAGGGGAAAATCAAGGAAAAGAATGAGTTAGTTTTGTGATTCATCAAATTCCTAATTTAATTTTTTTGTCTCTTGCTTATTCTGTTAAAGTAGAATGCAGCAGTTATTGTGTTCTGTAACTATACCAACTTCAGCATATTTTAAGCAAAAAATATTTGTTTTTCTGCACATGAATAAGCAATGGGCAAAAGTTTGTACCAACCCAATGTCTCTTGTAGATACGCAGGGAGCTCAGGGATGATCCTGAGCAGAAAATTTTTGAGAGATGTCTCCCACTGATATTAGTTGACTGTTTTTTGTCTCCCTGTTGTTGCTAGGTCATCTTTGTGAAAATCGTGGGATGATAAGTTGCA
Organism: Chaetura pelagica; assembly: GCF_000747805.2. NCBI lineage: Eukaryota > Metazoa > Chordata > Aves > Apodiformes > Apodidae > Chaetura > Chaetura pelagica. Next base: position 503,819 of record NW_009953719.1, on the reverse strand, counting down.
AAGAATAAGATCAGATTTTAACACAAGCTTAAAAAAAAGAGAAGTCGTACAAAGTGAAAAGCCCTGAAAATCTCTCCCGTTTTGTTTGTCTAAAGAAATGAAAGATCAGGGAAATTCCCAAAGGTAATCAACATTTCATGTTTTGTTTGCTTTGGCTCAGGCTCATATTTGAAGCTCTATATTTAACAAGCCATCCTGAGAAGGCTAGATAGCCATGGCTAATGACAATGGAAACAATTTCCCTTTGTGGTGCCTGCTGTCACAGTAAGCCTAGAGCTTTGATGTCTGCCTGACACCGTTCAGAAACATTAAATTAATTAGGAGTATAAAACTGAGAACTATTGCCATCTTAATTGAAAGCTCCTACTGATGCCTGGTGGAGGCTGCCCCCAGCTTTGTCAGGCGCCGCAGGCTGTTTCAGCAAGATGAGCTACAACATCTGCAAGAGCTTCGGTTTTATTGCCATGGGATCACTGCATGGAAACAGATTTGAGGAAGAGGCTTTTCCCTCTGAGCTGTCCCATATCTGTGGCCCATGGCCCCTGGGTGCTGAGGTTGGCCTTGTGGGCCCATCTTTAGTGCTCTAATTAGGCTGACTGCCTTGTTTCGTGTTGGTCCCTATATCCCTGATTCATGCTGACCCACGTTCTCATCCCAGGAATACTCTTGCCCTGGTGCCTCCCTGGAGGTGAGCATTCCCCACTCTTGTTTCCTCTGCCTCACATGTCTGCCTTGGGGCTTCACTAGCTAGCAAGAGTTCCTTACAAGTGTACAGAAGTGAGTGCTGCCCATCCCCTGAACCTCTCTAAAAGATTTTTGGAGTCCTCTTCAGCCTCACTCCAAATGAAAAAGAAAGAACTTCTCCAGGTGGTTTTGCAGCAGGCAAGTTCCCAGTGTAGCTAAAACTGCAAGTGAGGGAGAAAGACTGAATGGTTCAGGGGCTCAGCTACAGTGCCCTGAGTTACTGCTTCGTACAGTAGTATCCTACTTGGAATCCAGCTACCATCAGCAGCAACCAGCTGACAGCTTTTTTGCAGCCTGTGTGAAATGAATTGTAATCGCCGATCTGATTTTAATAGACAAACCATCAGTGTTGAAAGGAAATAAAAAGAAAAAAGGCACCCACTGTTTCTTTGGGGAAGATGTCAACAAATAAAACATGCAGGAACACTTTGTACTGAGGTTTGGTTTAATATCTTGTAGGCTCGACAAGAGTAATTTAGAAAATCATAGTCTTTAGAAAAAACACTTCATAAGCTGATTAAGGACTTCTAGAAATAGAGAAAGTGAGGGCAACCTGTGGAAACTTGTATTGCCACTCCTGTGGCTACCCCAGGTAAGACATGTAGAATATTTTCTGAGTTCTAAGTTCTGGTGGCACATTTTGATTTTCAAGATTGAGGAAAACAGATTAAGTTAAAATTAAAGAAGTAGTCAATGTTAAAAAAAAAAAAAAAAAAAATCAACAAAAAAATACTTGCCAGCCTGAAAAAATCTGCTTCACAGTCATTCTGGTTTGATTGCCCCATGTCTTACTTCTTATCATATGTGAGCGTTTCTTGAGTAGGCTATGTGAGCTATGACACATTACTGGGAAATTCCCACTGCACACCCTGCCCCCTCACCTTCTTCCCCTGAATGGTGTGAGCTGGGACATGTGGTCTGGCAAGGGCATCTGGAAACTGAAGCACCTGTACTACAGCTCCCCATGAAACACTGCAGCATCATATCCAGCCTAAAATATTTTGCTTTAAAAAAATAAAAAAATAAAAAAATTTTAATTGTTACTAAAAATTTTCATTTTTTGCTCTCTAGTTGGAAAGTTGTGCACACAAGCGTCATTATTACAGCTATGAAAAAAAAAAAAAATAGTCAATGTTAAAAAAAAAAAAAAAAAAAAATCAACAAAAAAAAACTTGCCAGCCTGAAAAAATCTGCTTCACAGTCATTCTGGTTTGATTGCCCCATGTCTTACTTCTTATCATATGTGAGCGTTTCTTGAGTAGGCTATGTGAGCTATGACACATTACTGGGAAATTCCCACTGCACACCCTGCCCCCTCACCTTCTTCCCCTGAATGGTGTGAGCTGGGACATGTGGTCTGGCAAGGGCATCTGGAAACTGAAGCACCTGTACTTCAGCTCCCCATGAAACACTGCAGCATCATATCCAGCCTAAAATATTTTGCTTTAAAAAAATAAAAAAATAAAAAAATTTTAATTGTTACTAAAAATTTTCATTTTTTGCTCTCTAGTTGGAAAGTTGTGCACACAAGCGTCATTATTACAGCTATGATAACACATTCATAGGCACTGAAAATTAACAAATCTATCCTAGCAGTCTGTAAACAACAGTCATTTTTGTTCTCTGCACGACAGAATAAGCTAATGAAAAATGTCCAGATCTAGTTATGTTACTATACTTTTGAGGGTTGGGTTTAATGGAAAGAATTTGGTTAGAAGCTAGAGTCCTATTCATAAAGAGCTTTGTCCTGTTTCCAGTGGAATTTCTGCCTGATTTACTACTTCTGTGTAACTTGGCCGGTATGTTCCCTCTTCTTGTAAGCAGTTATTTTTACTTGATGCATTTTTCCTGTTCTTGGTTTCTGTGACTTCACTTACATTTCTAAACACAGTCAACATCACTAGCCTTCTTACTCAGAAGCTGAGCAAAATCCATGAAAAAGGTTGTTTCTTCTTGCAGTTTTACGGGTCAGAGGTGATGCCTACTGCAACACTAGTGAAACCAAAGCAGATACACATGGGACAAGCCTACCTCTCAGAAATGCCACAGTGTTGTAAGGCCCATGGCAATGTTATTATAGCAAATTATCTTCTGAGTTATCTGAAATTTGTCTTTACAGTCAGAAAGAACAGACTCAGCAAGTTAGAGAAAAGTGTGTAAAAAGTAGCTGCAGATGACGGAGGGTGTGTGACCAGAATTCATGCTGTGCCACTGTAGTAGCAATGGAAAGACTGCAAGCTGAAGTTTGAAAATCATGTCAAATGCCAGCTCCTCCCAAAATCAGTCTCCACTGAGAGTAGATACTAGAAAACCAGATTGAGGATGTGGGGTTGAATCCCGGGGAAGGATGTGGCAGCACGATGGGCTGCCTGGTGCGTGCCAAGAGCTGTGTCCCTAACACAGGATGCTTGGAGACCAGAACTGGTGCTCATGAGCCACCTAAGATGGCCCACAGGGAGCTGTGTGGTGCTGGCCACAGCTACGGCCACGAAACCTACCCCTCAGAACCTGAGGTAAGGCTGAAGATCCAGCCTAACTGGACCAGTCCTTTCTCAAAAAGATGAAGAGAAAATGACAAGGTTGATCTTCCCTACTAGTATCCACTCAAGTTCAAACTTCACTTCTTCACGACCTGGACCTGGAACGTGAACCGAATTCTCCATTCTCTTGTAGAAGGATCCTAATCATTCGAGTAAATTGCTGAGCATTTGGGGTCAGGACAGTGGCTTCCTCACTCCTGTGGGGGCTGTTGAACTCTGCAAACACCCTGTCCTCAAAAAGATGAATTTTTTTCCAATCTAGTACATCCAGTCTAACCTTAAAATTAGGGCCATATATCTTGTGTCTTCTCAGTGTTCTGAAGTGTAAAACAATGCACTGGGATTGGAAATTGATCCTGTCTGGATTTCAGCCCACACTATTCAGCTGTGAAATTAACATTATTAAATGGTTCTTCTGGTCCACGAGGAAGCATTATAAGGTTGTAGGTTAAGGAGCTTTTACAGTTATCTAGTGTTCAATTGAACAAGCTACAACATGTATCACTTAGGCAGTGTTATCAGAGAAAGTATTAGCATATGCTTGTGCATCAAGGGTATGCAGAGTGCCATGTGCATGTCATATTTAATGTGGTAATAAAAGTACCGGAGTATATTAAATTCTCATATTCATAAAGGCAGTTAGATGGAAGGTGTGTACTTTGTTTAATACACTTTACCAAGTGCTTCTTAAACAATCAATATTTAATAGGCTGTAATTGCATTGTATATTTAAATTGAATGGTTCTTTGCAGCAAATTAGAGTAGCAGTAAAACTCTGGCTCTGGACTGAAGGGGTGCATTACTCATGCTAACAGTGGGGAAGACCTCTGGTGAGAAAGGCTATGGGACTCAGAGAAGCTGTTAACAATCTCCCAGCTCTCACCTGTGGGGTCCTACCTGTGCCTACTCCAAAACAGCAGACAGCCAGTATCCAGAGGTGATAATCCCAGTCCTGCATCTCAGCTCTAGGGTCAGCTCTAGGTAAAAGTGAGTGACTGACTTCTACTGTTATACCTTATATTAATTCTGCATCACTGCTTTGCTCACTGACAGCCTAGTTCAGTCCCAGAAGAAATCCAAAGGACCCTTCTCCCTGGCTTGCATTGCTCTAGGGTGGGACTGGACTATCTGCAGCAAAATGCCTATTCACTTTCCAAAAATATTTTCAGATTACTCAACAACCAACACTGATGGTCATTCAAAATAGGGAGCCTCAGAGGAACACACAAGCCACAGTGCACAGCATCACATCCATGATATCACTAAAACTACTCACACAACCAGAGGAATAGCTGCTGACCATGGCAGAGTTGAAAAGATCAGTTCTGCAGCTCAGTGCATTAACTAAAATTAAAAAAAAAAAAAAAGGGGGGAGGGGGCGGGGGGGGGAAGGGAGGAGGGAAGCCAGAAACTCTGTCAAACGGAAGTTAGCTGTTGAATTTAGAAGAAAATCTGTGATTTTATTTTTTTTTTTTCAGTTATTCATTCATCACTAGTCACAAGTTTTGACATAACTTCAGTGATAAAAGTGTCACTCTGATGTTTAAACCAGTGGCAGGACACAGATGACTCAGCTGCAGTTCAAAGCACCTCTCGCTTCTGTCAGGCCGACGTCAACAACTTTCATGCAGCTTTTCTCGTGTGAGAAGTGTTAAGATCCACCAAACTGAGTCATTGTGGGCAGTTCTCTGAATGTCAGCTCAGCACTAAGCAGCAAATGACCGAAAAATGCTGCTAATACTGTATTTGGGAATAAAATAGAAAACATGATTAGGACACATTTAAACTTGAATGCTCTTCTTGGCCCCATCTCGGTGGTGTGTCGAAGTATGAGTGCAGGAAGGACACATGGAGCACACTATGGAAGAACATCCACAGAGAGACTAAATAAACTATAATTTGGGGAAGTGGCAGTAGGCAGGTATAATCAAAAGACAGTGTCCAGTTACAGCAGAAAGAAGTGTCTGGAGAAGGAACTTGCCATGACAATGAGAGCCAAGGGCAGCCTCCAGCAGAGTTAGGCACAGGTATTGGATTTGCCAGAAGAAGGACCTTTTTTCTGATGACAGTTTGCCCATGCTGTTTTTAAGTTGTGGAAGTTCTTGCCATTGGATATTGTGGTATTCAAAGTCTACATGAAAAAAAGGTGCCGTTAGGGACTATGAAACACAACAGAGCAAAAACTGCCTCCAGCTCAGGACCTCCCTAAAGCACTACTAGCCAGAGTTGCAGGGGAAGGAGGAGATACAAGAAGATGTATCCTTGCGTGCACACTGTGTTTCTTGCTCATTTTCCTTAGGTGTCTACTATTTACCTTTGGTAAAAGCAAGATAGTGAGCTGCCCTGACTTGCTGTTGACTATCCTATACTTCTTATAAAAGGCTTAGGGAGAAAAAGCCTTAGCTTGGAGATGACCTATTACACCTTAAGACAGAGCAGCTTAGTGCTCCGTCCTGGTCATCCAGACACTTAAACACAAGTGACTTCATGCATATAAGTAGGCCCATTAAATTCCCTGGGACTACTCAAGTGCATAAATTAAGCATGTGTAAAAATGCTTCCAGGTGCAGGGACTTTAAAATGTTTTTACTGTGGCTCCACCTCGGCAAAGTACTTAAGTATGTGCTTAAAATCCCCCTGCCAAAGAACTTCAGTGTGTTTGGCCAAGCAGGTATGGACTTGTGGCAGAGCTAAACCAGTGCTTTACAAACATGTAGAGCACAAATGATAAGATCACAGGTTACTTGTTTAAACTGATTTAATACATTAGCAATCAGGAGTACGATGCACAGCTTGCAGTTGCAGGTTGACGAACTCCACAGAAATGATGAGAGATGAGTCAAAATTCTTCTAATATAGACATTTATTTCTGATCTTTATTTTCACCAGGTTCACTAATTGGACAGAAATTACCTTATTTGGGGCATCAATTCATCATAGTCATGATTGTATGCAGCTATGGTTTTACTTCCTAAAATCTCTTCCAGAGCAATAGGATTAGGTGAGACTGTCATTAGAGTGTTCTGATAAATAACAAAAAAAAAACAACCTTAAAAAATCTCCAACTGCAGAATGGAGACACTTAAAACAGAATGTAGTGTTTAGCCCCAGGCCTTGGCAACGATTGAAACAAAATGTTTTGAAACAAAGCAAATTGGCATTTTGCTGACTTTTAATGTACTGTCTTTCCAAGCAAGACACCTGGTTCAACTACACAAAACATCTATTCAGAATTATAGTCTGAGCTTTTGTTATGCAAAAGGTAAATGAGGGCAACATGAACTCTGTGAGAGAGTCAGGTTTGGGGTTTTTTTTCTTTTTCCCTAGGGTAATCTGTCAAGAAGATACTGGTTACTGACAGGAAACCAGGAGTCTTTTGAGGATGTGTTGGTTTCTTTTTTTGGGGGGTGAGGGGAGACAGTCTAGTGGAAAAAAAGATACCAAGTTCAGTAAAATACACTAGCTGCATTGACCAAAAGAAATGTTCCCACATTTGAATATCAGGTTTTATAAAAATGGTGCCTGTGTGTGCACACGTGCATGCATGCAGGGGCATACCAATGTGTAAGAAGCAGGGACTTGGGTATGTAAGAGGCTGGAAAAGTACACGTCACAGCATTTTTAATGTTTCACCCTTAACTTTGATGCTTTCAAAAGAATTTTATGAGATCCCTGCTGGATGGTGTGCGAGTCATTTGTGTGTTTCCTTGCATGTTTGCTGGCTTGGGATTTTAACGAATTAAAAACAGTTGAATTTGAGGGATTATCAAGTTTCTTAACCATAAAGATGGACCTAAGTTCAGGCTAATGGAAAGTGCAAGCCCATCTTTAGTATTTAAACTCGTGGGAAGGTAGAGAGCAAATATATCCTTGCCTGCTCATTCAGAACACCTCTTTCATCTTGCATTTCATTTGAAAGGCAAAATAAGTCACATTTCAGTTCTTAATCTCAGTCGTGTTGATCAGAGGTCCAAAGAGCTTGACCAGTTTGACCACTAACTCCTCAAGCTCCTCAAGATTTCAGGCAGCATCCAAGTAGCTTGAAGCCCTTCTTCATATAAAGCAGGTTGCTATGTCAAAGTACCCAAATTACAACAAAAAACCACCCGTGTTTGCTCATGAATGCTCACACCTCTAAACAAAGTGCACAAAAAGCCCTGGATAGCTGATGCAGCCCTTGTTTAGGTTTTTTTGGAGGTCACAGCAGAGGCAGCAGTTGGATGCATATGCTGTGTTTACTGCAGCGGGTTGATCACTGCTGTAAATGGAGTTCCCTTTGCTGCTCGTGGGCAGAGCCTCTCATCAACCAGCAGCTAGAAAAGAGTTGCTTGGGAGTGTTTCAACAAAAGATATGTTGTTAAAGGTGCAGAATAAAGACTTCTCAAGGAAGACTTGCCTTTGACTAATTTCTCTCCTTGCAAAAGCTATTGAAAAAAAAATAGGAGTTGTCTAAATGTCTCCCTTTGTACTTTAAAATGATTTTTTAATTTATTTTTTTTTTGTAGGGAGGAGGTTCTTCTGTACAAGCACTTTTCATTTTGTAATACAAATAAGAAAGGGCTTAAAAAGCTGAAATAAAAATGAAAAAATGTTTGAAAGTAATTAAATTAAACCTGTCTTGTTTTGTTTTATTTCAAAAAGATACTTGATATTTTAACTATTTGTTCTAACATCAATGAATATATTTTTTTATTATTTTTTTTTTTTGCTGATCCAAGATAGTAAAATATTCAAAATCTTGAAAATTTCCCATGGGATAGAAAAAAAATATATCCTACCCAGTTCTACTAGAAATCACAACACAAGAAGATGATCCTGAATTTATGTCTGAACATGTTCTTTTGGGATGGTGAGCATGAAGGAGGTAAACACGACTGTCTGTGGATGCTTCAGGAAAATCAGCTCTTTGCTGGAGCATATGGGTGGCAGATAAACCAGGCTTCAGGATGATGGGTCACATGGGTTTTGTGAGATGATTTCCTGGGACAAAAAGGTCTTACTATAATATTGTACAATGGACAATTCACTACACACTTCAAAGAGTTAATTCTTTAGGCAGAAGGGCCAGCCCTCTTTGCTGGTGCCTGCCACATTTATTATTTTAAATAATAAATATTACTATTTAATTACAGTTGTGACAGCATTGCAAAGTGCTCCCATGGCATGGTACGACTGCTGCATTTCCAATGAGTTGGAGAGAAAGGAATAGGAATAGGATGGCCCAGGCATCAAAACACGGACTCCAGCCCTGCTGCCCTAAAGACTGGCAGCTCCCACTTGTCCTGGGTTCTTTTTCCCCTAGCCCTTTGTTTCCAAAGCTCTTTTGGCACCATGCCTGATTGAGATTTCCCAAACATCATCCTGCATCTATCGTCCTTACCTCCAATCTCACACTCGGGAAGTGTTGCTGCTTCAGACCCTTCTCTCCCACCAGCACCTCAACCACACCCTAAATTCCTGCCCCGTGGCCCCAGACCCTTTCCCTGATTACCTGCTCTCAAATCCTATTTCCCCAGCTCCCCATGCCCATTTGCTAAACAGGACCCCTCCTTCCCAGCACCAAACCTTCCTCATCACTGAAAGCTCTCCCTGTCTCCCATCTGGCCTCAAACGCAACAGATGATTAAAATTAATATAATTAATACCATTCTCTCTGTGTTAACGGAGACAAGTGCAGGCACTAATTCATGCTCCTGCCCCTTGATGTAATACTGACTCTTGACCCCCAGCCCATACCCCTTTCCATTAGAGGGCTTTTCTCCTTTTGGCCCCTTCTCCATCTCAGGGTCCCACTAGAGACCCTTTGGACTCCTTGTGTGCATCAGGTTTGGCCCTGTTCCGTGGCCCATGGGCTGCTGGCTGCTCCAGGGCTGCTTTGGCTGGCCAAACCTGCCTCCTTGATTCCTCAGAGCCCCTTGGGCTCCTGGCAGAGGTTTCCAAAATCCAGACAGGAGCTGCAGCTCAAACTATACCTGGATCAAGCCTGGAGGGAAGAAAAAGCGGACATGTCTGGGAAAAATGAGCTTTATGGTAATTCTACATCAGGCAACCAGACTTTTAGGATGGGAGCCGATTTTCTAGAGGCTTGAAAGGGGACGGGGAGCCCAATATCCATGGGCAACTGCAAGTGTGAACACAGAAAGAGGAGGTGAGACTAGTCCTAATCTGCCTGGTCAGATCCACATCTCACACCAGATGGAAGCTGTCCAGGACAACAAATTGCAACATATTCCTCACTCTGACTCGCGGCCCGGGGCTGGCAGTGGCCATCACTGCAGGGGTGAGGGGTTCCTTGAGGCGTGGGTGGAAAGGCAGCATTTGTCCCAAGCACCCTGGTGGCAGTGGTGTCTGGCTGGGGTTGGTGCCCTGAAGGGCTGACGATGGCATCCTCAGCCCTTCCATCAGAGCACTTCTCTCTCAGCAGCTCCAACACTGCATGGACATCAGATCCACAAGCCTCCACTCGGGCATCTCTGAGACCTGCCAAGAGGACCATGAAGGCATGCCTATGAAAGACAGGAGAAAAAAATTAAACAAAATAAAGAGCAGGAGAAACTCAAAAGCTCCAAACGCTAACAAACAGAAGTGAGAACCTCTACTGCCGTCACTCAAGGCAGAGCAAATGGGTGCAGAATGGTGAAATTGAGCTGTTTCTGAGTGAGTAAGGATGGGGCTGCCAGGCACGATGGTCAAACAGGGACAGCAGAAAGCCACAACTGCAGTGCCCCTTTCCAGGGTGTCTGACAGGGCCATGTCCCTGCTGGGAGGATGAGGACGGGCTGTTGGCACACCTCAGGCAAACCATCTCAGACCTTTGGGCTCAGTTTATTGTTTGGTAAAACGAAGGTGATAATATCTGCCTCACAGGGGAGTTCTGAGGCTTATTAACGCTTTGTCTAGTGCTTTGAGATCCACCGAGTGAAAGTCCTTTATGACTATTTTATTGTTATTGTACGGAGATCAAAGGAAGAGCTCTAATCTAATGCCATCCCTTTTATGTTTATACCACCCACTTGTATCCAGAAGTCAGCCTGACTGCAGAGTCTCTCTTCAGCTTCTTGGTCTTTCAAGGCTGCAAGTGTTTGTTTGTCAGTGAGGTTTTCCAGGGTAACTGGCTGCTACTCAGTCATAGTCTGAACCTTGTAAAAGAATGAGGGCAGACACAAAATTGCATCACTATTTAGCAGGGCTGGAAGTAAACCAGCAGGCTCAGTGTTTTCTCTACTTAGGTGCTATGTTAAATAGATAGGTGTGGCAGGCCAAAAATGTAAAGTACTAAAGCAATGCTCTATTTGAAATATTTTTTTAAATTTATTGGTGTTTTGAACCTTTGGTCCTTTTATTCTGCATGAGGGCTGTTCTTGTAAGGACATATATATATACACACAAGTAGACATGTCTGGTTTTAAGCCACAGAAGTCTGTAAGTCACAGAAGACAGCAAATGGGTAATTCATGGATATTCCTTACCCTGTTTAAAGGAGCTAGTGTCAGAGTGTGATCTAATTCTACCAAGAGGGGTTTTTTTATTATTATTTTCTTGTAAAGGAAAGCTTCTGCTGGGAATTTCAATTTATTAAGTGTATGTACTTGTTTCTTCTTAGACATCAATTTTACAAAGTGCCTTAATGTGTGAACTGTACACAAAAGGTCCAAGATGTTGAAGGGTGACAGTAAGTGCTCTGTTGACAGGAGATTGTGTGGTCCAATTACTATTGGGGGTGGGGAGGGGGAAAGCAAAAGCAAAAGCAAAAAAAAGGCAAAAGAAATAGGGGAAAAACATGAGCTCTATAGAAAAAAGTCATACTCCAGTTCTTGGAAAGAGACCAAACCCCATGGCAGATATGTTTATTTAAATACTTTTATTGTGTTAAATATTACTCTAAAACTTGTTCATTTGAAGTTCAGTACCAGAGGGTACAGCTCCTGCAAGCAACCTAATTCTCCACTTCTGCAGTGATTCACACCTGCCTGGGTATGAAACGTAGTGCTGTCTGGGTAATGGAGTTTTCCGTTTAATGACTGAACTGAGAAGGGGGAAAAACAAGCATTTAAGAAAATAAGTTGTCCCACAATAGCAATGTCTTAAGTCTTGGTGAATCAAAGAACAGGCGGAGTGTTTTATTTTGGATCACTCTCAAAAGATTCTCTAGAGCCAAAACTAAATGTTTGGGGTGGAGGGGATGTTTTGTTTCAGGTTGCTTGCACTTTGTAGTAAGAAACAAAGGAAAACCAAACCGTTAAAACAACAACAAAAAGATATTTTTAAATGAACAAGTAATCAAGATGAAAACCTAGAAGTTTCATTTTAGAAGTGCTGAAACTGTGTTTTGATGCTCTGAAAATCTCTCTCTTACTCTTTGTTGCCTAACCTAAAACTCATCACTGAATTAAGCTCAAGTTTGCAAATTTTCTGACTGCCCAAGCCTGTGTTTTTGACTCATTTTTATTTGGCAGAGCAAGTAAGAGCATGTGCTTATATACGTCTTATAAATAGAGAACTCAATTCACAACTGTGGGATTTATCATGGAGCAATTCCACAGTCTCATCTATCAGCAAACCAAGGCCCTACTTCATGAAAAAGTGAAAATGTGCATATATCCAGGTAAAAATAAATGACAGTCTGAGAAATGCAGGCATGTACTATGAAAATATGCAGCAAAACAAAGCCTGCATTTTCCATTAGAAGAGTAAGATGTAGGATTTTTCAAAAGCTGTTTGTGCAGTTCAAATAAAAAGGTGCATGGCAGATAAACTGCAACCACAGGGGTACTTCCAAAAGACACTAATGCTAAGGCAGGTGTGAAATGGGATGTATTGCAGAGAGAGATCATGTGATATGGGTTATTTCCAAACGATTACCAATATATTTTCAGTGCCTCTGTCAGCTGCTGTATGTGTATATTCATCTATTTACATCTATAATAAATTCAACAGTGCCAAAACCTGTTTTTAGCCATGCAAAATATCCTTTTTACTGCAAGAATACCCAAATCTACATGACTGTCAGCTCTAAGCCTCGAAGGATTCCTGCGGGTACATTTTTGAACTAGCATTCAACATCAGCAAATCTTGTACTAATACCCTTAGAGACTCATAGCCTTTATCTGTCTTTTTAGGATCAGATTTTCCCAAGTCCTGAGTGTTTGCCTACCTCTCCCCTCCCAAAAGGGCCTTCCCCTCACTTCAAAGGCACAAAAGACAGGCCAACACAAATTGCTCTCAAAAATCTCACCTTCATCTATTTGGCTGCTTTCCACACCCCATCTGAGCATCTCCTGTTACCCACGCTGGCTGCAGGTAGCACAGTCCTGACTTGTACAGTAAATGAGGAAACCTATGTGATGCTGCCCTGATGTATGTACAGCAATTCAGCAAGTTGTTGATTAGAATTACAGTCATTTTTAAAGACGATTGTGAGATTATATGACAGGAAAAAAATTTCCCTCTGGGGTGGGTAGCAGTGTTGTATTATAGGTGAGAAATTATCTTTTTTTTGGTTTTTCCTGAAGTAAAGGAGTCAATTAGATTTGTCAGCAACCAGTGTCCTGGGACTGCATTATCTGAAATAGGATTGCAAGTTCCTTCTTACTGCAGTTCAGCAATAGGGTGTGATTATTTTTTTTTCCCCAGGGTGGTCTTTTTATGTGCTAAAAATGCCTCATCATGATAAAACACAAACCAGGACCTTCCTTAAAATCCCACCCCCTCTCCTGGGGTGTTTGCCTCACCCAGCTCTTTGGAGATCAGAGTGACTCATGTAGACTATAACAACATATTTCTTTTTTTAATTTTTTGTTTTGTTCCTTCATTTTCAGTGCTGGAAGAGAGAGGAAAATGTTTGTGAAATAGTGCAGGGTGACAGCAGAGTGTAAGAGGGCTTGTGGAAAGCTGACACGGCTCTGGCACTTCCTATTACAGGGGCAGGGACACCCGCCCAGCATGAACGCACCTTCCAACTCAGCACCAATACACTGCCCAAGCCCACAGCTGGAATCCACCAAAACCTTCCTGCACAAGGGGCAGATGTCAGCCTGAGAATACGTTTGGCCTGAACTTTGCCCATGCCCCTGCCCTCTGAAGTCCCCTCTGTGGTGGGCTCCTGCAGCTTGTGCTCCTGAGGTGATGGTCAGCCTCACCCCAGTGGATGAGAGAAGCCAGCAGCATCTTCCTCACTAAGGGGTTTTAGCCTGTATCTGCTTACTGCCACATGCCCTTTGGTAGCTTTTGTGAGAAGATACTAAGCCTTGGCTCCTCCAGAAAGCAGGACACTTACACCATAGGTGGTGCTTCAGCAGAGCCTTGGGAGCTTCATGTGTGTCCTCTCAATGGCTATTGGTCATCTTGCTGCATCAGGTGATGGCTGAACCACAGCTCCTGGCTGTGTGCACAATTTGGCCCACTGCGAAGGCACAGGGAGCCACCAGGAAGGATGTGAAGAAAGCTCTGTCATATCTAAACAAGTGTCCTAACTACAGGGACAGAGCTATGGGGACACTCCTGCCCTCACCCTCTTTGCAGACTTCTTGATGATAAAATTCCTCTCTGATGCAAGAGCTTTCTGGCAAATCAGCCCTACTTGGCAAACCACCCCTGCTTGGCAAACCACTTCCCATCTGCACCCCACTCCTGTCCTTGAAAAGTTGTGTAAATACAAGAGTAGGATCTCAGTTTGACCCACTTTTAAGATTTACAAAATTTTTGCAGCTCTTGAAAGTAATTTTGCAGAAAAAAACTTAGGTTCCAAGAAGATAACTCCTTGATGGTATTAATTCAATATACCCAGTGCCCTTCAGAAAGGCTTGTCTTCATGGTTGGTGGCAACTTGTCACCTTGGTGACTACATCACAGGGTGGGTGTCTGAGATCTCTTCCTTTCACTTACCACTTACTGATAAAAGTTTCCCACTTACCTTATGTTGGTTTGCTGTTGCCCCTACTCCAAACTGATCAGTTCTTCTCAAATAATGATCAGGCTGTCCATGGGAAGCTCTGTGTGTTTGTAAACATATGCCTGTCTTTGTACCTCTGAAAATCTCTAAATCTCTTCTACTACAGGAATTATTTTCTTCATGTTGCACAAGTTCATTTGCAAAAAAAGAAACCCAAAAAACCCCAGGAAAATAACAAACAAACAAACAGTAAACCCAAAACAAAAACCCTGTGCTGATTCGCTTCCCTCAGTCCACCAGGCCCAAACTCTTTGAGCTTCCCTCCCCTTGCCAAGGGACAGAAAACCAGCATAGCAGTGGATGCTGGCTCTCCAGGTTGCAGCCTGTCCTGCTGCTACAGCTCTACAGTATCAGTGGAGTTACCCTGCACCCTAAACTTGCCTGATGTGGTGATGTTCTGAGGCTCAGGATACGAGTTAGTTCTGAAAGGCCTGGTCCTCAACAGAAGGAAATCAAATTAAATCTACAGTTGTTATTGCAGCTAAGCTAGTGTTATGAATTGGTCTAATTTACACCATGTATTTCTTGACATCATCAGTTGCTCCCATTGAGTGAAGACTCCTGCCCAGCACCTCCCATGCTTACTGGTGGGATTACCTTTGTGTTACCTCAAAGCTATCCTTTCTGAACCAAACTGAGCATTCACAAGGTACATATAGAAAAAAGCCAGTGGCTTTTTCTCCTGGTAGAGTTAGACACCATATCACTATATTTTCCACTTTACTCTAAAAATAGAATTAGAAGAAAATTTTCCCATCCTTTATTCACTTAGTTAGTATAAGCTAGTTTTACCCTAGTTGAAATACATATAAGGACAAAGGGGAATTATAATTGTACACCAAATTAAGCAAAGACACTAATGGGTAGAATGCAATAATAAATGTATAGCAATAATAGAGAAGGAAATAGAATTGAATCTTGAGCTTTAGTTGCAGGACCACATTCCAATCACTTCCCTCACCCTAGTTTTATTCCACTCAGCTTTATGATAATGGAAGAGCTGAAATGCAAAGATCAGAGCTAAATCCTGACTTTGCAATAACTTATAGCATCTGGTCCCTCCACTGCTTCCTGGGTTTCTCCCTCCCTCATTCTCCAAGTATCACGCTGATGATTTGCAGTGCCACTGCTGTTTGACTACATGACCCATTTATCACCTCCATACCTCAGCATACTCATTTTTCTTAACATAACCAATGAATGAAGTAGCCCTAAATCACAAAATGGAAATGTGAGAAAGTGCATAACTGGGTCTAAGAAAAATGCTGGCTCGACTCCTCCCTGGGAAAACAAAATAAATTTCTTGATTTTCAGTCTCGATTTTATCACGTACTTTCTCAGACCGAGAAAACCTCCCTTAGTAGCTTTACAGTTTCCACATTGTGCAACAGAGTTCACTCTGACTCATCTGTACAAATCAGTCATTTTTGGATTGGGGTCCCATTTTTGCAAATTACGTTGCAGGGAAGAAACATCTAAGTGTTAGAAATAGTCATCCCAGACTTCTTCTAGTTGATTAGTCCCTGCAGATGGTCAGCTGGAGGCAGTGCTCCTGCCTGCAGCAGACATGTCAGGCGCATTCAAGTATTCTGTGAGTTTTTCCATGTCAGCTTTTCTCTCCACTCCCACCAAGCTCCCAGTGGGGCATTTCCCAGTGTCGTGTGAGGACCCACTACTGTCTGCCTTGCCTCCTGTCAAACCCGCCTGGTCCCTCCTAGCTCCTGCATGCTCAGCATCACTGGTCTCTGCTACACTAAAGAGTCCTAAACTAACCACCCATTCCTAACACAAAAGCTTTTTGCTTATGTTTGATGATCCTTGCCTGCCCTCCTGTGCATCCTATTTTGTCCCACTATGGCCTTTCCTAAGAGGGGCAGCAGAACTGCACACGATGTTCAAGAAAAGGACACACCAGGGTTTTATAATGGGCAGTTGTGGCAGCCCCTGAGCACAGAGCTGATATTTCCATTGCACTCTTCCCCCCCAGGACTCAATTCCTGGGTTCTCACAGGTGACTCAGAGCCCATGGTGACATCACTTTACAATGTTGAAATTCATCTGCCATTCTTATCTTCAGCCTAATTTTCAACTGGAAAGTATGAATGAGGTCCTACATCTTAGGATTCAACAGTGTTCACCATCATGATGCTTGAAAAACATGTTTAGAAACAGGCTGGTAGTAATGCACTTATAGTATTATAATGAATCCCTTCTATTGCCTAACCATCAAATGCAAAGAAGTATACTACTTTCAAAGCTGGAATTTAAAAGAAACCTCACCAATGACCATTTGAGAACTGTGGAAGAAAAGCAAATAATTAAAACCAATTGATGCCATCCCAGCTCTTTGCCTGTGAGCAAAGCAAGTTATCCACAGTACACCATTTTCATCTGCTTTGAAATAATGTGCACAGGGAAAAAAATCAGTGTAGAATTCTCAGAGTCATTAGATCATGTTGAAAAAATGTACAGTCATTTGAATATTTTTGAAATATTTTTCTCATCCTTCTCTTTCATGTGACCTTTTACAATTTGTATTTTAAAAGTCACCATACTTCAAATTTTGGAATCTTTCTGTTACCTCTGTATCCAGAAAGAGGGAAAAGAAAAATTAATTTTAAATTGCAAGTGACATTTTTTTCCTCTAAAAAAAATTGCTGATAGTTATGTCAAAACTACACATTAAAAAAATTCTCAGCCTACTCAAAAGAAGGATCATGGAATTAAGGTGTAGAACAATTAAAAGCAATTTAGGGCAGTCATGAGCAAAAATAGGCCAAAGCCATTGCTGACAAAATATGTGTGTGGTGATGAATGGGGTAAAGATCAAGGCCAGGAATTTTTCAAAGCAAAATATCAGAGATTCCTCAGCAGAAGGACAAAGTTCAGTGTGTGAGGAAATTGGAGCACCCCTTTGCTAAGGGAAATGGAGAAGATGCATCACAGTAATCAACTGCAAAAGTATAGTCTACATAGTCTTTTCTTTACTTTGCAAATAAATGTAGGATATTATCTTTTTCTCACAAAGATATATGTGTGACCAAGAAACTGGTTCCAGTGTTATTATAACCAAATGAAAGATAAATAGCAATTAACAGAGATTAACATCAGGACTTCTGAATTTAGTATGGGTATTTTCCTTGAAAAAAGAGAACAACAGGAGAAAATTGTGCTTCAAACCAAGCAAATACACCTGCTTTTGAAAGCTTAATTTTCTGAGTCCAGCCCTGCTCCTAAAGCCTAGTTGGCTGGGATGGGGAGCCACATTTCCCTCAGGATTTGCCCCTCTGTAAGCCCAGCCATCCAGCCCATGTGGCCCAGCTAGGACAGGAAGAGGGGTCACACCATGGCCTGAGACAGGAAGGTGTTTGGAAAAAACAGGACCCAAAACTGTCCAAACCAGGGTCTGCAGCAGAAAATGTCTTAAAGGGAAAAGCAAAGTGACTCTGGATGCAACATGTGAGCCAGAAAAGGGGGCAGAGCTGGGCAGCAGTGAGAGTGCTGGCTGGTGGGAAAGCCTGGCATGGTAAGGGAAGCACATCAAGAAACCCCACAGTACAACTGTGTGATGAGAAAAGCTTTAGACAGAAGGGGAAGAAATATGTCTGGATCTACCAGGATATATACCAGGTATAAATTTATTAAAGCCCAGGCAGCATTTCCAGCTGAATAGATCCTATCTAGCCCTCTCTCCTCATCTCCAAATTCAGTTTTCTTAGCTGGGTTTGGTTGGCTCTTTAAATCCCCCTTTTTTAAAATTTAATTGGGGCACTGAAGCTCCAAAGGGTGTTAACTTACAGTCATGGCAGAACAGAAGCATCCCCGCTTTTCCCAGGGCAGGCAGGCAATGGCCAGGGAATCATCCCTTGGTCACGAGGGGGGAGGGAAAGCTGATGGGTGGCTGTGGGCAACCACAGGAGGATGGGAGCAGTGGCTCCAGAGAGCAAGTAATGGCATGTGCAGCAAACAATGATGAAACGTGGCTGAACTAAACAGTGAGAGCTAGATTCTTGCCCTTCTTTCCTTAAGTCAGCAAAGTTTAGCTGGCTTTACAGCCAAGCCAAGTGGGACTGAGAAATCGTGTTCCGTATCATCCAGTTTTAACCACCCTGAGTGCCCGCAAAGCCTATGCCAGGTTAAACAGAATTTACCGTAACTCCTAATTTGAAGTATCTCTGAACTTGGCCGCCCACACAGGAAACAGCTTGGAGCAGGTGGTCAGCAAAGGCTGAGGATCATGGCTGGCTCCACTCAGGGTACTTGTGGGTTACTGACTCACTGCTGAATTATGAGCCCAAACAAAAGGCTTTAAGATAAACTCAGCGTCAAGAAATTGAAGAAGACAAGGTGAAGGAAATTATGACTCCAGCCTCTGCCCTAAGTGCAAGCAAGGGTTGAGGAGTAGGTGAAAAGCAAAATAAAGCAAGAGGCAGCTATGCTGGGGTTTGTTCCTCCTACTTGTCAGAGCACCTGAAGGAAAATTATGGGAGTGTGACAAGCAATGGCAGGTGAGGAAAAGGCTGTTCTTGATGTGTCATACTGCTCCTAGCCTGCAGTTAAAAAAAAACCACCCTGTATTTTAAAGGATATTCCAACCATCTCATTGGGCTGAAAATCTTTGTTTGCACACATTAAAAACATTGAAATTCTTACCGAATAATCATTCCTAGATTAAAATATTGTGAATCTTCAAAACTATTTCTAATGCCACTTTTCTTTTCCTGTGTCACTTTTCACAACTGTGTGAGAAAATCCTGCCAAAAAAAAAATAAATTTGCTGCTTACTTATCAGCCACAACATATGCTGAAGTTTTATGTATTACTTTCAAAGTACTCAATATTACAAAAATAGGTCTGTACTTTGTACAGCGATTTCTAGCCTGGAACTTCTCATGGTCCCCTCCATGTCTATAAAAATGTATTGTATGATGGCAGAATTTGGTCAATTCTTTGGCTGCCGAAGGGACCCCAGTCGGGCATGTTTGCTTAGGCTGGCTCACGACCTCTCTGGAAAGCAGGAAGGAAAAGCAAGAGGCTTGAAAGCAGCAGAGGCGAATACAGCAACACTATGCATTTATTTTCTTCATGATTTCTCCCAGACATCTCTGCATGGTGGGGATTGTTGTTTTATTTGCGGTCCTTTCATTTTCTTACGTGACTGCAAGGTCTGCTGTAAGCCCAGAAGTCACCTGCCCAAGGGGCCAAGGGGGCATGGTCAGTTCCAGCCGCTGACCAGCAGTGACAATAATTTACTTTCTGTTTGCTCTATTGGCAAGTCTCCTTCCTCTCACCATCCCTCCTGCCACTTTCTCAACAACATTTGTTTTATGACTTCCCATTTATTTGGTGCATACACCCCTGCACCAACAGTGCTTTAAATTTCTGTTGAAAAAGAGGAAAAAACAGTCCCATTTCCTAAGAAGGGAGTTTTCATTCAGAGAGTGCAGATCGCATCATGAGTTTGCAGGCTGTAAACTAGGTCTGTCTAGATGACTCACAGTGGTTGCCAGCAGACATACCTGTACAAACACACGCCCTGAAGTATTATAAATTAGTCTAGTTGTCTAATGCACTCTCCAAGTGCCTAATACTGCTGGTAAAATATGTGCTGGCTTTGCTAGCATGGGAGGATGTTGTAAGGTCTGATCTTGAAGCCAGTTTAACTCAGTGAGCTTCAGATCTGGGTTTAAATGGTGAAAAATGCTCCAAAATAGGTCTCATTCAGCAGAGGAAATCAAACTGCTGGGGTAGCTCTTTTTGTGCTTCAAGTGGGGGTTTAAATACCTGGCAATATCAGGCCTACATGGTCAGCTAACGATGCTAAGAGCCAACACCCTCCTTCCCAGATTTGGTGTTATAATCTTGGGCCAGGGCTTGTACCATTAAACATCTGCCAGTGTAGTGACACAGTTTAGAGGTGTGAACTGTCATATGCATTTTTATGCCAGAATGCTGTGTGAGCTCAGCTATATCACAAAATCAAGTACATCTATAATAGGAGCTTTTGCTGGTGTCAAAGGAGTATGAAGAATTGCACAGTAAAGTTTCCGTGGCAAATCAGAACCCCAGAATCATTTATTAGCACTAAAAATGTAGGGAGCCTAGTGCTGATCTGTACTGGGGAATCTTTTCTGCACTATGGACTTCCCCTTTTGGAAAGAGTGGTATATTTCTAAATAGCAATTTTCTGTGGTTCAGCTTCCTTCAGCCGGGCTATGTGCTTTAAGTCACAAAGATATAATAATGATGTTCTGAAGAACACTATTTTCTGATTTATTTGTACAAGCTACAAGACAACAGAAAAACATAAAATGTTTTTTCTAAACTCCCCAATCACAAATTGTAAAATACCCACCCATGCAATGCTTTCTGAGAATATTTCACATGACTTGTCTTCAGGTAAAAGCCTACTACTCAGAAGCCTATGTGCATCAGGAATTCAGTGGTCTTTTACATCTTGCTGAAAATGAGCTTGATTGGTTGGTAGTTTCACTACCTTAAAAACTATTGCTGTGGCTGTGTTCTGTGCTGCAAGTAGCTGGCAGATCCAGGAAACGGGGAACGGGAGGATTTTGGGAATACAGATTTCCACTTACAGTTATGCCTTTTTACAAGTCATGCACTTGATTCTGTTTGCCTGCCCATGTTCCTTTAAGTCAGTGGAATAGTTCTGTCTCTCAGTGAGGTGGGCTTGGTTGTGGTTACAAGCTTGTTGCAAGCAGCCAGAGCAGCCTACAGAGGTTCAATTGAGGTTTCAAGCAGGGAGCTTGCACAGTGGAGCAGCTTTGCCAGGCACAGAGTGGTCAGGTTTAGAAGGGACCTCTGAAGATCATCTAGTCCAACCCTCTGCTAGAGCAGGATCACCTACAGTAGATCTCAGAGAAAAATGTCCAGACAAGTTTTTAATGTCTCCAGAGATGGAAACTACACCACCTCACTGGGCAGCCTGTTCCAGTGCTCTGTTAACCCTCACAGCAAAATAGTTTTTCCTTATGTTTAGCATGAACCTCCTATGCTCCAGCTTGTGCTCATAGCCCCTTGTCCTCTCACTGGACACTGCTGAAAAGAGACTGGACCTTCTGACACCCGCCCTTTAGATATTAGACCCCCCCTCCCCCAGGCTAAATAGACCTGTGTCTCTCATCTTTCCTCACAGGGCAGATGTTCCATTCCCCTAATCATCTTTGTGGCCCTACGCTGGACTCTTTCCAGTAGTTCCTTATCCTTTATGAACTGGACAGCCCAAACTTGGACACAGAATTCCAGAGGTGGCCTCACCAGGGCAGAATAGAGGAGGATAACTTCCTTCAACCTACTGTCCACACTCTTCTTAATGCACCCCAGGATGTTGTTGGCCTTCCTGGCTGCAAGGGCACATTGTTGGCTCATGGGCACAACAACGTGAGGCTCGAGGACAAGTTACCTGACACTTCCTAAGCACTTTTCTGAGTCCCAGAGAGTTGAGGGTTGTCTGCTAGAGCCAGCCTGATGCTGGTACCCAGATGAATGCTCTGGTTGTGCAGGACCTTCTCTTCATCTTGTAGCAGCTGTGATAAGGATAAGGCCTAATTTGGCCCTCTCAGAGGGAGGGCAGCGTGAGGGTCTCTCCCATCTTTGGCAGCTCTTAGGCTCTCTCATAGGCTCTTTCCAGAGGTAGGCACTTCCCTCCAGTGTCCAGGGAGCCAAGGTAATTAGCTGGGACTACAAATCTTGCTTTATATGGCTGAAGTTGGGTGAAATGAAACCTTCCCTGCATGAATTCTCAGACAGTGGTGCCATAAGTAGTTCCAGCATTGAGACCCTTCAGCTTTTACTATATCTTTATTTCACTGCAATATCCAGATTGGAAACACATTGCAAGGATTGTTTGGGGCATATGTTAGTGTCAGATCTGTTCTGTGAGTTTCTGAAATTTGGTATTCCCATGTTTGTAAGACAAGACAGCAGTTTCTGCATTAACTTTTGGCTTTGATAGTTTGATGCTGTCTCTGAAGCAGATGGGTATTCTTTTCCATATGTCATCCAGAGCTTTGTTTTGAAAACACCAGGAAAAAAAAAAAAAGGCAGCTTCTGTCAGATTTGTCAGATTTTAGCCTGATTCACTGACCATCACTAAAAAGTGAACTAAGATTTAACAGTTTTGTGCCTGGGTCTGAATGTAGAAACTTGAGCAATCTAGCCTCCATGTATATCTACAGCAATAATGAGAAAAAAAAAAAAAAAAAAAAGCTAATTTGAAACTTACTTTTTTATTTTAAAAAATTAATATTTTGAAATAATAACATTTTCTGGGCTGTTCATGTCAGTTTTGCCACATTGCTTATATCAAAGAGGTATTTAAAGGCTGCATGACTTTGATGAATTCTCTTGGAGATGACCTCATTATCACTTCCTTTATAGTTAAAAAAACCCATAAAAATAAGGTTTTTTAAAGGGCTTTAATTACAAGAGTTTTCTCTTTCTGGATCAAATGAGATAGTTCATTAACCAAAATACACAGTTTAACCTGTTCAAACCAAAGTCTTTCCAGCAAATTTTCTTGGCATAAAATTGAATATATTGCCACAGAAAGGAGAAATCTTTAGCCAAAAAGACACCCATGGAGCCATATATCTGGTCCCCCACAGCTCCCACATTTTTTTTTTGACACTCTTTTCTCCCTGGCTCATGGTTGCCATGCACAGCTGTACTCCTGATCAGCACTGGGGGGATGGGTTCAGATGAATCCACCCCAAATTTGCCTTTTTTTATAGTGGGAGCTGGCTCCTGAGCCTCCTTGGCATCCCTGTTGTGGGATGGAGGGAGCACTGGGGACTGCAGCCCTGGCTGACCTGTTGGCTCAGTCCTTCCTTCCTCGCTCCTTCCCTCGTTCCAACCCTCCCTTCCTTCCTCCTTCCCTTCTTCCCTCCCTCCCTTCCTCCCTCCCTCTCTCTCTCCCTCCCTCCCCCTCTCCCCTCTATCCAGCCTCAGCTAACAGAGCCATCAGGGTCCCATTGTGGAGCTGTGCAGGGGATTTTGCAGCCCTTGCAGACACATAGATGCAGACACAAGAGCACACGTTTGTTCTAATCGTTCACCCAGACCAACTAAAGATTATGTTGTCGCATTAAAGGCTAATGTGATGAAAAGATCAAGGCATTTAATGAAGTGCAAAATTCATCCTACTTATGAAAAGAAATATTGCTCTCTCCAGGGAAAACTTCGTACAGAAAATGTGGCTTTTTAATGAAAGTTGTTTGTGGCTGTTTAATATTCTGGGCCATGAGAAAATATTATTGTTGTTGTTGTTTTGGCACGTGAATAGCAGGGAGTACCGCACCACTTCGTTTTTCCTAACAACTCCAATTCTTTGGCAGACAGCCCCGTGCAAGAGTGGATTACCTCTCTGCTTTAATGGGGTAGTTCATTAGCAGATTTGGTCACATAATTGGGGAGGATAGTAGAAAAAAATTTAAGAACTTCCTAGCTGCTGTGCATTCAATTCACCTCCTATGGAGCACTGGGAACCCAGACCCACCACAGCCTCTTAGACACACAGTTAATTACTCTCTGTCTCGGAGAAATTATTCCTGCCCCAGCTTCCTCCTTGTGGAGGTTAAACACTGTCTAATGAATGTGAAGAGAGAATTTTTAAAAATTACAACCCTGAGTGTGCAAAGATCAACTGTGCGAGACTTTTCAAGCCGTGTTGTAAAGGTGGAGTTAGCAAAGTGCATGTAAAAGAGAAATCCCTCCAAGGCAGGCAGCTTCTCATGACCATCGCTGCACAAGGAACATCATAGAAGCCTTGGAGGGAGTTCTCAGAGCAGGCTGCGTTGCTGGCATTGCTCTGCCTTACACTCATCCTCATCTTGAAATGCTCAGATGCAGCAATGGAATAAGCAGCCCCATATCACAGTGTTTTACTTGCAGTCAAGTACACCTATATTCCTACCCTCCAATAAACTGCAGAGAGCTGAATTTGGAATTCCTTGTCAGGGGGATTGGAGAAAAGAAATGCATTACAGATTAATGCTTTCAATAGTTTCCACAGATTCAATCTAAAGCTAAAATTCACCTGTTTTCTCTTCCTAAGGTGGTTTTCCCTTACAGCTGAGATTTGTAACTCATGATACCCTTATAGTGAGTGACAGTATGAAAAGACTTCTTTCCAGTAGGAAGGAAATTATGTATTATATTACTCACAACAGGCATGGTGCATTCTGTTTTTGAAAGTTCATACTCATCTGTGAGTTTTACAGGAACAAGGTTGTCAGAAGCACTGAACACTCCTGGCCCACTCGGGAAGACAGTGCAAACTGGGGATTTACCCGTAGCTATCAGAGTGTGATGACAGCTCACTCTCAGGAAAACCTGAATTACAGGAGCCATGCAGCAGATGCGGAGAGCTTGGACAACCTCACCACAATTGTCTATAGAGGAAGGAATGCCACAGTAGGCTGACAATTATTTTTAAGTTCTAAAATGTTCTTAAACCTGGGATTTGTGGGAGTAAGGAAGGGAACTTCATTAAGCCATCCTCACATTGTGATATTTGAAACTGGAGTTTCAGAAAACTGTTCTATAAAATTGTGGTGTTACTTTTGCAAGCACTGGCTCAGGATCAACACCCCTTGTTTGGGACTTCTCTGGCTTTTTACCAGCAGATAAGGTAGATGTTGAAGGAAAGGCAGAGACCACTCTAAAAGTTTCCATGTATTGACCAGGTTTGGTGAGGAGGGTTCTGGCAGCACTGAAGATTAGACCAGGTACCTAAGGATAAACAAATCGCTCAGTGCTGTGAATCCTGCTTCCCTTCTGCATTTCAAGACCTTTTGGTACCATCTTGCTGTCTCCATCACTGGAAAGGATAATCAGGACAATTCTGTTAATTTAGACCCACTTGAAAAACACATCTCTGTGTGACACAAACCCTGTAAGGCTCTAGTGGGTAGCAGGGAGTCAAAAGTGACTGAGTAAGAAGTTAGAGGTGGCCACCCTAGTTCTGGGAGTGCCCTTCAGTAAGACATCACAAAAAACTTTTGGCTTTCAGAAGATATTGCCAGTTTCCTAGCTAGGAGCAGTGAAAGCCCACTGTTTTATTTCAGATTAGAGGCTCTGGTTGTGGTAGCACTTGCTATGTACTTTCAAAAAGTTGTGGTCTGTATGAGACGCACACAGCGTATAAGTGGAAATATGTGTCCAGAGTCCAAGAGAGAGAATATCAATAGGATGTCTATGTACATCCCAGCCTTGATTCATTACAGCTGAAATGGTAGAAGAATAGGTCTTTAATATTTATATGTTAATAGCTAGTGTAAATTCACTGTTTAGGGCTAGCTGGCATGGGAAATTTTGCCCTAGCAGCTATCATAGATTCATAGAATCATTCACATTGGAAAAGACCTGTAAGATCATCCAGTCCAACCTTTAAACTAACTCAACGTAGCTCTGCCAGCCCACTGCTAAACCAGGTCCTGAAGCACCATATCTATATGATTTTTAAACACATTCAGGGAAAAACAGCACTAGATCCAGCCCTCCCACTCTGTCTCACCAGGGCTGAGTAGAGGAGAGTAGGAAAAGTAAGGGTGCAATTTTAACTATGTCCACTATCGCACATGCCCTTCTCACATGGCTGAGGTGGAATAACCAATCTAAAAAGCAAGAACAATGCCTTCTCATACTTCTTAACTACAGAGTTTGAGTTTATACTTCAAAACGCTGTCATTTTCTTAAGTATGCATTCCCATGAAAGTAAAACCACTTTTATCTTCAGGTGTGAATCTGAAAGTCAGCAAAAAAATTGGGCTCTATTACCTCATAACCCATAAAGTACAATCTAATAAAAATTGTTCTTTCATTCATCCAAGCCTATCAATCATGCTAATGTCAAAAGTAGAGTGCTTCCTCTGTGGACTCTATTCTGGAATAGAAAAATATATTTACTTCTTAATTACACTGGTACTCACATAATGGAAATACTATTCTGGAATAAGGGGATGTTTATTCTGGAGTACCACCCATAAGGGAATCACACTGAATGGAAATAGAGTAACAGTTCTGTCCAAAATATTTACTTTGGCTGTTTTGTTTGGGTTTTTTTCCAATAAGAGAGTCTTGTGACAAATACATTAAGAGCTGAGTGTGCTGCATGCAGAAGGCATGTCCAGGGTAGGAACAGGTTTACAGTAGCTCATAAAGAGCCATTTTTTACAGTTTTGGAAAAATTTCCACTTCAAAATGTTGAAATTTTAGAATTCCAGGAGATTTCCAGTCTTCAAAACAAAACCCAAACCCTTAAAGTTACTGGAAAACACAAACAGTCCCCAAAGCAAAGCTGCCTATTTAGACAGTTACTACTAGTAGTAGTACCGTGACAACTTGTGTTGAGTGCTGGAGTTATTTTTTGTACTCTGTCTGTACAAAACAAATATAAGAGATTGCCTGATTTCTGGTATTTTATCGGAAGATGGATGACAACCCCATAGCTCAACTGACAGGATCCAAGTCACAAACATTAGCCCAACAAAACACCAAGGGTTTGAAGAAGGCCTATTAAAGGAGTGCAGCAGCCTGTGGCTCGTCCTTGGCATGCAAAAATAAATCTTTGATCAGAATCAAGCTTACAGTTTGATGGACAACCCAGTTATTAGGTTTGCCTATAAGACACAAGTGCACCAATCTAGCAGTTGAAAAGGTTAAGACAGAGACTTCCCTTTACAGCTGTACTTTCTGGTTTAATGCATTCTGTACAAAACTTTTTCATATGTCTGAAAAAGAATATGCCTACTTTAAATGCTTAGGGTGCTGTCCTTAGGGGAAGTTAAAGACATCCATAGTAACAAAATAAATAATAGTGTAAAAAATGAGTCGTGCTTTATTACAGCATTTCACCATAACACATATCCTTTTTGGAGTGTTAAGTTGTGTCTTCTATTTAGTAAAACATATCAGCCAACACTGGCATCCAGCAATCTGCAATTTATTATCTGTGATTCTCTTTCATCAGAAGTCATTCTATATAAAATTGTGGGGTATTTTATTTACTGTAACTCATTGCATTCACTAAGAATGATGACCTGGCAGGTGAAAGTGAACAGCAGAGAAAATCACTAAAGATTTTTCAGGTGGGGCAGTTGTGCTGGTGGGAATGTCATGGGGGCAATAGCAAACACATTTCCAACATGGGCAGCAGTGACCTCTTCCCAGCAATGAGCTTCACACCCCAGTGCAGAGCCTCCTCAAGGAACCTGCCAGAGGACAACCGTGAGCCTAGCACTGAGTGTGATAAGAGCAGATCATGAGGCAGGTACGAGAGGACATTCAAGGTTAAGGCAAAAATTGATGCTGTCAGGGTCTTGCTGAAAAGCTGAAGTTCTCCTCTTGAGATGTAAAAGCTGCTGTTGGGAGCAGGGGAGAGACTTGACCTTCCTGATTCTATTTTTAATTAGTGCCTCACTTTCTAGGAAATGGACTCTGGTGTATATCTTATGTAAAGGCAGAGCATCAATGCAACATGCCTTCACAGCTACTTGAGTGAGTGACCTCTGTTTGAAAATCTTTCCTTTATTTTTCCAACTAGCTGGCTACCAGTTTTTCTGAGGCATGTGGAAGGAGAAAACCGTCACCAGCTTTGAGCTGATTGCTCCCTGGAATGGTCCCAGCCTGCAGGGAGCATCCTGACACTGAGCAGAATCTGTTACTCCTTCTTTTGAGTTTTTAAATTCTTTGCTGAAATGTTGAGCCTGACAAAGATACAGGTACATCCTGCCTCCTGTATCTTTTCATCTGTGCTATCCTTTCAAGATCTTGGATCTAACCTTTCCAGCTTTCAAAAATCCACTCAGTCAGGCAACTTCCTTCATCCTCTGTGTTTCAATATGAGAATAAAGGATATTATCTTTTTTCCTCAAGTTTGAGAAGGCAAAGGTGAGCAACACATAAGAGCTGCATTGAGGTCCCAATCTAGCTGCTGTGTGAGTTGGGCAGCTGCAGAGGCACAGGCACACAATGTTTCTCTTGTAACACCTTTGATGGAGGTGCAAAAAGGACATGAGTTGCTTGCCCTGGCCCTCCCTGGTCCATCACCTAGAAGTGGGAGCTGTAGCCCTGCTCCAGCAGGTTTTCCGTCTAAGTGATGCCTCGGTAGTATAATCTCAACATCCACCAAAGGGCTAAGATGCACAGTGAACACAGATGGAACCTTTGATACAGTCTTGGAAGAGCTTTTAATGTACTTTTCCTCTCTTCTTGGATAATGTCATTCACAGACAGACACAATTTGATCTGAGCTGTGTAAGCACAAGCCAACCATGCACCAGAAACCACATGGCCATGATTAGTGTAGCTCTGTGCCCAAGCTAATAAACTGAGCTCAGAGACAGGATATATTAAGTTGGGCTCACTGCCACCCTAGCATGTCTACCTAGCATCCAGCTGGTATAATGTGCAGGCAAGGAATAACTTCCTTTTCCTTCAAAAGACCATGTAGCTACACCTTCAGTGATCTCCCTGGTGCCTGGAGGTTTGCTCTGGAGGAAGGAAATGAAATGGAGATGTCACCCACCTGCCAGGCAAGGGTGAGGAGGAAACTCTATGGACTGTGGTCTTCTTGAAAGAATTTAGGGGGAATTAGAAGGAAGACACAGTAAGAGCAGCCAGGATGTGCAAAGCCAAACAGAGAGAGAAAGACTTCATCCATGTATCTCTGGTAGATTTTATAGGCCCAAAGTCTTGCTGGTGACCGAATACTTCAAGACCACAAGAATTTATCACTCACTATCTCGGCCAGGTATGAATGTCCTGAACAGAGGATTCTTCTCAATGAGGATTTCCATCCTCAATGCTTAGTCAAACACCAAAAACCATTTGCAGGGTTTTTTTTAACCTCTTCCTTCTTAGGTCCCATCCAGAGCGGCACCCCTTGGTCATGTCCCAGTCCTCTCTGCGCGGGTTCCTGGGAGGCTCTGTGGCCAGAGGTGCCCCTGACATCTTAGCATCAGCACCAGCTAAGTCCAGATGAAGAAGAGGAATGGAAGCCAGTATGAGGAGTTCTCCCATCAATTTCCTCCATCCATGGTGGTTTGTAAGATCTGGTGTGAGAAAATTGCCAAATAAAAGTCAGATCTGTTGCGTTAGATAACTCTGAAGGTGTAGCAAAAGAAAATTAGTCTAGACCACAAACCCTATGGAAGCAGAAGCCACAAAGATTTTGGTCTTCCCTTTCATTCCCTCTCTCATCCTCACAGTTTCAGCCCATCTTGTACAGCTGCTTCCCATTCTTTTCCCCCCTGTCTCTTGAGAACTTACCTCCTGACTGCAGTGTGTTTGATGGAGAAGGTCTGGCTACTTTCCAGACTGAGTGACCTTGAAGGGCAGCTGCTGAAGCACCTCTGCTCTCCGGTGCAGAGCATCCAGTCTGTGCATCTCTGGTGCGCTGAGGAATAAGACACAGTACTGCAGAAGTTGAATGTATTCCCCATGGGTTGTTGTAAACAGCTATTTTATTTTACTGCTACCATTAGACCACCCTGGAGCCTCCTAGGCTTCTTTGAGACAATAAGTCCTCATTTTAGAAACAGATCCAGGGAACCATATTAAGTCTTGGATCAAACTGGGGGGAGTGGGGAAGGAGGGGAGGAAATGTTGAGTTTTGGCGTATTGTAGGCAAAGGGCTCTCCTGAAATTTTTAATCTGGAGCTGGACACTGCCACAAGATGGGAGGGGAGACCAGGAGGAGGAGGCAAAGGTCCTCACAGGACCTCCTCTGGGGAGCTGTAATAGATTCCCATACATTCAATTAGTGGGATGGAGAGCAGATTAAAAGCAGATTATTGTCGCTATAGCTCATGCTGAGCAGAATCTTCATTCTGCTCAAGATGTTGCTCAGATGTGAGCCAGGGTGGCCCTTTACCTTCCCAGAAGCAATTCAGTGGAGTCCTGCTTCTCCATCAGAATGGATTTAGCCTTCAAATGTTCACACCATTTTTACAAAGGTGTCTCTCTCAGTTTTACATGAGACTACAGTTAGTTAAAACAAATTGTATTTATACGCTATTCTTCCTTTTTTGATTCCTGACTGCTGTGTTTCTTTTAATCCATACTAGAAATTAGTAATTTCCTTAAGCAAAATGCACAAGGTAATTTGCATCATGACCATGCAAATACGTGCGTGAACATCCTGCTTTCTAACAATACTTTCTTCTTTGGTGGAGTTTGGTTGTGAAATTCTGACCTTTATTGTATTTGTGTTTGCATCTTAACTCATTCAGCAAGGACACAGAAAAGAACAGGCTGCACAAACCCTATTCATACACAAAGTACAGCAGCAGAAACAAAAGACAGCCAAGAACAACACATCTGATGGGAAGATCTTCACTGCACACTGAAGGGGTGTGGATGGAGTCAAGGCCTGGAATGGTAACCCAGGGACTCTGTCAAAGCTTTATGTAGGAATAGGAAGCTAAGCAAGATGGGCAGCAGTCGGCTTTACTCCTAGCTTACAGAAAGTCCTGTCAGGCTGCTTCTTATTCAGCCTTGGAAAGTAATTTCCTCTCTTTTTGCCTCCATTCCCTCCATAAAATGGAGGTGAGTGTTTCTTTTTTCCTTACCCTTTCATTTGTCTCATGTGATGACAGTACAGGTTTGGCTTTGTTTTTCTTCCTGTAGACACTGGGGCCCAGATTGCTCCTAAGGGTGCTGGCTCCTACTGCTGTACAAGCAAACGTGATGGAAGAAAAGCTGGAGGGCAAAGAAGGGGGGCATGCACCCTGAAAATGAACCTGGAAACAGAGAGAATACATATTCATCGGTCCTAAACTTGCCCCAGTTCTTTTGACTAAATGCATGCTGAATGTGCTCCTCTCAGACTACAGACAAAGAAGTGATGCCAACCAATAAAGGCAGCATTTGGAAAAACAGGGCCCTGTGAAGTACAGCTAACCATAAGTAGGGCTCTAGTGATGCAAAACAAAATATATGACTTAGGCAGAAAGATTTGTCAGACAGAGGAAGCAGACTTCTAGGAACTCTGAGAGCATGGAAGTGAGGAAGGGTACAATTGAAAAATGCAGCTATTTGAAGAGAGAGAAGAATATCAGACCACAAGGCACAGAGCTGGTGCTGAGAACCAAGAGGTCACTCAGAGGACAGAGTACACTTCCCTGTATGAAAGATCTGATCTTAGTGATTTGTATCAATTAATGTGGGTCAACCAGCACAAGACGAAAATGTTTTTTCCTTCTTGTGCACTCTTAGTAATTTTTTTTTGAGGATGTGGCCAGGGATCATGTGAGGATATATATATATGAATGTATATTTATACATACATATATATATATTCATGGCAGGATCTTTATATTGTACAGAACAGACCATTTCTGGGCACTTCTCCATATTTAAAAATACGTTCTGGCAATTCAAGTGAATAACACCCAGCCACTTCCACTTTGGCCCAACAACCGCCTTTCTTTCTTGATTTTGTGTGTCTCCCCATAACAATGTGCTAAGCAGAGCCCAGGGGCTTGCCAAAGCAAGCCTCCTCACCATGGTGCCCTCCAGACCCCTGAAGGCTAGCAACTATTGGAGTCTGGCAAACTCTTGGAGGAAGCAAATTCCAGAAGAAAGAGTTCACCCTTGGAGCAGGCACACAGATGGGAATACTCCTCTGCTGCAGAGATTTCAGATACGTGGGTTCTGGCCCCTGCTTAGCACATGCAGCCTGAGATGGTATACAAGTGATAGGGTTGCACTTTGTATGAGATAACCTTCCTTTTTTATGTAAATAGCTTTCTGGTTGCAAAACAGATCTTCCAAAGGCAAAGTTCAGTATAATGAGGTTATCAGGAGTTTGTGGATAATGTGATCCAAAGCCTTGGGACAGTAAAAAGTTGCCCATGCTGTCATCTCTGCGGAGTGCTCATTCAGATGGATACAGTTGAGGGGACTGCACAAGGAAAGGAGTCTAAAAATAAGACAGAGAACAGTGAGAGAAGAAATACAAAAATAAGGTCCAAAAGCAAGGTCCAAAAATAAAAATCATTTTACCAGAAAATGATAACGCATGAAAAAACATGACACCAAATAAGAAGTAGTGATGGCAACTAAATGCTTTTGGCATTTCACACAGAAGAAATCTCCAAAGCTGGGAGAAGGACATGATGAACTGCAGTCCTGGAGACCCTCTAGAGGGTGTCCTGCTCTGTTCCCATCCCCTGGGACCAGAGGGCACATTCAGCCTTAGGGCTTGATCCTGCTGTCATTGATACTGCAGAACCCATGGTAGTTTCCCTGCAAAAGTGGCTGGAAGTCAGGCAGGTGTGTTAGAGCTCCACAAATGTCACAGCATGCCCATCTTTAAGTGAATTACTGTCACTCTTCTTGACTGGGCCATTTTTTGCTGCAAAGCAGAAAAGCATGAGTTTTTTTCTTTGTCACATAGTGGTGTGTTTTCATTCTTGCTTATCAATACTGAAGTGAAAAATAAAATACACAGACAACCAAGATGAACACTCTGCACTTCTAAGTTGCTTTCCAAGGAAGCAATACCTTTCCAGCCATATAATGTCTTGTTTTTCCCCCGTAATAACTTTTGGAGAGGTATTCACCTTCAACCAAAATGTTGAGGGCAAGTAGAATCACCAGAGATTCCCAGGAAGGCCAGATGAAGTGCAGTCCTGTCTTTCCCAGGGGCAGAGGTGGGCCAGGCAGGATGTCTGCATGGGGAGCCCAACAACCACAGGCTGTGGTGCAGCCACAACCCCAGGCAGAAGGTACAAGAGAAGGACTATGACATGTAGGAGGGAGCTGAGGGCATAGACTCTGGGGACAGGACCCTAAGTGGTACAAAGGTGATGATGCTTAGGGGACACAGAAATAAAAGCTAGTGATGGAGGAGCAGAGGAGGATGAAGAACTGGGGAAGATCTGAGAGCTGTATTGGAGGAATTATAGGAAACTGGACAAGACAGCTGGAGGGAAGATGTTTCAGTAAAGGACCTTACAGAATGTAAAACCATAGGAAATACTTATGGAATAGCTTTTTATTTTCAGCTAAAAAAGGGAAAGAAGGCACACAGCTGGGCTGAATGGAAGGACTTTAACTTGCTGGTGTCAAACAAGCATTTTCTCCAGATCGGTGCTGAAGGTCTGGATCCACAGCTGCCCTCAGCAGTAGCTCTGTTGTAACGAGGTAAGAAGCACCAGCTCCAAACTCTGGGTTAGCTGGAGAGGTGTTGCTTACAGCAGTGTGGGCATACCCTTCATCTGGGGATGCCTCAGTTCCTAAAAAGTGTGGCAGCTCTGAGCAATCTGGGAGTATTTTTCCTTAACTCAGACCCCTTCCTTCCCCCTTCAACACCTTCCTCTTTTACAAAACTCAGCAGAAGTATTTTACTTTTTCAAACCTTGCAACTCTAGGGAGAAGCATGGGGCATTTGACACACCTCAGATTTTTAAGTCCAGTCAGACGCTCAAAGGGAAAGACCTGGGCTGAGAGCACTGGAAAAAACGAGGAGGCTCCACAAGTGACAGCCGTGGCCCCATCCTCCACCACAGAGAAGAACTGAGGTAGCTCAGGATGGGTGGGGAAGATCACTAACCAAGTGGGAAAGCCATGTGCCACAGTCAGATAACATTCCCCTTTTAATTGATTCTGTCCTGAAAGCCTAAAACTGCTTGGCCTTCAACTGCTTTGTCAGTATGAAAAAAATAACCAATGGGGTGTGTCTGGGTAAGGTCAGTCACAAAAGGACACACTACTCAGTAGTTTGTCCTCTGCATGAATGGGCATGTGCCAACAGCTGTGCAAAAACTAATTCATAAGGCTACACCAGTGATTCACCTAAGACCTTACCAGGTTACAGAATTGTAAGGAGACTCTTTGCAGCTTATAATTGCAGATAAACTGGAGTGGTTTACATCAGTAGTACTTCCTGCCTGCAGGTTAGATGTATCATAACGACTGCCTTAGAATAAAGGCAAAACAGAAGCCGTTTGAAAAAAAAAAAGAAAAAAGAAAAAAGATGGATTTAACACCACAGCAATGACTACTCCACACTGGTGACAGCTTTTGTGAAGTTTCCCTGAGAGAAGTTCATAGTTTCCCAGTAGCTTCAGGCATCTAAAAGAAAACTGGGGCACTTGGGCAGCTGCCTTCATTCCAGTAATTGCTTAAAGAGTTCAAACATGAGCCTCCCTCTGGCCTTTAGCTAATCGCTCCTTTTTCTCC
The DNA here is from genome assembly GCF_000747805.2 of Chaetura pelagica. Taxonomy (NCBI): domain Eukaryota; kingdom Metazoa; phylum Chordata; class Aves; order Apodiformes; family Apodidae; genus Chaetura; species Chaetura pelagica. Next base: position 469,376 of record NW_009953719.1, on the reverse strand, counting down.
AGATGAGATAATTTTTACGTATCTCACAAGGATGTGGAAAGGCTTACTTCATCATTTTGTAAAGAGTTTGAAGTCACGTGCAACAATTAGATGTGTTAGGATTGTTCTGTGGTGTCTGTGGCCACCTTTGGACACAGGCTGTCTGTGTGCTGAGAGCAGGCAAGGCTGAGGGAGATGCTCACTCTGTAATGTTCTCTTTTCAAGAGGCACTATAAGAAAGAAGTTTACTCACAGCAGTCATATCCGAATAACACTAAGTACCTGACTAGGTCTGCAGACCAGGCAGTCTAAATGCTCTAACTCAGATTTCATCCTTATCCCACTACTCATGAAAGTTAAGCTGACTGTATTCCCATTCCCTCAGGTGTTCATACCATCAAGTTGGGAGCCGTTTGTCTTCTGATACACAGAGAATTATCTGTAAATGTTACAATGTTCTTGGGCCTTCCAACAGTAGGTGTTCTTGGACAGATAACTATGTACCCATGCATGAGAGGTAGGGTAAGGAGGAGGTAGGTTACTTTTGGAGAAGTAATGCATGTCCATAATACTAATGGAATATATTGAAGGTGCAGTTTGAGCGAGATGCTTCTGAATGTAGGCTTTAATTAAATGCTTAAACTATCAAGGATAATCTGTGTGCTTTTAATCTGATTTTACAGATCTCTAGCACACTACAGAAGACACAAACCCACGCAGCTCCATAGCTGAAATAATTTGTTTTACTGCCAACAGAGCTGTGATAACTCTTTGCCATTAACTCTGCCCCCACAGCATTTTCCTCTCCTGTAAACACGACATATATAACGTTTAAAATTAATTACTTGGCAGGCAATACTTGACACCTGTAACACTTTCCAGGTGAATATGAATGCATTTCCCATACAAGGCAGGAGCATTTTGTTGTCCTTCATGAAGCTGTGGAGGAACCAAAGCAAGGCAGATAGAAGACCTGCAAGTCAGAACGAGTGACGTTTTCTGTCTGTCTGGTAAAAACTACAGATGAGGCAGAAAATCCCAAATTTTAAGCGCTGTCTTGTGCACCGGCATCCACCTGGGTCTGCCCATAGTTTGGTGAGAGCTCCAGGGGATGGCAGCTAGTGGACAGCTGGCCTATTCAAGGCGACGTAAGGAAATGCAGAGCAGGTTAAAAAAGAGAGAGTTCAAATTTTTAGTGATATTCAAAACAAGTCACATGCAGCATTTGTGGCATGTTTTCTGCCTGCAGGCTCGTCCTTGAGTCTTTTTGAACTCTGCGGTCAAGTTGTGTAGGCTTTTTTTCAGCTTCCTGTACCCTGAGTACCTAGGAATAAATGCTGCTTACTTTGGTAAGTCTCAGACTCCCAGCAGATAAGCAAGCCTGGGCAATTTTCAGAGAAGAGAAGGCTCAGATGCAAGCATTGGAAGAGCCAGTTTCTGCCCTTAGCTGTGCAGGGGATTTCTCAAAAGCGATTGCTCCAGCTCCAACATAGAGAGAATGAAACAGATGTTTCTGTGTTTTAACATGTACTGATGAAGACTAAAATCTTGCTGTTTTGAATACCAGACTCTCTAGAGGAGTCCTCTTTCCCGTGTCTTAATTCTAACTGTTGTGGTCTTTTTTATTCCATCTATATTTAGTTGGAGAAGGGATTTAAAGGAATGTAAGTAAATGGAATGTATGTCTGTAAACATATGAAAGAACTTGGGAGTCCACTGTCAAGTGGTCTGTTAAATGTGTTGACATGATCATACTGTATTATGACAGATTTAGAAGCCTGCCTGGTTTCCCACTCTTACTTTCTCTCTCTGTCTCACACACAAACACACACAAAGACTCATTCACATTTTTAAACTGATCTAACCAGGCAGACGCTATATTTGGCTGTACAAAAGACAAACAGAAAATTCTTTTTGGGCACCTGAAGTTAACCAGTTACTGTAACACAGATGGACAGATGGATAGATGGATAATTTACTTGTAGGTTGCCAGCTGGGTGACATTCATTTTTGTCTGAGGCCTGCAAATAACTCAACCTTGCAGGCTGACAAAATAGTCACAAATGGAGTCAATAAAGATACTGCTTGTGTGTCCTACAGCTTTGTCATCCTGCATAAGATTTGAAATCTGTGAGGACAGCGATTGGAGTCCACAGAACCCAGTGCTCCTGCTTGTCTGCCAAGAGGCAGTCTATCAAAAGGAAAAACATCTTGGGCTGGAGCCTCTGGAGTGCATATGGTGTATAATATCCTGAAGACGAAGTATAGTAAATTCTCTGCAAATGATAATCCATCCTACTAGCCAATAATATCAGGTGCTGAAAAAATTCTGGTGTATAAATTACATTATTTAGCCACCTCTTAGACTGTCCACTAAAACAGCAGGAAGTTTGCCAGCTGTTTTAACAGGTTTCTCTAAGCAGCAGCGACACCCACATAATTGGCCTTTAAACAGTGCAGTGACCCCAGTGAGATAACATATTCTAGGGATGCAACTTTTACCCAGAGATTACAACTGTTTACTGAATCCTACTAAAGTGATAAGACAACTGGTCTCAAAAGTCATTTTCACCCTTCTTTCCCCTCTTCCCCTTTCAAAAACATTATTTTCTTGAGTGTTTTTTGTGCAGAAATGCTCACAGACAGCAGATTCCCCAGCCTGACAGTTTCTGACCTGCAGAGCCACCCTGGAGGGAGCCTGGCCAGTGCTGAGCCACACTCCTGCAGCAGGACCACCTCACTGCCATAGTGGGTATGTACTCAGAGACCTGCCTGCTTTTTGAAGGCAGCCAGTCTCATCCAGGGCATGGCCTCAGGGCAGCCAGTCTGTCCAGAAGGATCACTTCCACTGCTTTGGCAGCAACAACCCTGAACATTGAGCTCTTGCTGCTTTTCAGGGATGTGGTCAGAGCATTCAGAAAATACAGAAAGGCTCAAGGATGTCTGCTAATGCAAGGTGATCTGTGAGCATAGTAGACAAGTGCCATTTAATGGGATTTGGGGGGTTGATTTATATGCATACATATGTTTATATACACACACATATATATATAATTTTAACAGAGAAGAAGCAGAGGAATTACTGTTTTAAAGTTGGAGTTCTTTTCAAGCTGGTCCACTGGGCCCGGTAAAAAAAAACAACTAACTAGAAGTGTGAGAACAGGTATTTTCCTCAAACATTTTGACCTTGGTGGTTAAATTGCTGGCTTTGTTTTGCTTTCTTTTTCATGTGGGAGAACCATGAATTTCCAGCTCTTCTGTGCTGATCTCATGTGGTTCAAGTAATCCTACCTGAAGTTGCTGTTTAGCTTTACTTTTGACTGCTGAAGACCAGGCGCATTTCAGAAGCGATAAACTTCTCAGTCTCTGATGGGAAAAAAGGCAAGTGGTACCTGCAGCCCCCTTTAACCACCCGGTTAAAGGCATTGCAGCCCACTGCTGTGCCCTGCTGCTTCCTCTGGGCAGCTTCACACGCATCTTGGACACCAGCCGAAACAGACAGAGCCTCTTCAGTATCAAATCAAGCCTGTGGTTTGCAGGAACGTTATTTACAAATGTGGCCAGTGACCGGCTCATGTGCAATGTCAGAGGTGGAGTACTTGGACAGTGCCTTTTTCTGGAGGAAGAAGGGAATGCCCCAGAAAGCTCCTGTGGAAGGAACAGCATGGGCCACCCCTGCGGACATGCAGCCAGCTCCAGTCCTTGCTGACTGAAAACGTGGGGAAGGAGGAGGGAAGAAATACAAAGAGAAACATCATTGCTGAAATCTTTACCATCTGGCTGTGAGAAGAACACACACATGTTGTTGTTTTTTTAACTGACAAACAGAGAAACTTAAGGATTTTTTTTTTGTTTCTGAGGGATTTTTTTCTTTTTACATGGGCTTCTTTGACAGTCTCCTAAACTCCTTTGCCCTTCCTCATCCCTCTTGCTCTTCTGTGCAGAGCCATTACAGGCTTGTAATGGAAATATTTTTGTATCTATGTAGTGGAAAACACCCGTTTAAACCGGATGTTTGAGATCAGAAGGACTGACCCAGAATCTGCAGTGGGGCAGACATGAAAGCATGAAAATTTCATTCACAAAGGTTTTCTGGGACCAGTTCTCTTCTGCCTAAGCGGAGTCACGCACATGCTGGCTCAGACGCTCCCACAGCGTTTCCAGAGCGGAGTCAATTGCTTTTAAAGTTATGCAGGGCTACATCCTTAATGGACAGAGGCCATGAGCATGACTGGGAACAATTACCAGCTGAATAAGATGTTCATCTGCAAGGGGTGCACTTCTGCCAGCTAGTACCCTTGGACAGCCCAGGGAGCGAGAGGCACAGTCAATCCCACGCCTACTTGTTTTCCTTCCCTTCATCGCCACAGTTTCAACTGATTTTGATTACTCTGGCGCCAAACAAATGAAAACATTTCATAGACATATAATCATCCGTCACTGCGAAGAAAGGAAAAATGCTTACGTACCGTGTGTTTATAAATCTGCTTAATGAAAAAAGGAATAGCTCTACCCTTCCCAGCCTTGCGTGGCTGCAGCCAGCGTAGCTGCGTGTCATGTCAGAAAAGCTTGTTGCTGCTTGTGTCACCGACACAGTTTCTGATACAGTTGTGGAGCTGGCGATGCCAGGAAGGGATGCGGCTCTGCCCTGGCCCTCCCACCAGGTTATGAGGGTAAGGCCAGGTAAGTGATACGAGGTGTCAGGAGTCAGGATTGCAGCCTGTGCCCATGGATTGCAGCAGAAACACAGCACCTGGGAGGAAGCAAAGGGAAGGTGAGGAGGAAGGGAGGGGGAAAATAACTCCTAAGCACAATCTGCTGCAACGTGGTTGATCCCTGGAAAGAACCTGACTCAGCTTCCACTGGATCAAGGAACTTTGACATTGCCAGGTGAAAGAGAAGAGCAGTCACTGCTAGCAGAGATATGACTGCATGGTGCTCTCGTCTCACAGGAGCATCTGGCTTGTCACACAAACTCTGTGTGCAGATGCTCACCGGGAAGTTTCTCTGACTATTTGGCAATGGACTTTCCTTACACTTTTATTCATTTTTTACTACGGAGTGTTTGGCTCACCTCTGTTTTGAGGAGCGTGCTGCTTGTCACGTCAAGCTAGATACAACTCAATACAAGAATGCCATTCCCTAAATACAGCCTTTAAAAAGGCAAAATCCTATTCTGTAAGACAAAAATTAATGTGCAAAAATGTCATGAAAAATCACTGCTAGGATCAGTCCATTAAGCTCTTCTGACCCTTATTCTTTACATGTCAGATATGATGATAGGTTCCTGTTTGCTTCTGCCTTGGACCCATAAACACAGGCAGACTGTTGGCCTTTTTCAAGCTATTACTGAGCTGCACTTTGTAGAAATCCTTCACATAAAGTTTTTTTTCCTTTTGAAGGTCTGGTGAGCATTGAATGGAGATGAATAAAATTTAAATGGATAAAGTGGACAAATTAAATAGATAAAATATCATGGCAAGATGTCATGTCAGGTACTTGTGGAGGTGGGTGCTGCTACAGGAGCAATTAAATTGTACCAGACAGTGTGTAGTTATAAGACTACGGTGAGCAGGGAAGGAGAGAGATTGAATTATCAAAGGCTCTTTCTAAGTTGCTACACCTTGGCAGGAGTATCCTGCAATAGCTGAGATGCAAGAACTACTCTGCACACAGTGAGTTGCTCTTCGTAAGGCACGGGCAGCTTGTAAGTCACATTCTTATTTATTTGTTTTCCTCAATGCTATGCAGCTGACACAGCATGTCAGATTTTGGGACCCTGTTTAAAGGTAACAATGTTTCACATTCCACTGAATGTGGAAGCACTGCATTAAGAAGAAGAGAAGGTTGTTATTTTTTCAAAGACTTGTCAATGATTTATTTTTCTTGTATCATGATGGAGGATGGCTTAAAACATTTTTCTTTCTGGGCATACTTCAAAGGGTGTTCTGTGGCTTTTGGCAGCTACCTTGTGATACCTGAGTATTTCAGATGTGGTACCAACACCAAAGCAAGAATTGCAGACTGACGTGGGCTTTAGAGCAGTGTCCTACCCTCCGAAGTGTAGAATGACCCTATTTTTCTTTAAACTAGGACACCCAGTCATGATAACAGTCCCCTGGGTGTAGTCTGGTCAACAACACAGACTGACCGTGTGGAGACAAGGGCTGGCTAGAATGTCTCCTGACAGAAACATAGAGCTAGAGAGTTGGAAGAGACCTAGAATGCCATCACTTCCATCCCTAAAAGGTAAGCAAGACCAGCTATATCAAGGGGCAAGACCAGTATTTCATTGCTCTTCAACACTTCCAGTGATGGTGAGTTTGCAGCTGCCCTAGAGAGTTTGTTCTCGTACTTGATTATCCTAAACTGTAGAAATTTTTTCCTCATGTTTAGCCTAAGTCTCCCTACCTCCAGTTAAAGTCCACTACTCATACAGAGCACAGCTTACTCCCTTGCTACTTATTACCCTGTGACAGGTTTGAAGAAAAGTGTCAGCTCTCCCTCAAGATACTAGGAAACAACCCCAGCTGAATCTGTTCTACAGATCATGATTTTCAAAGCCTTCTCCTTTGGTCTCTCCAGTTTACCCATATTCTTGGGCTGTGGTGAACTGTGGAAGGCACAAGGTTCCTGCTGGGGTTTTGTCAGTACCGACTCAAACAGAAAGACTTGTGTGACTTGCCTGTGACAGTCAGCACTTGCTTTTTCTGAAGCACATAACATGTTTGCACCATGTGGACTGCAAGCCCCACATCTTCCTCTGCACAACTTCCACCAAGCCAGTATCTCTCCAGCATATCACATATCTTATTATTACCAAATATAAGACCTTGAACTTGCACTGACTGAATTTCACCCTCTTTATTCACACTGTTGCTCATTAGGTCAAGATCTTTTAGGGTTTTAGACTTGTCTAACTTGTCTAACTTTCCACTGTTTCAGTACCATCAGTCAGAGTGTTGTGTCTTTCCACTTTGGCACACACCATGGAGCACTCACAGAATAGAGTATCTTTCAGATTAAACTTAAATGCAAGATGCACTCTGGGCCAGACTGGCCCTGATTTCAGGTAAATGTCCCTGAAATATGTATGATCCTCAGCAGATGTCAGATCCTCAGCAGAGGAAAATGTCAGAATATATCAGATCCTCAGCAACAGCCATTCCCTGGCACTATTACTTCTTGCAGTTCTTTTCTAGATGAGCTTGAACACTCATCTCCCTAGCAGCAGGCAGACCATGTAAGCCAGCTCCTCACAACTGACCATTTCCATTAAAAAGTACATAAAAGATCTAATACTCACTGTTGTTTCCTTGGGATCTGTTATCACATTTCCCTCCCCAGTGAACAGCAGCCTGACTCTTTCCTTAGAGGGCAAGTGTTAATTACTGCATGTTCAGCACATGCACATGCCTGCAATCTCCTCACAACTGTGAAAATGCTCCCAAGGTACCACTCCTCTGAAACACCCTTTGCAGCCAGGCATCTGGCTGTGATTTAGGTACAGTTTAGCCCTGCAAAAATTCCCTTTCTCCCTCTTTCCATTATTAAATAGGGAGAATCTGAATGTATCTGAAAGAGTCATCATTTGCACATGTTGCTTAAAGGATTCAGAAAGGACAAAACTATTTTTCCTGCACTGACATAGAAGTGAGCACATACTTGCTAAAACCACACTTCTGTTCCCAGGAAAGTCATTTTCCTCTAGTGACTAATGTTAAACAGTGCCAAAGCAGGTAGACTTTTAATGAACCTGACCTAAGCAGGTAACTTAAAGCAGACCATAACTTACTAAAAATATATGAATATTGACTTTTTATTTAGGATACTGACCAAAGTGGGTTTTCTCACATATTGCTCAACTTAGACAATTTCAGGGCTGCTGTCCAGGCTCTGATATCAAGACATAACTGACTAACTGCTAGCCTCTGGAAATGTTATTTGAGGTTTTTCTTATGATATTATGTCATTGGCCATGGCATAATATGTCAATACCACATAAAGTATGTGCACTGTGCATTATTACCAGATGATACAGAAATGCATGAATTTCTGAAGTAATACAGAAGAAAATCTGTTGTTGATCACTTCCACTCAACTTTTGATGCAGATTGTTTTGATATTTTATTTAATCAGCATTTACTGTGTCTCCCACACAGCAGCTGTCTTTCTACTGAATGCCACAAAAATGTCTGGACAAAAAAAAAATGAAGCTAAAGTAATGGAGTATCCTTTATTTTGCATGCATGTATAAGGCACAGTGTGTTTTTTTAGGTAGGTGGGCTTTTTTCAACAGCTTGTATGATCAGCCTCACAGCAAATTTATTCTCTGGCTCGAAAGGGAATAAAAGGGAATAAAGAAACAACCTGCTTTGTACAGGCAAGCAAAAGCAAATTAACAGATACAATTCCAGTCTTTTACAGTAATTGCCTCCTACTTTGTAGTGCCACAGATCAATTTGCATTTAGGGGCAACGTTTACTTCCACTGCAGCCATTCTTTGCTGTGCTGACTGCCCAGGAACCCAGGCATCATCACGCTTCACTTCTCATCTTTGAGGATGTGCATCAGCTCATCTTGTAACGCCTTTTGGAAGAAGACAGAACTAAAGTGTCCTTTAGCTTAAAGTCATACAAGTCATAGAAGTTCTAAATAGAAAAGAAAACAAACTCAGATATTTATTTAGAGCAGGCAGAGAAAGCAAACTTACAGGAAAAGAGCTGACATGTATTTGGCTTATTCAGCCATAAAGAGAGTCAAGCCCTAGAAAGCTGGTTTCTTCTCAGAGCAGCTAGAGTTTAGCTGCTCTGATGTTGAGTTCTATGTCCCCTTGTAGACTTCCTCAGCAAATTACTGCCACTCTCTGTCATTGTCCAAGCTGGAAGGGAGGATCAGTAATGTCTTCTATACTGTTTAAATTGTAAATTGTTCAGATTGGTAGCAGGTTGCTAAACAGCTGGAGAGTGCATAAACCCCAGAGGCTGAAAATACAGTTTCTAGGAACAGTTACAGAAATGCATCACCACCACTTCCCCCTTTCTCACTCCCTTACCTAGTCTGGCACTGAGGTGTCTTCCTTGATGTCTGTGTCTCTTTTGTCCCCCTCCTGTTACTTCTTGCAGGTGCATGAGTGTACATTTCTACATATCTTGACTCTTTTTTCTGCCCTCTTTCCCATGCAGATCAGAAGGCAACATTTAACCACTCTGTCCTGCTCTCCTCCTAGAAGCAGCATGGCTTTTGGGTTGAATAAATGTAGTCTCCATATCATGAGTCTTACCTTCACATGCATCTGGAGCTCCTAAACTGTTCCAGGAGCTCGAAAGTGGTTGGGAACATGAGAGATCCCCTACTAGGAGCAGGCACAGCCTCTGAAGCTGCTTCTGTTATCAGACTCCTGTGAGTTATCAGACTCCTATGCACAATGACTTTTTTACTTGCTTGACAAGAAAAAAAAATAGAATATATATATATGAGACATATAACTTTGTAACTTCATAACTATGTAACTTTGGTGGAGTGCGCCAGATTTTGTGATGTACAGGGAGGAGCTTTCCGAAAGCTCAGAAGGAAAGTTTAGCTACAATACTACCAAGCCTGCAACATCCAGAGACTGCCCTCTTCTTGGCCTGCCTGGGAAATGGAAGATTTCTAGTAACTCCAGCAAGAAAGAGGTTATTCATATATAACTTCTTAGTGGTTTTTCATTAGCTGCCCTAAAGGAGCAGAGGAGGAAACAGTACGTAAAGGTTGATGTGCTCCTGACTAGCTGGCACACTACCCCTTCTCAGACATCACAGAGGAAGAAATGAAATCAAACCAGGTGACAGCCACTCTTCAGATTTTAAAGGAATCAAAACAAGCTGCATCCACTTTCAGTGGAAGTCCTGGGAGTCACTGTAAGGCACAAAGGCTCCCTTCTCTTGAATGTGCATGTTAACACTTTTTTTTTTCTTAGCAGTGTTCAAAGTCATGAGACCTTAAAGACAGATAAATGTATAGATAAGGGGACAATTCTGTTTTTTAAAGGGACAGAGCAAAATAAAGGACATGTAACTCACTCTTGTAGCAGGGCAGCTCTGTGAGGGGATTAAGTTACAGCCCCAGCATGCCTGAAGCTGCGTACAATCTCACAAACTCTACATAGTTAGCTTTAGGCAAATAAGCCTTCACCAGTTCTCAAGGGCAAAATAAACAAACCTAAACAAAATGTGCTTATTTTAAGACTACGGTTCAAAAACCAGGGGCTCCCTTCCAGTGACATTCTTTCCATTGAGTTCAGTAGGCATTAGAGCAGGCCTTCAGATGTTTGAAATGGTGATTTCTGTCGATATCTCAGTAAGCAGTCTCCTTTCATGGGTTTCCTTCTGCTGGCATTTCATCCGTCTGTGTGGTCTGTTCTGAAGCTTGATGTGCTGTGCTGCTGCAATCAGAGGAGATCCAAGGATTCCCCAAATGCTTTCCCTTGAGGGCACTTGGCATGAGACTTTGCTAGGAAAGAAGCACCTTTGAAGACTGTTTGGTTGTATGTTTTCAGACAAGAACAGGCAGCGAGTACATTCAGAGGTTCAGTTTTGGAAAAATATCCCTGTCCCACTCACTGGTGTTTCTCCAACAGGCCCACCTCCAGCTGAGAGCTGTTCAGTTACACTGTGGGGCAAGAAACTCATGAATTGACAGTGAAACGTATTTTATCACTGATCCACCAGAAAACTGGTCCAGAAAGATGACAGTGCCAGCTTGTTTCAAGGGATTTGCTCCTGAAAAGCACAAGGTCACTCTACTGTTTATGGGGAGTAATGTGGAGAAAAGAGAAACAGAGCTCCAAGTGTGCCCTCAAGTTTCCATCAGTCAAACTACTGATCACAGCAGAACTTGGAAAGACTTATTCCCTAGGGATTCCCTGTTTCCAGGTCTTTGCTCCTCATCACTTTTTCAGTCAGGTCATAGCAGGCAGGGAGACATAATCCCTCCAGCAAAATGGAGACCTGCGTCAACTTCCCTTTATTGCCTTGAATGTTCACTGAATCTAAACCAGGAGGAACTACTTATTAAATAGAAACATCTGCAGTAGAAAGCAGGAAAGCATACACTGTTGTCATGATCTATGTTGTGATGCTGTTGGGCATTGAAACTTTGGGAACACAGACTTCAAAAAAAATTTGATAGGTGAGTGTAGACGGCAACTGGGAGTTTCTGAAGCAGCTAATGGTGCAGAATGCCTCCATCTTCTGATAGCTTCTGTGAACCAAATTAAGGGGGCTTAATTTTCAGAAAGGACTAGACTTCTTATTGCCAAATCTTTCCAGAGGCTTATGGTGGCAATATGGAAAATCATTAGGTGCTACCAACAATTTTCACCACCAAGACTACAGGAGACTTTCTAACTGAAGAATTACTTCAGTGAGATCACCTTCCCTCCCAAACTGAAGTGAGTTTCTCATTTTTCCTACAAGTGTACCAAGTTCACAGCATCACCTCTGTCAACACAAAAAGCAGTCTTGCATCTTGCATATTGTTGCTTTCTGTGTTGTAGCATGATCTCTTTTTTTTGTATATCCTTGTAGCCTGGGGTAAAATGCTCTTGTTTCAGGGTCGTTTTTCCTCATAATGTCTAGGACTACTGCATAAAAAGTGGCAAATACAGAGGTAAAATGCTTTTCTCAGTAAGTCGAAGCTTAAAACAGTGCAATTCTAAAGAAAATGGACATTTTTCTGTATTTAGGTATTGAATAAAGAGTAAAATTTCATAGAGAGGAACTGAATGTGAGTCACTGCTTATAAAAACAGAATGAAGACTTTTCATTTGCAGGTTTCCCTCCCACTCTGGTGCCTGCCCATTTATTGATAAGCACAACCTCGAGGTGACAGGGAATCTTGTACAGCTGTCATTGCAGCTTTGTAGGTTGGACAACACATGACAAGCTTATTAACATTCTGTTGTCAATGACTAAACCTCTCATCAACTCCCACTCCACGATTCACCAGCACTTCTTTCATTTAGGAGCAAACTTTAAATGAAAGTCACATTACAGTTAACTTTCATTAACTTTCTCCAGGGTACCTTGTCCCACTGACAGCCGTGCATACTCCAACACACTTTTTTAAAGAATAAGATAAATAGTATCTTGATTATGGCACAATCAGCAGCACATCTGCATGATCAGATATACTAATATTGGGTGAAAGAGTGGCCCAATGTAGGGTAATCTACACAAAAAGCAAGAATAAAACACTTTTTCAAGGAGCAACCTGACTACACCCTATCTTGCTTTTAGCCCTTTTATGTGTTGAATGAGTAAAGGTGTGGATGCTTCCTGGGCGAGAAGAGTGTAGTGTCTGAGAAAACAAATGCACTCTTCGCCTGCTCAAGAGATTTTTCTCATCACAACAGCGTGCCCAATGCAGCAGCCCTTGGCTGTTTAGGAAAGCCTTCAGTTGCTTTCAGTGGGAGCTGGATCAGACCCAGTCATGCCTGTTGCTGAACAGCCACACATGAGTAGGGGCCAGGCTGTTTACTGGCCTGTAGGTGAAGGTCATAAGATAGAGATACTCTCACAGCCACAACAATTTTTATTGTAATCAAAAGAGGGTATAGGTTTGGGGTAACTTTTAAGCAGTCATAGCCCTGAAAGAGCTCACCAGGATGTTTGTAGCAGATGAACAGTGGAGATGTGATGTGGCTGACAAAAAGAGAAACTCAAACGTTGTTTTGCAGGATGTGCCCAACTCGCAGCTGCCCTCCACTTCAATTTAGTGTGCCTCCAAGCCAGCAATTAAAACATCCAAGTATTTCATATTGAGGAAAGCAGAAAAAAACCCAGCCAGTGCCATGAGGAGTGCTTATGGAAGAATAGTCAAGTAAATCCAGCATGGAAAAATGAGGTAAAATACCCATTTGACCACTCTTTCTTCTGTTAAGCTGTTTCTCAGGGTGCAGTCATAGCATTAAACCTTTCCTTCCAACAATCTATGACAACACGGTTTTTAGCACTGGTTCAAGGCAAATTGTCACATCCATTCTCTTTCATTTAAGGCTGGATGAACAACAGCATTCCTCTGCTTTATTTAGTGGTAAAAGTTCATTTATACGATGCTACACCCTCTTTTCATGAATGTCTGGCTCTATTTTCTCTAACAAAGTCCACCTGCTCCTGTTGTAGTTCCTGCAAGATTTGTCCATTTCCCTGATCAGACTCTTTCCTCTTTGAATTTATCTCTGACTTTCCATTCTCTCCTAGCTTCTCCCTCTCTCTCTTTGCTTCCCCTCTTGACTTTTCCCATGTTGTGAAATTCCTATTGCAAATAGATGATCTTCAGTCTCTTGTTCACCATTTTACACCATGGCCATCTTTCCCATGTGCTGCCTCTCACACTCAAAGGTCTTCCCTTATTGTTTGGCATCTTCCCTGCTCCTAATCGTGACTATGAAAAATTAGTGTAGTAATCATGATCACACGGGGCAGAAAGAACAGTTGAATCTTCTTAGGAGTGACTTTTATTAAAGACATATAAAGAAATTTAGTGGGCATTTTTAAGCCAGGCACATGAGCAGCTGGGTTTCTGAATCCCTTGTACTAGCATTTGGAATTTCTTCCCTGTGAATATGCTTGCTGCTTACAGGGACTGCACTGGGGAAGCATCCATCCACTTTTCATACTGGATCAGACCAGAGACTGATGCAGAGGCAGCTGCAGACTATTTTGGCAGAGGGCAGTAACAAGGTGCAACTCCCAGACAGCCAGCTAGTTCACCCAGAGCCAACCCACATCACGACACCATACTGGGAAGTGGTTGGCTGAGCCATAAAAACAGCAGCCTTCCCTGAGAACCCATTACCAACTTCAGATTTAATGTATCCATCACTCACAATATACTACAGTGAGAAAGCTCTGTCAGAAATCTTAAAGACTTTTCTGAGGAATTAGAGAGAATAAGGTATCTTGGCTAGAATTACAGATGCCAAGCACTATTCTCTTAAGCCAGAGAGAAGTAGGAGATAAGTAATTTGAAGTTTTATCACTAAATTACTTGGATTACTTATCTTTCTAAAGTAGCTACTTCTTTTTAAGTAGATACTTAATTTCTCATTTTCTACATTTATAGGAAAACAATGAGTTTTTTTGAAAAATATCACCAAGCACATCCTAGAAAGTAATCAGTGTAACAATAACTCATTACAATACCTAGACAATATTACTTGTGTTCCTAAAAACATGGAATAAAAGAGATGGCAAACCCTGCAAATTTTTCCTCCCACTTGTAAGTAATCCCACTATTTCCAGTGAAACAACTCACATAAAGAAATGTAAGCATGTATCACCTGTTTCACTGTGTTTGCTTTGTCACTTTATTGACAAAATTTCAAATTCAGTCCTTACAGATTCAATCCAAGTTCACTTCTTGCCACTAGTTAGTTAGCAATGGGATATTGTTTAGCTGCTTCAGCCAGTTTCTCTATTTTATTTTCATTCAAATGGGGTTTTGCTGGTGCAGATATTGAAGCAAAGTAAAGTGGTGGCACTTGTCAATGTAAAGGGTGGGCTGGGATTCTGGCTAGAATTTGCTCCTCAGTAGGCAAGGTGAGACTGTCCCCAAGGTTCACTGAGAGTTTAGGAACATGTAGGAGAGGTCTGATTTGGGGCTGGCCTGCAACATTTGCAGTATTTGCCAGAAAATTAGAAATGCTCAGAAGTTTTATGTGAGCTACCATGTGCAAATGTCTTAAAGTGCTTATTTGGATTTTAAGACCTTTCCTTTTCCTCTCCTTCCCCACAAATTTCTTGTTATTCCTTTTTTCCCCACTTTTCTGCCTTTTCTCCCACTGGCCACAAGCATTTGACTCATTTCAATTCACCAGCAAAAGGCTGATTAAAACTTCTCCAAACTCTATTACTGAAAATAAATTATTGGAAAGAAATAAAACAGCTCTTGTACCCAGGGAAAAAAAAGAGGACCAAAAGTCCTGATATTTATCAGGTTTCTGTAGCAGAGCAGTCTGCAGCAACACTGTTGTAGAATATTTGGTAGGGCTGCAAAACAGGAAGACCAGAAGGAAACAGTTCATTTAGGCCAGTGCTTTTTTTAGCTTAGTCATTTAATCTGGGTCAATTTTGAAATGAAAACCTAAAGCATATTATTTTGAAGCTGCCAGAGTGAAATACTCAGGTGTTGTTTTAAAATGTTTCCATGCTCTCCTCTGCTGTGTTGACTGACAGCCCCAATTCACAGGCAGATCCAGTTCCTCTGAAACAGCATGTTTAGGTGAATTTTCTCCTCTGCATTTGTTTTAATTATTATTTTCATAACTCTTACAACTCATTCACAAGGTTATGAGAGGCTACCATAAGCTAGAGCTCC
This sequence comes from Chaetura pelagica, assembly GCF_000747805.2. Classification (NCBI taxonomy): domain Eukaryota; kingdom Metazoa; phylum Chordata; class Aves; order Apodiformes; family Apodidae; genus Chaetura; species Chaetura pelagica. Next base: position 454,034 of record NW_009953719.1, on the reverse strand, counting down.
CTGCTGATGGTGAGTGTCAGCAGCTCCAGCTTCCTACAATACCAGTTTGGTGCTCTGTAACTCGTGCTCTGCTGTTCCACTCTGATGTTTCAGGACAGCCTCGCCCATGATATTCCTAGCCTCTCAGTGCTGATTCAGTAAGTGGTTCAAACTCAAAAGTTTCTGAAGCTGCCATTCAACAGAATTCACCTATGACACATGGCAAGGCTTCAGGTTGGCAGCTGGAGGTTTCTTCTTTTAGAAAGATTGAAAACTTGAGGTCTCTTTCTGACACTGTTGGGTAGAGACACGACTTACGCAGGCGTTGGAAGCTGGAAGCCTTCACTTTGGCTTCCAGAAAAGCAGGAAGCAAGGGAGGGTGTTGAGGGAAAATAAAAATTGCGTATTGAGAAAAATACAGAGGCAGCTTCTAACCTCCTCTCAGTTTCCTCTCCGCAAGATCTGTGCCAAAAGCCTTAGCATGCAGTTGTGACAGGGAGAACCTGGGTTGTGTCCCTTCTGGGTAAGCTGGGGCTTGGTGAGAGGGTGCTGCAGAGAGCAGCGTGGTGTGCCTTGGTTGACTATGGCCTTTTCCCAAACCAGAGTGTGCAGAATTTGGAGTTGGCCCTTGCCCACTAGATTTGAGGAGCTTTTTGGTCCTCTCATTGTGTGTTTGCTTTGCTTTAATCTTGCTCTGTCCTTTGGATGGGACCAGTGGATGTCTCCTGGTATTCTCCTCCTCGCCTTGGTCCTTTTAGCACTTTTCCATCCCTGCTCATGTTTGAACCCAACCAACTTTGTCCAAGGCTGGCCAGACACACCATGCATTTTGCTCTGTGAAGTCCAGGCTTTGCTTGTGGTGGAGCAGAGCAGCTGAGTACATCTAACACATAGATCATGCTCCAGGGTTGAACACATCCTGCTGTATTGAGACGTACAGTGTCTGTCTGGAAGATCTCAAGGGGTTCAAGCCATCCTAAATGGAAAGGAGGATGAAAACTGAGAGGCTGCTATCACTGAAAGGAAGGAAATTGTTGTTTATGTACAGCAGGTCACTTGTAGGGCAGATGGAGAGACTACTCGCCTCCCTATGTTGTTGTGTCAAACCTCAAATTGTAAACCTGACCTCCCAACACCTCCTGAGAACAGCAAAAATAATCCCTAAATCATTCTGTTTAGGGCCTCTCAGTAGCTTGTGGGACTTTGCAGCCTGCATGGTGGCTGGCCTCTGGGGCACATCTTGGTGGGGTTGGGTGACTACTGTGCTCTGCAAGGGGAAAAGTCAGTTTAGATGTAGAGACTGATAACTCTTAGCACTCAGAACTTACCCTATGTTAGGTAATTTATCATTCCCACCAGTGAGGCTTCAAGAATTTGTTCTTAAAAAAATGGACTTCCATAGAGAGTTTGAGGGAGGGAGTGGTGATGGGTGTTTTTCCAAATTTTGGCAACTTTATGAGATTCCGAATGTGATCTATTGACCAAGACTTCTGAGTATGTACATGCCTGGTGTCAGGCTTGTTTACTGGAGGTCATATTCCAGCCAACAACCCCAGCCAACAGGGCCATGCTCTGCAGTAGTAATGCAGGAAATATATTCCTCAGTATACCTAAATCTTTAAGGCCTACCCCATACACCAAATTAAACAAATGACTACTGGCATGATAATTTGATCTTTCTGTTGTCATGTGGTCGCTTGTTAATTTGTTTCATGATGTGTCAGCTTCTAGATCTAAGATTGATATTACTCCCTGAAGGTTAACCATTATCTAACATCTTATTCATTAGAAAGCAGAACATATCTATGTACCAATGACGTGAGTTTTCTAAGGGCCTCTGCTTACAGTAGCTACAGGACAGTTTAAAAAGAAATGTTCAGACTGATGTTAGCGGCAGTGCAGCTCATATAACATTTGGAAGCCCTCCTTGGGGCATGACTTGTGAAATGATCCAGTTTATTCCTCTCCTCTGAGCAATGCCAGCTACGCTAACGGTACATTTTGACATAGACTTATTGTAAGACTGTGGGAACAGCTGATGTGTACCAGCATGAAATGGTACTGTGGTGCACAGAGCGTTGCCAGCAACCCTTGCCCACTTTTTTAGGATTCATGGCTTCTCTTCGTGAGAGTAGCAGTGGCCTGGGAGAAGAGCAGTCCATCCTCCTGCTTGAGTATAGCACAGTCACGTAGCACAGTCCTGTCCTTGAAAATTCAAGGTGGTTAGACTTGAATAAAATATATTCCTGTGTATTATTTGCAGCTGACTGTTGGCAGAGCAGAGACCAGAGTGGCAAGCTACATGTCGAAACACTCAGGCTTTTCCCTTGCATCATCTGCCCTAGCTATGAGACGACAAAACCAGCCCAACTGTTGCTTGTCACACAGCATAGCTATGCCACAGCCTTCATGGCAGATGACTGAGGTGAAGTTATTAACATAGCTGACATTTGCTGTGTGCTGGCACGCTGTGCTGCCAGGCACTGCCCAGAGCTCTGCGGGTGCTCATGGCACATGCTCCAGCTGTCAGGGTGTCCGTCCCAGCCCTGGCAGCTCTCCTGCCACAGCCTGTTGAATACTAGAAAAAAAAAAATTTAAAAAGAGAAACAAAATGCAACATAAATAGTGATTTAAAGCTGTGACCACAACTGCTTGGGTCCCAAGTCCCAACCAGCATGGGACTAAAGCTCCTACAAGGAAGGGTCTCTTTCCTGGATACCAAGACAAAGGGTTGGAAATAAGAGGGTCCATTTTTTCCCTGCCACAGCAGTGAGCTTGCCCAAGCACACCTCTGCAGCAGCCTGGTTCCTTGGGATCTCTGAAATACGTTCCTCTTGGCCTCACCGCAAACCTGTGATGTAATTTAAAATCTTCATAATCCATTCTGCCTTTTGGGAAAAGCCAATACATCGTCCCAGCTAACTGAGCACGTTCTGTACCTCTTTTGCATCCCTGATTTAAAAATCTCTTTCTTTATACGGTGACAGATCTGAAATCTGGGGGCTTGGTTTAAACCCAGGTGAAAGTGCCTTAAGGTCCTGGTTCTGCTCTTCCCTCCAGCCTGAGCTCCCTCTGCCGGCCCTGGGCGGGATGTGTGCCCCCACCCGTGGGCACACACCCCACCCGGGACGGAGCTGGCAAGGTTGTGCTTCCCCCAGGAAAATCCCACCAGTAAAGCAAACTCCCTAAGGGAGCTGGCGTTGCTGTCAGGTTTCGTCTTTGGTGGATGTTTGTTGAATTATTTATGTAGGAGAGGAAGGAGTTCCACTCTGGAGAGGTTTATCCCAGACCAACCAAAAAGTTAGTCTGGTTGTAGTAGGCTATGGAAGAAAAAAAATAGTAGGCTATGGTAGGAAAAAAAAAGCCAAGCTTACAGTTCTTGGCCTGATTCAAGTGCAGCAAGGGTTTGAATTGAGCTCAGCATCCAGTAGCAAATTGTCCTAACATTCCTGCTCTTGCTGCTCAGAATTGCTTTGTTTTTTTCTGGAAATTCTTTTGAGAAAATGTTCCCCCTTTCTTAGGTAACCTATGTTGCTAGTACCAAAAGCTTTTGTTTCGGTTGGTTGAATTTTTCTACTGCACAAGCAAGCCCAGCTCCCTCCTAACCCTACAAGGAAGCCAGGGTGCCTGGGTAGATTGCATTGGAGCTAGAAACGCAGGCAGTGCCAGGAAAAGCTATGCTCCTTCCATAGTTGCAACAAGAAGAAAAAAACCAAACGCATTAAGCCCCTAATTTTGTCTGGGGATCCCTGTTCCTAAACGCAGGAGGTGCTTCTACAGAGCCCCACAGGAGTCTGGCATCAGCCTGCACAACCAGTATCTGTGTGCCAGCGGCTTTGACTGTGAACTCCTGGCAGGAGGAACCATGTGTTGCTACGTATTTGTGCTCCGCCTACCAGGTTTTTCTGATAATATTGCAAAGGCTTCTTACTTTTCTTCCAAGGGAGCTCTTTCACGGTGGTAGTCACTCAGAGGGTGCAGGGAAAGTCTCATCCTGCTCCAGCCCTGCTGTCTGTGCAGTCCTCTCATTGGCACGGGTTCCCTGGCAAAGGTTTCATGGGCTTCAGTTTGCTGAACCCCAGGCTGTACAGGTGTGAGACGTCCTCTGGTTTGCAGCGAGGTGGGAAGGGGCTGCTGCCCGCTGTTCGGAAGAGAGGAGAAGAAGACAAAAGGTGGCACAGCAGCCACTTCTCTGGGCTGCAGTAAGTGATTTTTTCTCCCCTCTTTTGTGTTGCCACAGCCAGAGACAGAACTGCAAATTGATTATTGGGTTTAGGACCCTTTTTTTTTCCCCTCTTTGTTTTCTTTTGGGGGAGGGAGAAGGCAAGGGGAGAATCGTGGACACCACAGACCTGTCATCACCCCAAGAGATGCTGAGCTAAATCCTAAGGATTTTACTCAGGGTGGGGTTTTTTTTTCGTAAGGATCCTTCTGATAGGAACAGAAATTGCACTAAACAAGGACTACTGGATTCAACCCTATGGAAGTAACTTACAAACCTTTCCTGTAGGCTCAGAGACTAGTGACCTTCAAGCACTCCTCAGAGGGTGCCATCACAAAGGTTTAAAATAATATTAACTTTTTTTGTCTCCCCTGGCAACTTATTTTTCTTTTTTCTTTTTTTTTTTCTTTTTTTTTTTTTTTACTTTTTCCTTTTAAAAGAGAAATTCTTTATAGTGTCCTTTCCCCAGCCAGTGGTCTTAGTGGTCTTTCCTACAGCTGAATCTTCATGTTTTACAGGATGACTTGCACATCCTGCCTGAGCAGCAGCCTAATACCGGGTTTGAATTACTATTGAATAAGCAGCTATGAAATCTCTATCAAAATAATCAGTAGTTCCAAAAACCACAAACAACAAAACAAGCAGAGTTGAACTAACTCAGCAAGACCATTTGTAGCATCAGGGACGGTGAGTCATTTTTCTTTTCCCTCCCTCAGCAGACTCCATCGCTGCCTCTCGCAGCCCCAGGGAGGGCAGGTGGAGTGGGTAGGGCATGACTTCAGAAAGTTAAAAAAAAAAAAAAAGAAGAAGAAGAAAGTCGACATCACTCGGGTCACGTGATGCAAAGGGACCAATGGTGGCAAGTTCTGGAAAGGGGAACAGTTAAATTTGTAATTTTGGTTGTGTGAAACACTTCTTTGGGCCTCATAAACAACCACAGAACCACAAGTTGGGTACAGAGGCAGTCACACAAGAGCGGGTCCGGGATAGTGGTCAGCAGGCAGGGCGAATCGTTTTGCCTGCAAACCACAGGGTTTCGTAGAGTGGTGAGCATCATCAACCACAACCGAGCCGCTATTTTTTTTTCTCTCTACTTTTCTTTTTAAGAAACAATTTCAGAGTTCTTTTAGCAAAAGAACCCCTATAATCTGCTTCGTGCTGCTTCTGAGGCATGGGCATAAAACAGAGAGTGATGGCTGGGAAGAGGGTGGTAGCAATGACCATTCTTCTTTTTTCACTCCCCAAGGTAGAAGAAATCATATATTCCTTCACTGTAAAAAGAGAGTGAGTTTTAAAGAGGAAACAATGGCTTCAAACAGCATATTTGAGTCACTTCCTTCTTACCAGCACTTCTTGAGAGGTAAGTACCATTCAGACTTTCTAAATATACTTTTTGCTTTCCCATACTTAAGAAAATGCATGTTTGGAGAGTATCTGGAGACATTATTGTAGTACATGCTTTTTTCCACTTCAGTTTTCTTTGAGGCGCTCTCATGGAAGCTAATACCTGAGCTTGCAGAAATACCATCTCATTACTTATCAGCCCGTCAAAGAGATTATAACAAGGACTCATTTAAGCTCTTCAAACAGCCACTGCATGCTTGTGAATTTTCTCTTCATAAATCCAAGCGTGCTGGAATAACTGGCAGGAATTACTGCAGGTACAATAGCAGTAGCACGAGCCCCGTTTTAGTTCTTTTTTGGCACTGTTGTGACCTTTTTTGAGCCACTGCCATGAAAAATGACAGCCAACAGCATGCGACACACGTTACAGGCTGGAGCAACGGGGAGTGAGCAGCAAGCTGGTGTGTACAGCCAGCAGAGCGTGATGCTGTCTCACTTACACTAGCCCATCAGCCTGCGTAAAGGCATGTTTGTGGGGGAGAAGACCGAAAAGCTTAGAAACCTGCTTAAAAGTTGGCTGCAACTCACGTGGCTCAGGAAAAGAAGCAGTGTGGAGAAACTCGGTTTCTGGTGATGGCACGCAGGTCTTGGGTGACTGCAAATTATCATCTGCAGCCACCCTTAGAGAACTGAAGCAGTCCTGTAAAGGCTGAGGGGGGAAATGAAGGACTTTTCCCAGCAATCTGTCTTTTTTCACTGGTCACCAAGCACTCAGAGGCTCCTTCTAACGTTCTCACAACCCCCCGTGGAGCTAATGGTTTAGTCATGGGTTGTTCATGTGAGTAAGCCAGGGACTGGCACGAGAAACTTGTCTGCATCCTCATAACTACCTTCCTAAATAGCTCCGGCTACCGCTGAACTTTTCCCCTTTCCACGCAAGCCCTCTGCTCGCTCAAGCCCTTTTGCAGCCCATTCGGATGACAAGGCACAAACCAGCCCATCGCCGACCGCTCGGCCGGCTTG